>NC_081553.1:58046605-58646605 GCF_963082655.1 Stomoxys calcitrans
AAGGGAAGCTTAGCTTAAGGTTGCTGACCGCGTCCACCTGTTGTGGATATTACAATGTTTCGTATTTATGCGGAGTAACTCTAAATGGAGTCGCGGGCAATAAACGGTTTCGAGAGGAAAGAATTCGTCTGGGATTGGATGTATCCGGCTCTAATGTAAATAGTAAGTCCCTATGATGACAAGGCATGTTATTGGCGCCTTTTAATAACCAATGGCAACATCAGTGTGTGTTCTCAGGTTAGGGGCGGTAAAAGCGGGCATCGGATCTTAGAGCAAGCAGCTTGCGATATGGGCCATCGTAGGGCAGAGGTTAGCATGTCCGACTATAGGGGTGGGTAAAAGCTTGCATAGGATCGTAGAGCTTGCTTGTGATATGGAGACCATCGTAGAGCAGAGGTTGGCATGTCCGCCTATGACGCTAAAAGCCAGGGTTCGAATCGTCGCGAGAACTTCAGGAAAAAATTTTCTGCGGTGGTTATACCCTACTATGCTGGCGACATTTGTAAGGTATTATGCCAAGTAAAAACTTCTCCCCAAAGAGGTGTTGAAGGTCTTGGGCCAGTAACCCGGATGTGGGTTTCTAAACAATTGTCCTTAGAAAACAAAGATTAATAAAAACGGTCGTTGACCACCAGAGCATAGGTTCGCACCAGTCTAAGCATGGTGAGAAAACTACGATCTGGCACTGCATGCAACAGATGGCAACGGCATACTCTACTCGGCTGACCCAACTGCTTGATGAAAGCACTCCTTGTCCCGATGATATAACGGCACAGTGGCATACCATTTTCGGCAAGAAGGCAGCATACCATGTTATCTCTTCAATGTCCTGCTGGAGAAGATTATACGAGATACAGGTGTTTAAAGGTATGTCACGCTACTCACAAGCGAGCACATGCTACACGCCTATGTCGACTATATGCACGTCTGACGTTACAAGCCTGATCCTATCGATAGTTGAACTAGCATTCCTGAAGTCGAATTGTCTTTTTGAAATGCCATTACATCGTTAACCTATTTTTGTAATCTATTATAGATACGCCTTTCTAAGCATTTATCTTATGTACTCAGCAGACAATTACGGCCTTATTCACAAAACTTAATGAAGCCTTAAAAAAGGTTTATTTGAAAGTTCTATAAAGGAAATTTGTCAAATAAAGCTATTTCAAATTAAGATTAGGTATTGTGAATACAGATGTTAGTATTTTATGATTCTGGTTCTCCAAGTTTATTTTTACCATTTTATACTATATAAGCTAGTCATTACGTTTGTAACATCGATATATTGATCTGCGACCCCATAAAGTATATATATTTTGGTTAGTCTCCACATTCTGAGTCTAACTAGCCATGCCCGTCTGTCGAAATCACGATAGTTGTCGAACGCGTAAAGCATGCCGCTTGAAATTTTGCACAGATACTTTTTATTGATGTATGTCGTTGGGGATTGCAAATGGGCTATATCGGTCCAGATTTGGATAAAGCCCCCATATAAACTGATCCCCGGATTTGACTTCTGGAGCCCTAAGAAGCCTACATTTTCATCCCATTTTGCTTTAATTTGGAACAAAGACTTGTGTTATCACTTTAAACATCCATTCCAAGTATGACCCGAATCGGTCTATAAACACGATATAGCCACCATATAAAAAAAATTCCCGGATTTGATTTCTGGAGCTCCTAGAAGCCTACATTTTCATCCGATTTGGCTGAAATTTGGACCACAGGCTTAAGTTATGACTTTCAACATCCATGTCAAGTATGATCTGAATCAAACTATAAACAAATATAGCCCCCATATAAACCGATCCCCGGATTTGGCTTCTTCAGCACCTAGAAGCCTGAATTGTCAGCTGATTTGGATGCAATTTAGCCCAAACCCCTATCTTATGACTTACAACATTTATCCGAATCGGTCAGTATGGTGATATAGGCTCCCCTAAGTACCGATAACCCGATATGACTTCTTCAGACCAAAATAATTCAAATACAAACTCAATTAATAAGGGTACATTTTTAGCGGAAGCCATGGTAGTGGGTACCCAAGATTTTGCCCGGTCGAACTTAGCACGCACATATCAATATTTAATGGTCTCAGTTTCGTTGCATATTTTAGAGCCGACACATTTTGTTCTTCACCTTCTGACAAAGATTTAAACTTCGTGTTGTTGGCTATTTAGTGTTACGCCTTCTCAATGTTCTCCAGAAGGTAACAATAGTATCTATAAAATGGGGACATGATATTTGCGGCGAGTGAGCACCTATCAGCTCGGCATTACAATCTGGTATGCTTAAGACAGCTTCTTTACATAAATCCTTGAAACAATTTCATTCTGCAATTCACTTCTTGCCTAATTGTACTTTGGTAGCGCCTCCTCGCCTTTAGGCAGTCTTTTCGCCTGGTTATGTTCTTTTCTACTTGCATTCGACCGTTTCCTTGGTGTCGAGGGTCCGCAGGCGTTCAAGGCTTCATATCATCATTTGCCGCATCTATTTCGCGTAAGTGAACTCGTATTCCTATGTGTCTCGTTATGTGTCCCTTCATTAAAAGTCTCGTCTTCTCACGATCCGGATCTCCTCCTAGGATTTTCTTAAGTTGCATAGCCACATGACTGTCTCACACTTAATCGGCATATCTGTGGGTGATATCTATCTAGAATAGTCTCCAGTATCCAAGAGGGCGTGATCCTCATGCCTTGAGAACTCTTCTGGAGGTTTCCTTTACCATTACCGTCACCATAACTTGGAATAACCTTCACCTATGTTGTGCTGTGTAGTCCGTAAGGTAGACGTTTTCCAAAGAAATATTTTTGATTTCTATTATGACTTTCATTTACCATTTCTCTTTCGTCTCGAAAGAGAAATGGAAGCATTATGAAAAAAATTAATCTCGCTCTAACAGACAAACAAAACTTGAGATTTTTGAAATCTTTGTGCAAGGCAAGAAGTACTCTTTCAACCCCAAAGTACCCTTTTAGGACCATTTCAAAATTAATATTTTCCATCCCTGATCTTCCTACATTCAGATTAATCTGCCTTGACAACATTTTTCAGGCAAATAGAATGTTTGTTAAAATTTTTCAAACAAATCAAATTGATGTTATTATTACCCACCTCATTGTTCAGCATACAAAAAATACTCAACTCATTCAACATCTTCTATTAATTCACCTTCAACATCTTCTATTCTGTAACGAGAATCAACATTTTGGGGATATGTTGCTAGAGGTGAATATTGCCAACAAACAACATATCGTCAACTACTACGTCATAAGAACAACTACACCTTGTACAGTTAAAAGAGAATACGAGAAATTGGAATCCCAACTATTATTTATGAAAGAAAGAAACTTAGACTCAGTTTTAATAAGCTTACACTATGTATCTAACGATGAGACTATTTTATTTTTTTATCAGTATTACCATTGTCATTTTCTATCTACATTTCATATCCAATAACAACATCTATGTTTGTTATCTACCAATGTATTAACCATGACCGATTTTTTTGTTTTCAAAACGAACTATCTTTAAATATGTTTTAGTTTTGTGTTGTTTTTGTTGTTTTGTATTTTTCCCGTGCTGATTAGTCGAGTACGTGCCTGACACATGACCGCAGTGTGGCCACAGTAACTAAACTATCAAAAGGAGCGAAACAACAACAACCAACCAACCAAGCCATTTTATCGGTTGTTTTTAATGAAAATGTTTTTCTTCTTTTTTATACATATTTCAATGCAGCAGCCTCGCCAAGTCTGTCTCTGATAGTTGTTTGTCTTACAGACACACACATTTTTGTTATCATCATCATCATCATGAACCAGTTTGCCTTGCTTTTACATTTTGTTGTTTTGTTTTCCTTCACGTTTTCCATACACACTTTTACGAGATATTTTTGTTGATTTTATTTTTTGGATTTTTTTCCCGTCTGATTTATTTTTTATGGCTCTAACAGAAGTCACCATAGTGAAGAAACAAGTTTTCTTCTTTGTATTGGTTTTGAATGTTATTTATTTGTTGTTTTTTTTTTTTCAATTTTGCTACATGTCTTATCTCAGTGCTCTACTCGCCTACTCTCACGTAGTCTCTTGATGTTTAATTGACTTCATCTCTTAACATTTGTGGTGCGTATTTCTAAGAAACATTTCCAAGGCAAACAATTTCACCACTATGGTAATTTTAACATCAGCTTGGATTTCTAGGCGTGTGTGAATGTTTATTGCAACATGCTGTTAATGTGACAGACAGTGATTCACGAAAAGCCTTGGGCAACGGGAAGCGCATGGTTAAAAAATCTACCAAAATAGATGTGCATAAGTTATGAGGAAATAAAGTGCGCTGACTCAGATCCGGTAATCTGAATCATATCTCTCCACAGGTAGATGGTAGGATTCTGAGTTGCAAAGCGACTGGAGACCTCAGGGAATCTTAATAAAGATACTCATTCGTACGCTGGGACGTGCTCATTGGAGCCTTTGAACCGACCCAAGAAGTAAACGAGGAGAGCATAGACCTTATAGAAGCCAGAAGAACTTTTAATGAAATAGGATTTCTTGGCAGCCCGAAGAAACCGACAATCGCAATATCACTGTACACACACTCATCAAGTATGGTGGCGATGGGAACAAAATAGCATGGGCGGCACACTTTTTCCAGATTATTAAATCGCCCGTAAATATACTCTCTGGAATTGTACCTTGCAAGAATCTTACAAAATTAACTTGTCGCGGATGGAATGAATTTTTAGAGCATAACTGGCCCGTGGTCCTGACATAAGGATATCCCAGTCGTCTTTATCATCAACAGATTAACGAAAAAAGCGTAATGTTATTCCTTTGCGAAATTCTGTGAAAAATTTAAAGTCACTGACGAGAGCCCAAGTTTCTTTCTACTGATCCCATTATGCCTAGCTACCTGTGAAAGGACAATGGGCCTTTATGCAAGTTTTCCCATGAACATTCCATTAAGTGGCAGGGGCAAACATCTCATATATCAATGAGTGCTATCCGATTCAAGCTTAAGCTCAATGATAAGCAGCCAAATTTTTATAACCGAGTCTGAACGGCATGCTGCAGTGCGAAACCTCTTTGTGCAAACGTTTTTACATAGTTGCTACAGCAAATGGTACAGCACCTCACAAATATCGCCAGCATCAGGAAAGGATAACCACTGTTGAAAATTTTTCGATGTTCTCGCCAGGATTCGAACCCAGGGCCTGCAAGGGGCTTTTAACTGAGGATAACCAGAAAACAGAGGAACTTCTGGAGGTTCACTAGACTAGACAACTCATTAGGGACGTTGTTCCCTAATGAGTTGTCTAGTTTAATCAAAAAGCAACGAAAATTCTGATGGAGGCCAATTTTTTAGCAGCCTGAAGAAATCGCCATCGATATAACCACAAGAGCTTTCTCTGTAAATTATTTCATTGTGAGAACATCCATCGATGAGAACAAAATCGTATAAGCGCACGCATCCTACTAAATCGGCCGGAAGCAGACTGGCATTCTTACAGGACTTGATTTTCATGGCAAATCTTTCATGGTCTTACTAACCAGGGAAAAGGAAAAGATCAAAGTTTATTTATTCTCTTTATATTATTGAACAGATGGAAAAAGATTTGAGGAGTGAAAAGGAATTCCTGGGGGAATTTCATCGGGGGTTATAAGTATACAGAGGAGCTTTTGAGGAAGACTGATATTGTGCCAACCAAAAAGAGAAAGACGATGGCAATATCGTTATAACAATAGGGTTGAGCATACTTGTTCAGAACTTTGCAGCTAAAGTCGCACTTAGGCTGAGGGAACACGCCATACTAAATGACGATAGTTATGACTGCAATTCCAGCATTTGCTGTCGGTAGAAATAGTTATTTTAGGGCATTCAAGAAGATCGAGTGATCGTCTTGATCGAGTAATCACTGAAATCTACAACGCTGGCTGAATTGGAAGTAATGATGAACATATAGCCCATTGAGAATTATTTTCGGAATTGCGCCGCTTGAGTTGGACTAAAACTCAGAGAGCTCAGTAGGAAGAAAGAGTACAGTCACGACCGTTTTTCCATTTTGAATGCAAACAGTCCCAACTTCATTACCGTAATTTGCCCATTTTCCGCAATTAATGATAATTAAAATGCAATAAAAGAATCAAAATCAAATCAATCAAAGCAACATCAAAAGGCCTTTGTACGCTTATAAACAGCCCCAAATAAGGATCTATTCGTGTTTTTTTTTAATTATCGCCATAAACTGCACTTTACCTCTTTAATTTGACAATATTTATTTTTATTAAAATTTCGCCAAAATATGATTTTTATAGAAAATGTTTTCAGTATTATATTTTTTATTTAATTTTCATGCCAAACTTTGTCTTGGGTCAATCCAGATTTGTGAAACCGATGAGAATGATCCACAATCTTTCCATCCTAGGAAGGCGGATTTTCTCCGATAACGGCGAACTTGCAGATGTGTGAATAAGACGAGTTTGTTTTGAAGAGGGACGCAATTAAATTCCAAACCTGGACCGACGCTTCGGAGAAACACTTGCGGTGTGGCGTTGTGGGTAGGTAAAAATTCAAATTTTTTTCAAATAAAAATAAGTATTTTTTGGTACCTTTCTAGCCATTTGGCGTCATAGTATTTAGATTTTTCATTGCATAAATCCTAATAACTTAAGCAAACCACTGTCTCAAAATGTTTCGCAACATTCACATATGTTCGCTGTTCAATAATTGCAACCTTATTATTTTTAATATCCCTACATACACCCCTCTCTAATGTTTTTTCAACATTTTCTCCTTTGTATTGTGGTGGATCATAGCTCTGCATAACTATTTGAGTTTTTGAGTAGTGGAGGGGAATTGGATTGAATTTCACCACACACCTTAAGAGTTTCTCTTGCTCAAAGTCTCTCTCTCTCTCTTCTTTTGTGGGGCGTTTGTATTTTGCGTCGTTGTTTTAATCAGTTCACCTCGCAATTCAACCTCATTTCCATTGAAACGCCAAGAATCACTTTTCCTCCTTGCCTTTGGGTAATAACATAACAACACAGCGTACATATCTGAATGTGTGTTATGAGAAAATAATGTGTGAGTGTGTTTGTGTATTATTGAGTGAATGTTGCCTTTTATGTTTTGTGATTGTTTTTTTTTTTTTTATTTAACATGTCTTTAATGATTTTTGTTTCTTCTCGAATATTTGTAAATTTTGGCACTTCTTTCTGTGTGACTGACAGAAAGTCCGTTCGTCCGTCCATCCCCCAGGGGGCATCACACAGACCAGACAAATTCATTTTGGGGAAGAGAGTGTGATCTTTGTTTCTTTTCTTTGATTTATTCCGCCTGACAGTTCGTTGCTGGCATGAGCAACTGATGGGTAGTTGGCTCGGTCCATCAACATTTCCAGTTCAAAAACAAAAAACCATACAGGTGCAATTTCGAATTGTATTTCCTGATTTTCATAAAGAAGCGCGAGCTAGTCAAAGTTAGGCATACGCACATACATATCTGTATGTGTACGTATGTATGCATGTGTATATGGGTTATTATTATGTATTCCATTCTATCTGCCGGAAATTTCATAGTAAAAAAATTATACCGTTATATGAATTAGTTTGTAGAAAATTGTGTGCGTTATATGTTTGTATGTCATTAATTTAATGGCAAGGCAAGTTTTGCAGTTCTGATGTTGTTGTTGATAGTGATGTTTTGCCAACCTAACCTTGTGGTGAATGTGGAAGTAGTTGTTGTTATTTTTATTTTAGTTCCGTTCTTCCTTTAACACTATTCGCATTCGCTTTCCTGTTTTGCCAACAACTATTAGTGGGGTTAACCTTTTGTCTATATTGTTGTTATTCCTCTTGTTTTTTTTTGATTCTTTGTATTTCCTCTGTCGTCATCGTAGTTCTTGCCTTTGCTGCCTTTAAAGTTCATTAACTCTATCTCTTAGTTACCGTTTTGTGTTCCCTTTGTTCTTTTGTTGATTGTATGTACGTACATATGTAAGTGTATATGGAAGTGTTGTTTGTTTAATTATTTATTTACCTTATGTCCAGTATTTTGTTGTGGATGTGCTATTTCTTATCTTTGTTGATGTGTTGGAGCTGCCAATTAGCTTAGCTCTTCTTTGTGGTTGTTGGCGATTCCTTGTTTTCCTTGAATAACTGTCACTCTGGCAGTATTTTTTCTTGCGTGTGCTTGGCCAACAACAATGCATTTGGCGATGTTGTTAATTTCATTCTTGGTTGCCTGCATTCTGTTTGTTTACAAAAATTGGTGTTGCCAGATCACAAAATGTTGCTTCCTAAGGTCGTACAGTAACCATCTCATGTAAAGAAGATATCGATTTCCAAGAAAAGTTTTGCAAAAATCGGAATTATTACGCCTTAGACTCCTTAAAAGCAAAACAAAATGAGCGCGTTAAGCTTTGGTTTTGAGCGTCGCGTTACAAAAATGCAACTCTGCACACAAATTCCACAAAAGCAACGCGGAAAAGTTAAACAATTTTCAACTTTGACGCATGAAACAGAGTGTTGCCACACGTGGAGTAGTGCTTTTGGTCGTCAAAGTAGGGGGCCCGAAGACATGAGCGTACAATCTTATATAAAACAATCTCAATGCCAACGCGACGCTCCTCAACGCGCTCATTCTGTTTAGCCCTTCATTCATCTATGCTGAAGATGGCAGCGAAATAAACGGGAAGGTAGTGGTTTAACTTTACGCAGATGTCATTAAGTGGGGAGCCTGAAGCCACGATCGTATTGTACAATAGTTCGCATATAAAGCAATCTCAATGCCGTCTGGAGGATGTGGGGTAGAGGTTAAAAAATGACTGTGATAGCACCTCGCCTTGGGGAACCACCTACTTCGCTCTTCGACTTCTTATCTCTAAATTCCACAAAGGACTGTCGACCCCACAGATAGTTCGTTATTTAAAGACGCCAATAACTCGCCTTGTGATATCGAGCATCATAGGCACTCAGTATTTGTGTAAGAACCGGTACCGCCCGGCCTCGCGACTGCCGTTGCAGCCGTATGGAGCATTCCACTATCCGCAACCTGTGGACGCACATGGTAGCACGCAGTAAAGCTCATGAAAGCAATGAACACCACACAGATGGTACCTCAATGTTCCAGCCTGGTGCTCACAGCTATCCCGTGCCTGGAGCTCACTAAATGGATATTCGCCTACTGGCCTCGGGAGGGGAAGTCGCTCAAGCGTCTGTCGAGAAAAGGGAAACGAGTCTGTACGAGTCCCTTTACTAGGGCCCTTTCTGACTTCAGTAGCGAGATCACTCTGGCCATTTTCGAGACATCGGTAACTATGAGAGTGCTCAGAGACAGGTTGAGGATCTGTGTAAGGTACTCGACTCACGGTATATCCAAGTTCTTCAGCATTAGTGTAGATTAGTGATTTGGCTCTGCGGAGCACATTTGTTACTTCGTTTACGGCAATTTTTGATGATTGTTGATCGAAGACCCAGAATACGATGAATGACTACTCCTTGCCTTGAGGTTCTCAATAAATTGCCCGTTGAATAACTGTTTGCATTTCTTCAGATCAGTCACTGTTCGTCGCCAAAGGTCCTGCCATCCCTCTTGGAAGGGTTTGAAAGTGATTTAACAGTAGACCATAACCTGTCAATGCCGGCGCCTAAGTTACATTGCTTCAAGTGCTCTTTCCATAAATTGCTCTTATGTATGTACGTCGACCACATTATTGATTTCCGAATCATTTGGGTTCAGTAGGATCGGAGCTGGGAATACCATCACGCTTGTCTGCGAGTACCGCTGTCTGATGCAGGAAATTATGCCGCACTTGAGGTATTCGACCGGCTGATTTCATAAGAGCGGCTGTAGCGTTAATAATGTCTCGGAATTCCTTCCAGCAATATGTACATCTGAGGAAATGCGACTCACTAAAGCGGTGATTGACGTATTCTCCGAAGCCGTCCCAGTCTGTGGCACTGCCAAGTTAAAGCTATGCAACGTATAATTACCGTCGGTTGGTAATTACGGCCCGGGCTAAAAGATTGGAAGACTTACCCATTCCGAGTTATGTAATTTTCTCCTAAGCAATAACAAGATCGACTTTTTGCGCGGTGAATGAGGATGGACCCCATTACAAATTGCATCACCTGACCTGTTAAAAGTCGTTTACTGCACTTTCTGTAGGATTGGACCAAAATTAACCCACTAACATTCTATTCGGGAACAGCAGGAATCTTCTCGCATATCAGTGAGTGTTGTACTATTCAGGCTATAGCTCAACGGACCTTATCTTAATAGTCGATTCTGAACAGTATACCAGTGGGCTTGGGAGAGAAGTTTTACATGGCTGAAGACCTGAAAAATGACACTAACATTAGTGAAGGGATAAGTAACGCTGAAACAATTTTCTGATTTTCTCGCCAGGTTTCGAATTGAGGTGTTCAGTGTCCTACGTGGATATGTTAACAGGTACGTTGCGATGACCCCTAAACAAGACCACCTGCTTATAATTCCTTCCACATGACTTCTGAGCGTTGAACTATAACCATTCCAAAACCCGATTGGATTAACTTCAAAGCATATAACATTCCCGAGATAATGATTTGAAATGTTCATGACAGACCTCTTGTTAGCAGGCGATATATACTCGCCCATATAATGATCCCGTTCGCGACCTTACTGTTCGAAGGTCTGTTTTCGGATGGGGTTGTCTCCCCAACGGAGAGGCCACCGTGGCGCAGAGGTTAGCATGTCCGCCTATGACGCCGAACGCCTGGGTTCAAATCCCGGCGTGAGCATTAGAAAAATTGTCAGCGGTTGCTATCCACTCACTAATGCTAAGTATCGTGGCATGTTAAAACTTCTCTACCAAGTGGTGTCGCTATGCGGCACGCCGTTCGGACTCGGCATAAAAAAGGAGATCCCTTAACATTGAGCTTAAACTTTAATCGAAGTGCACTCATTGATATGAGATAAGTATCGTATTTTCGTTATTGGAATGTTCATGGGATGTTCCCAATATTTGCACTATATCGGAGGAGGATAAATGATGTGGGGAGTTATATCGCCTTACTACTTATCGCAATGATAACGGACGATATGTAGTTTTACTGCCTTTTAAGCGTTGCTACCGCGCAGATTTACAGCTAATTCTGTCCCGCAATAATACTGTTTCTCAGTTCAAACGTCATACGTCACGGCTGATTAGAAACTCCGATTTGAAGGATCAATAGATAGAGACTTTCGAGAAACTTGTGATTTAAATATCCCAAGTTTGTCCGGATGTTACTGCCTCAATATTGTCAGCTGATTTTATAAAGGGAAAACAGATGATCGAGCCATTAAATCCGGATTTAAAGAGCAATGTAAACGGGGTTTAATATCACTAGCATCAATTTGCGTGTAGTATTAAATGCCTCCAGTCCCCTTCAAATGGCGTCAACCTTAATTGAATTTTGTATACTGGACCCATACTTAAAGCTGCTATCACACGATATGTATTTTCAAAGGAAGCATCTCTGAAATTGTACCCATCGTGTGATACATAAAAAAATTTAATATGAACAAGTTAAAGCATGCTAAGTTCGGCCGGGCCAAATCTTGGAAACTCACCACCATGGACTCTGCTAAAATATGGGAGCTATTTCTAGTTATAGACCGAATTGGACTTGTACTTGGCGCAGTTGTTGAAAGTCATAACAGAACATTTTATGCAAAATTTCAGACAAATCAGATAAAAAGAGGGGCTTGTAAAGGCTGAAGAAGTCGAATCGGGGGATCGATTTTGTGGGAGCTATATCAGGTTCTTGGTCGATTTAAACCGTACTTGCCACATTTTCTGGAAGTCATAACAGAACATTATGTACAAAATTTCCGCCAAATCGGATAAAAATTGAGGCTTCCAGGGGTTCATCGGGAAATCGGTTTATACGGGAGCTTTGTTAGGTTCTTGACCGATTTGGACTGTACTTGGCACAGTTGTTGGAAGTCAAAATAGAACACTATATGCAAAATTACAGCCAAATCGGATAAAAATCGCGGCTTGTATCATGTTCCGATTTGGCCCTTATTTTTTACAGTTGCAGTTATCACAGAACACTATATGCAAAATTTTAGACAAATCGGATAAATGTCGCGGCTTTTAAAGGCTGAGGGAGTGCAAAATTTCAAGCGGCTAGCTCAACGCGTTCGACCGCTACCGCGATTTCGACAGACGGACGGACATGTCTAGTTCGAATCAGAATGTCGAGACGATTAAAAATATATATACTTATATATCGTGTGATAGTAGCTTCAGCAAACCTAAGTGAGTTTGTTTTCCGCTGGAAAATTTTCAGCTCTGTTTATAATGCCAACATTGAAAAAATTTAATACAGACCTTATTCAAGATTGCTCAAGATTTTGAGGATAGATTTCCCACGGCTGCAAGGAAGATAAGATGACAGATAAAGGGTGATTTTTTTGAGGTTAGGATATTCATGCATTAGTATTTGACAGATCACGTGGGATTTCAGACATGGTGTCAAAGAGAAAGATGCTCAGTATGCTTTGACATTTCATCATGAATAGACTTACTAACGAGCAACGCTTGCAAATCATTGAATTTTATTACCAAAATCAGTGTTCGGTTCGAAATGTGTTCATTCACCGTAACGTTGCGTCCAACAGCATCTTTGAAAAAATACGGTCCAATGATTCCACCAGCGTACAAACCACACCAAACAGTGCATTTTTCGGGATGCATGGGCAGTTCTTGAACGGCTTCTGGTTGCTCTTCACTCCAAATGCGGCAATTTTGCTTATTGACGTAGCCATTCAACCAGAAATGAGCCTCATCGCTGAACGGTGAATGAACACATTTCGAACCGAACACTGATTTTGGTAATAAAATTCAATGATTTGCAAGCGTTGCTCGTTAGTAAGTCTATTCATGATGAAATGTCAAAGCATACTGAGCATATTTCTCTTTGACACCATGTCTGAAATCCCACGTGATCTGTCAAATACTAATGCATGAAAATCCTAACCTAAAAAAAATCACCCTTTATATGCCGACGATATCAGGTTGTCATAACTTGGATGATGCCATGAACTTATTGAATTTCTAGGCTCCGCAGTGTTTTATCTACTTAAGTTAACGGCCAAGGTCTATTGCAAATTGTATTTCTTCCCAATTTGTCACCAGAAGTTTTTAGACTCAGCCGGCTGGCGGGACCCCAAAATTATGGTTGTGAAGAAAACTATACGACGGATGCGGAAAGACAGGATAGATTGCGGCGAATGTTTCAAGCCCTTGACTCTAAATAGATTTTGGACCCAACGACCACCAATCGGTTGGTTTCAGTCCAGGCCAAGAGGTACAACTACTTGATTCCGCGAATGCATACTCAATTCAGTCTGCGGAATCCGTGCTGGTGCTCAGCAAATGGATTTTCGCCAACTTAGCTCGGGAGGGGAAGTCGCTCAAGCGTCTAAGCCACTGCCGAGAAAAGGGAGATAGGTCTGTACGACTCCCTTTGCAAGCGCTCTTTTCAGGCTGTCTCTATTCATTTTCCAGACATCGGTAGAAATGAGAGTGCTCAGAGACAGGTTAAGGATCTGTGTAATGTACTCGACTCACGGTACATCCAAATTTTTCAGCATCAGTGTAGAGATTTCTTCTGGGCCCGGCGCCTTGGATGACTTGACTCTGTGGATGACATTTAAGGCAAATTTTGATGGTTGTTCATCGGAGAACTAGAATACGACGAATGACTACTCCTTGCCTTGCCACACTTGAGATGCTCAATAAAATGGCGTTTGAATAACCGGGTACATTTCTTCAGATCACTGTTACGTCACCAAAGGTCCTGCCATACAACGGATGCGGAAAGACTGGATAGATTGTGGCGAATGTTTCAAGTCCTTGACTCTAAATAGATTTTGGACCCACCGACCCCTCGATCGGTTGGTTTCAAGACCAAGAGGTACAACAACATGATTCCGCGGAAGGATTCTCGGTTTCGCTATATATCCGAATTGAGAACGCCCCTATTGACTTTGCCACGCATTTACTCACATCTCAAACAAAAGAAGCGCCCATCCATGTTCAATTTTTGACAAATTTAGAGCTCAGCGGTTTATCTCCACTGGCTGATAAGATTCTTCGCCTTGAATTGAGTTTACCGCAAACTAACACATTCAATTGAATAGATTCCACATTAGCTTTGTCGTTGTCTCAGGAGCCGCAGGGCACGCCACAGGGGACCATTTTACCGCCACTCCTATGGGTGACCACCATAAATGACCTATTACGTACGCTGACTGAGGAGGGATTTGAACCCGTCTGCTACGCAGATGATGTTATTATACTTCCAAGGGGTAAGGATCCGAACGAGCTATGCAGAAGGGCCGAAAGGGTCTTGCATAGGGCATATGACTGGGCTAGACCCATAGGTCTCAATGTTAACCCAGAGAAGACTGTAATATGCCTGTTCACGAGGAAGACGAAGGTGGGCCAATTTTACGCGCCACGTTTCCTTAATAAGACGATTTCGATATCTGACAAGGTCAAATACTTAGGTGTGATCTTGGACAGGAAACTGAATTGGAAGCCTCACATTCCGGAGCGTACAGAGAAGGCTCACAGATGTTGGGCACCATGTAGACGGGCCGTAGGCTCGAAATGGGGCCTGAATCCTAGGATAGTCCACTGGCTCTATAGGAACGTGATTAGACCAATACTAACTTACGTCTCAGTAGTTTGGTGGACTGCTATAGAGAAAAAGTGCAACATAATGACCATACAACAGGTTCAGAGAACATGTTGTCTTGGCATAGGCGGAGCGATGAGGACAACGCCCACTAGGGCACTGGAGACTATTCTAGATATCCAACCCATTGACATACAGATTAAGTGTGAGGCAGCCACTGCGGTTATGAGACTTAAGACGATGAGAGAATGGATTGAGGATGGGAGCAGCTCATACCATCGCGGTATAATCGAGGCGACTATAGGAAACCTTGAAGGAAGGGAAGAGGTTTCCGATCGGATAACTGAGATGAACCTTGAAGTCGGGTGCGAGGCACTGCTTCCAGAGGCACAGTCTTGGATTGACGGAACCCCAGTATTGCCATCTGGAAGATCATATTACACGGATGGATCAAAGCTAGAGGACAGAATGGGCCCAGGGGCTGAGGTCTGTTTTAGACTGCCTGACTATAATACAGTCCTGCAGGCGGAGATCGGAGCGGAGAGTAAGGGGAAATAAAAAGGGAGACGATTTGGCGGTGAAGCCTTTCGGGTCGACGCAGTCCGAGTTAAGGGAGTTGGCGTTGAATGCGCATGAAACATTGTGGAACAGCGAAACGGTCGATAGGACGGCGAAAATCCTATGGGGATCCAGATCGTGAGAAGACGAGGCTATTACTGAAAGGAAGCAAGAAGGAGGTCAGTATAGCTATTGGCATCATAACGGGACACATAGGGCATGCGGGGAAGATGATGAGACGTTGCAGCATTTCCTTTGTCATTGCCCGGCTTGCGCGTCTAACAGATACCGGCACTTAAATGGAGACACAATATCAGACATGAACCATCTTAGGGGAGTGGTATTGACAACAATTAAGGATTTTGTAAGTAGCACGGAATTCCTAACTTAAAATTTTCTTTTTAGAGGTTAGTTTATAGTTTTTAGAACGCACAACAAGCCGATTACTGGCTTAGGAGTATGCCCATAATGGCATGAGACGGATTAATATCTGCACCCTCTTTTCAACCTAACCTAACTCTTTTAATTGCTGTCTTGTGCTTTTTGCCATTCAAAGGAATATGCTACGTAAGAAAGCGATTTGCAAATTTCCATCTGTCCAGCCAATCTTAAGTTGCTATCATACGGTCTATACTCTCTTATGTGTTTTCAAAAATAGCAACTCTGAAAGTTGTACACATTGATCGCTATGTTCTAAAAATTTAGTATGAAAAGTGGTTTTTCGAATAAATTTGCAACTCTTTCGATTAAAGTGAGCTCTTATATCATCGAGCATACATGTAGGCACATATCTATAAAAAAAATACATATGAAAATACATGCCGAAGAGCGTGCTCTATTCGTATTTGACTTACATAAGGAAAGACTTATGAATCCACAAAGTGACAGCACATGTAACGCGCATAACGTGTGATAGCCGCTTTACTTCATGCATTTGAACTTAGACACTCTGTCCAATGTCTGGCAACCGCTTGCGGTTTAAGACGGAAATTATGATTGATATGCTGCGATGTTTTATTGTTTTTTTTTTTTTTTTTTGATTGGTGTTTTTTCTAATTTATAACCACTTAAATGGTATTTCTTTATCAAAAATATTCTTCACTTTTATTTCAGGGACGGAATAGATAAGACGCGCATGGTGGTCGTGTGTGGTTTAGATAGTTTAGATTTGGGTGAAAATAAACTATTCCACCCAACAAAAAAAGCTTTATCGACAAAGGCAGATATGACAAGTAAGGGCATGCTAAGTTCGGCCGGGCCGAATCTTATGTACCCTCCACCATGGATCGCATCTGTCGAGTTCTTTGCGCAGTATCTCTTTTTAGGCAAACAAAGAATAATGAATAAGGATGGAGGAGGAGGAGCTATATCAAATTATAGTCCGCAAAATCGGGAGATCGGTTTATATGAGAGGTGTATCAAGCTATAGATCGATTCAGACCATATTGCACACGTATGTTGAAGGCCATGGGAGAAGCCGTTGTACAAAATTTGTGCCAATTCGGGTGACAATTACACTCTCTAGATTCTCAAGAAGTCAAGATCCCAGATCGGTGTATATGGCAGTTATATCACAAATGCACAAATGTTGAAAGTGATACCAAAGCACTACGTGCAAAATCTGTCTAATCTGACGAGAATTGCGCCCTCTAGTGGCTCAAAAAGTTAAAACCCAAGATCGGTTTATATGGCAGCTTTTTCAAAACATGGACCGATTTGGCCCATTTACAATCCCAAGCGACCTACACTAATAAGAAGTATTTGTGCAAAATTTCAAGCGGCTAGCTTTACTCTTTCAAAAGTTAGCGTGCTTTCGACAGACAGACGGACGGACGGGCGGACATGGCTAGTTCGACTTAAAATGTCACGACGATCAAGAATATATATACTTTATGGGGTCTTAGACGCATATTTCGAGATGTTACAAACAGAATGACGAAATTGGTGTACCCCCATCACATGGTGGAGGGTATGAAAATTATGCGCAATTTTTAAATAAGTGGTTGGTTTATCAAAGGCCAAAACAACTACCTTGTTGCTTCTTCAAATAGAAAATGTGCTTCTGTTTAAGAAAAATCTAGGATTGACTAAAGCTTAGGGATTCCTTTTTGAGGATAGAACACGTTTATGATCTACCGGATCACCGGATGTCCTCGAACTAAAAATGTCCCGTCTTGAAACTGGCACGACACCATCAAACAGCGCTAGAGTCCTCTCTATAGACATAGCTGATGTGACGAGTCATCTCTGTCACTTTTTTGTGCCGGTTAAGCCAATGAGTCGTCGAACACAATTTTCACAATTGATTTCCGCATTTCTAAAGCTTGGATGCATTTCTAAAGTTTGGATGCATTTCTAAAGCTTGGACGCATTTCTAAAGCTTGTGTATATCAAAAGCTTGGATGTTAGTGCACCAAATATTGGTACACTTGTTAAATTTCTACGAGTTTTAAACTGCATAAATTTTTTATAACCGCATAAAATTAACTTAAAATGTTTGTAAATCCTTTAATTATGGCCAAATTAAGGTTTTAGCGTAAATTGCCACGAGCTCAAAAAATTGTTTTTGAACTTGGCAAGCCTCATCCGCCGCTTTTTTGTGCAGATTAATAGCAGAGATAAGCTATAAAAATGGTATTGTTGTTGTAGCAGTTTGTTGTGTTCTATCCTTCGTTTGCTTGATTCTGTTGAATGTCAAGATCTAGGAACTCTGCGACTACGATAGGATGTATCCACAGGGATCTGGGTCTGAGTCGAGTGGGTCTGGCTGGGCAGTTAAACAGGTGACGTATATCGTGCGGTCCCTGGTTACAATCGGAACATACATCTTGCATGTCGGCATCAATTCTTGCTCTGTAGGAGTTGAGGCGGCTGCATCTGCCGGAACGTAATTGAGCCTGAACTACTCTGGTTTGCCGGTGGTGGTCAATTTCTTCAGGTGCAATGGGAGGCGATCGTTCTCCAAGGACTACATTCACCCGGTAGCCATTTACCGCATATGCTACCGTGTCTGCATGAATGTTGTCTGGAACTGCTTGATATGCCGCTTGATCTAGAGGTCCTCTTGTAGCGCTGAACCTCACGCTCTAGATCATGTGCCTTAAGGTTTCTGGGAGGTGGATATCTATCCACAAGATGATGATTTGGATGGTCTTTGCGTTAACAGCCCAAAAGGTATTGTTGAGACAGTCATGTCTTCGCAATGGTAGGATCTTTGTCTCCTGATGGAGGTGGTCCACATGAGAACTGAGGAGACAGCCCGTAGCGATTCGGAGGGCGTCATACTGGCATACCATAAAAATGGTACTTTTTGTCGGTGCATAATCTTTCTTCTAGAGCTTAAAAGTAAAATGGTAGATTCATGGAAAATTTTAATCTCCAATATTTGTTACCCGTCCATTGCAGTTAGGTTCGCATAAAGTTAACTTAAAATGTCTGTAACTCCTTGCAAAGTGTGGCATATTTTAAAATACTTAAGGCGTTTCGCCCACTGTTTACGCATGGTCTACCGGATCATAAAGACTCCCAGAGCTCAAAATGTTCGTTATCAACCCATCGGCCAGCAGTGATTACTGTGACAGATATCTCTCTTTACACGCCGTTAATGTTGACTACGATGTCAAAAAAATCTTAAATACAATTTGACTTCATAATATTGTACCTTGGAATTTAATAAAAGCAACAAAAAAATACTATAAATTAAAAAATCCAGTTGAACGTTCTTTTTGAAACAGCGGGAATTTTTACAATTTTAATCCTCACTTATATCATCATTTGCTGCCTGATCAATAATCTCATGATCTTGATATGGATATGTTTGGCTCGATATAACGTTTGTGGCATTTGCAGTTTCCCACGATGGTGATGACGATGATGGCGGTGACTTAACATTAATTTTTACCGAATTCCGGTGTAATGTTCCCAATTTGGCCTCAAACAGTACATCGTCTATAGCTTTCTTGGCGAATATTTTTTGACTTTCTGACAACATTCTATACTCACTAGCCCAAACATTTGCTAGCATTTGAGAATTATCTTCATATATTGGCGGACCTTTTAGGGGTAGATCCATGAATTCTTCTTCTAGGGCTTTTGGTTTTTTCCTCTTCACCGCTGGGGACTTTGATGTTCTCGATGTGATCTACATAAAAGGGGTTAAGTTTAAATTTGGCGAGAAATTTTAAATATATTCCAAAGTTAAGATTAGTATCCTCGATTAAGCAGATAGGATTCGAAGTCCGACTCAAGAGATTATCAAAAAAAAAGAAAGTGCAGAATCCTATAGTCAACTGCAGTCAACTTTCCGTTCGTTTATTCGAAGGGAATTAATCTACAATAATTTAATGAAATCGAATTTTGACTAAATTGCCTATAAAATCAAATTTTGATCAAAACGAATTTTGTCAAAAAATTTCCATGATAGTAGATTTTGAAAAATTTGTTTGTAAGTTGACAATTTTTCCTAAAAAATCGAAAAAGTTTTCTGTGAAACTTGAAATTTAATCGATGTTGATTAGAAAATCGAAATTTGACAAAATTTTGTATAAATTGACAAAATTTTCAATGAAATTCTAATGTTGACAAAATTTGTAATGAATTTTCGACAAAATTTCTTTGAACAAATTTTCAATGAAATTCGAATTTTGGCAAAATTTTCAATTTCATTCGAATTTTGACAAAATTGTTTGTAAGTTTGACAAAAAAAAACATATATGACAAAATTTTGTATGAAAATTTAAATTTTATCTAAATTGCTTGAAAATTGATTTAGAAAAAATTTTGTAAAAATTGGCTAGAAAACCTAATTTTAATAAAATTTCGATTGAAAACAAAAATTAATTTTTTTTGAACTCTTTATAAAAACAAAATTTTCTATAAAAATCGAAATTTAATCTTAATTGTCTAGACAATGGAGTTTTGAAAAATTTTCTGTGAAATTAAATTTTGATACATTTTTCGATTAAAATCAAATTTTAAAGAACTTCTTTAAGTTAACAAACTTTCATATAAAAATTTTTTGCAAAATTTTCCATAAAAATAAAATTTTTACGAAATTGTCTATAAAAATCGAAGTTTAATCGACTCTAAGAAAATTTACTATAAAAAGCAAATTTTGCCAATATTGCCTTGAAAACTGAATTTTTATAAAACTTTTGTTTTAGATCGAATTTTTACAAAATTTTCTACGAAAATGTTATTTTGAAAAATTTTCTGATTTTGCAAAATTTCCTATCAAAATTAAAATTTCACTAAGTTTTCTATGAAAAATAAAGTTTTAACTAAATTTTTTCGTGAATATAAAATTTTCTATAAAAATCAAATTTTCATTGATTTCTTCAGGAAATAAGACTATTACAAAATTTTCTATATATTGTAAATAAGAATTTAATCAAAATTGCCTACAAAACCGAATTTTGAAAAAGTTTTTTAAAATAATGTGTGTAAATTAAATTGTAAAATAAACTGCCAGTGAAAATCGAATCTAGACAAAAATAAAAAAAAAAAATTGTGAGGTATTTTTGCAACTTATTTTTTTTTTAATAAAATAAGTTGAGATTTTTTTGAAATTGTACCTATTTTAATTGCAGACTGTAAAAATTGTGCAGCTAGTGAGTTATGAGAATGTTAAATTTTCTCTCTCCCTCTTTGGCTCTCTATTTCTCTATTCCAAAATATAAAATTAACGGAACACTGATGATGACCCTATTCTATGGTGATTAGCCTAGTGATAGTCGTTTAAGGGTTTATTAACTAACAATAATTTCTGTCTTTACCAAAACTTACCTTTCGCTTTCGTTCCATTTCCTCCTCTCTTTCTGAGTCTGCACTTGTATTATCAATATCACCCTGTTCCTCTTGATCGTACAGGAACTTCATACTTTGGTAATAATACAATGATGGCACATACTCATCCTCTGGACATTCTGCATATTTTATGCTCTCTTGTACTTTTCGAAATTCTTTGCGGGCCGAAGTGCGTAGAGAATTTATTTTTCTCACCACATAATCTTTGTCAGCGTATGGCTCTATTTCTTGGCATTTTTCTACCAAAACATCGTATGCGGCTTGTTTCATCGATTTATTTCTATAGACATCGCTATCGACTTTCCATAATTCTGGTTTTGTCTTGTATAAAGCGATAAATTGTAGCCAGAAACGTTTCTCTCTTGATGTTATTCCCAATTCCATGTTTGTTTTATTTTTTTTTTTAATTTTTTCACCTCACTCAGTGTTCTCTCTCTTTCTCACACACACACTTTTGATATAGTTTAGTCATACACCACACATCCACTTAGGCCAAACGACGCGTACAAACTAAATGTGACGAAGATAATGGCATGCACAAGGCTATAACGAATGTTCAGTTCAGTTCAGTTTGCTTTCATTCAGTTCAGACAAGTTGCATGAGCTACACTCATGCCATTCGACGAACAAAACGAACGATAACAATTTCACCACAAGCTCAACTCAAGGTTGATGGTTTTGATTTGAATCAAATTAAACAGCAGTGGATATTGGTAACATTTTTTTATGGAAATTAAATTTTAACAAAATTTTCTGTAAAAAATTGACATTATTTACAATATATGTATTAAAAAAATCTGTAAAATCTAATTCTGAAAAATTTTAATTCAACAATTTTCGTTTTTAATCCTGTGAACAAATTGAGGCGTTCACACTCAGTTCTCTCTTATTTCTGTATAGGTATTCCGAGCTCACCAAGTTTTTTTCTATAAAAAATCACACTGTAACAATAATTTCTGATCTTTTTACTTTTGTACTGAAAAATCTCTAGTTCCCCTTGTTTATAGAATGTTCATCTAAAAATGAAGTGTTTTTCTAGGGGTTAAATGAATATTTGATCCATTCAATTACATATTCGAATTTCATTTTAATGAAATCATGATGCATCAATTCCATTTTTCCCTTCCCTGTCAAACAAATGTAAAGTCAATAAATGCTGATTCTTAAATCAGTACAGCGACTGTTCAGTCGCTTGTGCGTTTGGGGTTCAATGGTATTTGACATAAATCTGTTCTCTTGGTTTATTTGAATAAACAATTTCTCTGGGTTGTCGTCTGAAAGCCATGATGAGATGCAATCATTTGCATCAATTGTTAAATCTAAAAATAATTTTTATCGAAGTTTTTTTTTGAAACTAGTAAAGTTCATTAAAAAGTTTTGCCGGGCCGCATTATAAAAGGAGGTCATTACATGTCTCCTGTGAAGACACATGTACCAGTCATGTGAAGACACATGTACCAGTCCATTTTAGTCGGTTATGAAATGCGCCCTTTAGGGGTGGGCCGGGCCCCTTGCCACTTGGTCTTTGAGCTTTATATCAGATTCTTATTCTTTACCCGAATACCTTTCATTTAAGTTCCAAGTTAATTCTAAGATCGGTCAATATGCCCGTTATGGTGGGTAGGGCGTTCCCCCAGGTACTTAATATCTCATTTTGATGTTTGGTTACTAATAAGACTAATACGCACCACGTTTCCTCAATACGACGATTTCGATATCTGACAAGGTCAAATACTTAGGTGTGATTGGATTGGAAATTGGAAGTGTCATATTCAGGAGCGTACTGAGAAGGCTCACAGATGTTGGCCACTCTGTAGACGAGCCGTAGGCTCGAAATGGGTTCTGAATTCGAGGATATTCCACTGGCTCTACAGGAGCGTGATTAGACCAGACTTACACCTCAGTAGTTTGGTGGACTGCAATGGAGAAAAAGTGCAACATAAGGACCTTACAGCAGGTTCAGAGAACTTGTTGTCTTAGCATAGGCGGAGCGATAAAGACCACGTCCACTAAGGCACTGGAGACTATTCTAGATATCCGACCCATTGACATACAGATTAAGTGTGAGGCAGGGAGAATGGATTGAGGATGGGAGCAGCTCATACCATCGCGGTATAATCGAGGCGACGATAGGAAATCTGGAAGGGAGGGAAAAGGTTTCCGATCGGATACCTAAGATGAACCTTGAAGTCGAGTGCAAGGCACTGCTGCCAGTGGCACAGTCTTGGATTGACGGAACCATAGTATTGCCATCTGGAAGATGGATCAAAGCTAGAGGACAGAGTGGGCCTGGGGGTTTACATTGAGAACCCAGGGACTGAGATCTGTTTTAGACTGCCTGACCATAATACAGTTCTGCAGGCGGAGATCGGGGCGATCACGGAATGGGTGAAGTTGTGTGGTGCTTACGCGAGGACGTCGAGTGTGAACATCTTTACGGATAGTAAAATTGCCATAAGGGCAATAACAACCAGGACGGTAAGGTCACGAACTTTCTTGCAGTCTAAGAAGTAGATTAACGCCTTCTCTGAGGATGGCAAATTCAGCATCGTTTGAGTGCCGGGCGTAAGAAGAAATGAAAGGGCAGACGATTTGGCGGTGAAGGCCAGAGGAGTGCCGTCAATAAACTTTTAACCCAAAGCCTTTCGGGTCCACGCAGTCCGAGTTAAGGGAGTGGGCGACGAATGCGCATGCAACCCTGTGGAACAGCGAAAGGATCGGTAGAACGGCGAAAATCCTATGGGGGATCCAGATCGTGAGAAGACAAGGCTATTACTGAAAGGCAGTAAGAAGGAGGTCAGTATAGCTATTGGTATCATAACGGGACACATAGGACTACGAGCTCGTTTATGTAAAATCGGTGCCGTACGTGATAGCAAGCCTAGGGCATGGGGGGAAGATGATGAGACGTTGGAGCATTTCCTTTGTCATTGCCCGGCTTTCGCGTTTAACAGATACTGGCACTTAGGTGGAGACACAATACCAGACATGAACCAACTTAGGGGAGTGGCATGGAAAACAATTAAGGATTTTGTAAGTAGCACGGAATTCCTAGCATAGTTTTTGTTTTTCCAGTTTAGTTTTTAGCGCGCAACAAGCCGATTACTGGCTTAGGTGTATGTCTATAGTGGCACGGGGCAGATTTATATACATATGCACTCTCTTTGCAACGTAACCTAACTCGGTGCCAGAAATTGGAAAAGAAGCACTCAATATCTTTTCGACCAGAGGTTCAAACAGTCTAACGGCCAACCAAATGTGGAAAAGAGCAAGTAAAGATTATTAAAGCACAATACAGCATCTTGGTATAAATAGCCTACATTTGATTACAATAATTAATTAACAAAATGCTCTCCATATGTCAAACATAAAGTTTTTCCTATTGTCCATCACATAAATGGCATCTTTCCATGGAACTGACGTCATAAAATCTTAACGCCATTTGTCATTTAATTAGAGTAGAAAGAAGAAAGATATCCAAAACAAAACAACGGAATATTGTCACAGCTAAAAGGGTTGCCAGACAGATAATGTATCCATACAAATGTTTGAACGTACATATGTGAAGATTTATGTGGCCCCATCTGCATGAGTGGTAAAAAACACAGGCATGCAAACATAATAACATGCAAACATCTTCAAATCACTTTATGCCTGTACTCGCAAGCTCCCGTATTCTGGGGCTCAGCGACCTCTCTCACCCTCTTTCTCTGTCTCTTTCAATATCTCAGACAATAGTCTGGTTTTGTTGTTATTTTTTAACAAACTCAAGCTAAAATCATCAACAAAAGCATGTATGAATGTTTGTACTGACGTACAGGCTCCTACGAGTGACTGATAACGACCTTGTGACTTAAAACAAACACATATCCTATGTAGAGGCATACACACACACACACACGCATTTATTGTGATAGGTACATATGTTTATCATCCATGCATTATTTAGTTTTTATTATGAAAAAAAATGTTTTTAAAATAAAAAAATAAACAAATACGACATGCCAAAAAACGAACGTCAAATCTAAAACTCACGAACGATCACTTGTCTGTCTTCATACTCATACTTGTTGTTGTCGTTTATTATTGTTATTCATCGAAGTCATAGTGTATCGATATTTCTGGCATTTTCTGTTTTTATTTTTGAAGAGGCTGTTTTCACAACTTTCTGACGTAGGTTTTGCTAGAGAATTTATATAGCGATGTATTGGTTTAAACTTGGAAAGTTTGAGAATACGTATTTTTACAATCTCCTCATGTATCAGGAGATTTTCGTAAAAAGTTTTAAGGAATCGGATGGAAGCTGGGATGGGAAAATAACGGCACTTTTGTTGAGTTCGATTTTTGTAATTTTTATGACGTTCTTCCATTCTACAATGGCTGTGAACTTTCTGTGTTTTATTTCAGTGCTCAAATTTTGTTGTTTTATTTTAGTCCAAGTTTAGTTTAGTGCACTTTAGTGAACTGCTCAGATACAAACAGCATGCCTATGTATGTCAAGGGAAAGTCGGTGGAGACTGCTCTGCACGAGTTTGTGCATAAAATAGAAGAATCCTTCGATCCCGAAATGTACACACTGGTGGTATGCATTGACATCGAGGGAGATTTTAACAATGTGCGGACCGACACACTGATCCAATCCTTAGACCAGTACCGGGTGGAGCCGGTCCTTAGAGACTGGATAAACCATATGCTAAGGAACAGGTGGATAAATTGTATATCCCATGGCATAAATATAAGGGAGAAATTGGCACAGGGAGGTGACAACCATAAATGACCTATTACGGATACTGACTGAGAAGGGATTTGAACCCGTCTGCTTCTCCGACGATGTTATAATACTTCTAAGGGGTAAGTATCCGAACGAGCTATGCAGAAGGGCCGAAAGGGTCTTGCATATGGCATATGACTGGGCTAGACCCAGGGGTCTCAATGTTAACCCAGAGAAGACAGAAATATGCCTGTTCACCAGGAAGACGAGGTGGGCAAAGCACCACGTTCCCTCAATAAGACGATTTTGATATCTGACAAGTTCAAATACTCAGTCGTGATCTTGGACAGGAAACTGAATTGGAAGTGTGACATTCAGGAGCATATTGAGAGGCTCATAGATGTTGGGCTCGAAATGGGGCCTAATTCCGAGGATAATCCACTGGTTCTATGGGAGCGTGATTAGACCAATACTTACTTACGCCTCAATAGTTTGGTGGACTGCTATGAAGAAAAAGTGCAACATAAGGACCATACAACAGATTCAGAGAACTTGTTGTCTTAGCATAGGCGGAGCGATAAGGAACACCCCCACTAGGGCACTGGAGACTTTTCTAGATATCCGACCCATTGGCATACAGATTAAGTGTGAGACAGCCACTGCGCTTATGAGACTTAAGGCGATGGGAGAATGAATGGAGGATGGGAGCAGCTCATACCATCGCGGTATAATCGAGGCGATGATATGAAACCTGGAAGGAAGGGAAGAGGTTTCCGATCGGATACCTGAGATGAACCTTGAAGTCGAGTTCGAGGCACTGCTGCCAGAGGCATAGTCTTGGATTGACAGAACCATAGTATTGCCATCTGGAAGATCATGTAACACGGATGGATCAAAGCTAGAGACCAGAGTGGGCCTGAGGGTTTACATTGAGAACCCAGGGACTGAGATCTGCCTGACCATAATACGGTCCTGCAGGCGGAGATCGGGGCAATCACGGAATCCGTGAAGTGGTGTGGTGCTAACGCGAGGACGCCGAGTGTGAACATCTTTACCGACAGTAAAATTGCCATAAGGGCAATAACAACCAATACGGCAAGGACACGAACAGTCTTCCTTACACTGCAAGACGCCTTCTCTGAGGATGCCAAAATCCGCATCGTTTGGGTGCCGGGCCATAACGGAGTAAGGGGGAATGAAAGGGCAAAGGATTTGGCTGTGAAGGCCAGAGGACTGCCTGCAATAAACTTGGTTAACCCGGAGCCTTTCGGGTCGACGCAGTCCGAGTTAAGGGAGTATGCGACGAATGCGCACGCAACATTGTGGAACAGCGAAACGTTCGGTAGAACGGCGAAAATCCTATGGGGGGATCCAGATCGTGAAAAGACGAGGCTATCACTGAAAGGTAGCAAGAAGGAGGTCAGTATAGCTATTGGTATCATAACGGGACACATAGGACTACGAGCTCGGTGCGGCAAGTGATAGCATGTGAAGGACATGGGGGGAAGATGATGAGACGTTGGAGCATTTCCTTTGTTATTGCCCGGCTTTCGCGTCTAATAGGTACCGGCACTTAGGTGGAGACACAATACCAGACATGAAGCATCTTAGGGGAGTGATATTGGAAACAATTAAGGATTTTGTAAGTAGCACGGAATTTCTAACTTAAAATTTTCTTTTTAGAGGGTTCTTTATAGTTTTTAGAGCGCACAACAAGCCGATTACTGGCTTAGGTGTACGTCCATAGTGGCATGGGTCGGATTAATATCTGCACCCTCTAACCTAACCTATTTCGTACAATCTCCGCCGACAGAAGACCAAAGAATTGTAGAAAGTTGACCCCGCTTGCTCCTATTTATCTGAAAGACCATACGACTTGCAGTCTCATAAGTAAGCCGAGAATATGTGCATCGCAGTAGATCCCAATCCACTTTCCGACTTCACGTTCCCATTGTAGCCATCTGTGAAGATGCAGGACCCATTGTCCTCAAACAAGGTATACGTCAACGAAACTTCTCTAATAGATAAGGATATCTTAAAAATCACAAATTGGGATTAGTGCTAAATAGTCAGAAACTCTTCTCAATCTTCCCTGAGCATAAAAATGTTAAATCTTCACCCTTGAAGAAGTTACAAAGAAAGACGGGGAAACACCACAATAAACTGAATTTAAGCTCAAAAACGAAAAAGGTAGGGAACCAGGAGGACCAGGATGAAATTCTCACCGGTGGGACTATTTTCCAGTCAACCAATTCTACAGAACTACATGACAAGAAGACTAAGTGCCTGTTCGACCGTCTCAACTCCTGTTTGTCATCGCATACCTTGCAGAAGTCTGCTCTTCTTGCATCCGACGCGATGTCAAAGGCCTGATGTTCCAGTGACCAGCTAGTACCCTTATCAGCAGTCCGAAGTCATGCTTCCTCAGTCCCAGGAGAGCAACGTCCTTTTCCGCGAAATATAAGGTCCCAGGAAGGGTACCTCCAGCTCAGATATCCCTTTTCGGGAAAAGACGTTGAATCTGCCAACAAGATGGGACGCACCTGGTATATAAGGCGCCAAGACGCATCTCCCAGCAAAAGTGAAGAACTCCCAAAGTTAACGAAATTTGTAACCAAAATTCTCAATAGAAACTCTTTGCCCTGTATTCCTTGGGCAGAGGACGGAAGGCCGTCAAGCCTTCCTAGGTAAGAGCAATCACTTTGATAAGCTTCCTTCGTTTTCCTCGCCGTTGTCTTGCTCTTATATTGCGCGTGCTCATCACTTTGACACATCAAGATCCAGTGCAATCTGCCTTGTGAGAGCAGAACCTCCTATCGCTCGGTAGCTCTCTGGTCCGTTACCGACCCCTTTTGAGTTGCTGGACTCTCCAAAGCGGTATCATTTATTCTCACAGGTGGAAAGAATTTCGGTTTCGCATGATATGTAGACTCCGACGCTTCAGACGCTTGAACGTTAACGACGCTTTGAACCTTAAAATTGACTTGTTTTGGATGGATGGGTCGGACGATGTAAGACCACTTCAGTAGTCTACTTGCTTTCACCTCATATAGTTAAATTTCAATTATCTGGCAAATCCTGAGTGTTGCCGCTCCATTGATCCCACAAGTGTTGCCGCTCCATCAATCGCTTACGAGTAAGTCATTATATTTACAGAATTCTAATCAACAACCGAACAGCCCCCTGAAGGAGTCTAAGCTCAACCAAAGAGTCAAAGTCAAAAAAAAAACCGCCAGCGGCGAAACAAAATAAGAGACGCGGAGTCTGGATTTAAACTGTATAACAGTATTGGAATTTTATCGCTTTTAAGTTTTTTTCTGCAGGTTCTTAAAATAGATTATAATATTTTTTATTAAAGTTCTCTGAAAATTGTTGGCAACGTAACGTCACGTAACGAACTAAATATTCTGAGCGGAGAGAACATGGAGACCGACGATACCAAAATAGAATAGATTCTCTTTCAGTGTCATGACGCTAGACTCTGACACTAGCCGCGGCGGTTATTTGCTTTCCCATATAAAATGCACGTAAAATAACTTGACGCTGACTCTTTGATTGGATTTAGACTCTAAAAGCCGAAACAGAATGAGCGTTGAGCTTTGTTTTTGAGCGTTGCGTTGAAAAACTGCAACTGCGAACAGATTCCACAAAATTGATCGGGCTTAGACTCTAAAGGCCGAAACAGAATGAACGCGTTGAACTTTATTTTTGAGCGTTGCGTTGAAAAACTGCAACTCTGAACAAACAGATTCCACAAAAGCAACGCGAAAAAGTTAAAAAAGTGTTAAACTTTGACGACTGAAATCAGCGTCACTCTGTGTTTAGTCGTCAAAGTTAAAAATTTTTTAACTTTTGCGTGTTGCTTTTTGACATTTGTTTGCAGAGTTGAATTTTTTTTCAACGCAACGCTCAAAAGCAAAATATGCACACTGCGTCTGTAAAATTCTGGTACCTTTACTCTACGAGTATAAAAGCGCCAGATCCGTCTTGCAACTGAAGTTTCTTTGGAATTTCAGTTTGGTAAGGTACAGAGTAGCGAAGTATTGAGCACTTCATCTTTTTCTGCATTTAATCAACCGACTGCTTGCTATTGACGTTTGGGGCGTACTGCGGAGTGTGTATTTTGTGAATGCCTATTGTACTAAAGTGCTGCTTCTACATCGTATAGTTTAATATATTTCAGTATTACCACCCCCCTCAGTCTAATCGTCTACCATGTGTTTGTTTACCCGAGCGCGTGTGGCTGTAAGTGACTGCCTACCTTTGGGTCTGTCGTTCTTTGTGATACGTTTCTACAAACACACGAATCTGTATGAATGTAAGAAGAATCATTTATTTTGTTTGCGTGTAGTGAGGGCTATTGGAGCTTTCGGTTGATTGTTGAAAAGTAAGTAAGAGAGCATCTGACTAGTCTCGTTGGTCTCCAATTTATGTTCGTTTCACATATTAGTATGAGTCTGTAGTGTGAATATGCCAGACCTGGGTTGCTGTTCTTCGATTTTTTTTTAATTTTTGCCAAAAGCATAGATTATAAGAAAATGATTTAATCTACCTATATATGTTATGTTAAATCCACAATACGCTTACATTATCCGTAACCAAATATTCCAAAAAGACTTATTATTTTTATGTAAACTTTAAAATGTGTACAGTGGCAACCCTGATACAGCTGATTGTATGCTCCCAAACGAACACGAATGTATTTTTTTTTTATTTCTTTGTATTTTCTTCAGAAACCATTAATTTATTTGGCCTCACTACACTATGCTTGTGTCCGTTGGAGAGCTGGCTTTTTGAAAGAATTAAAAAAAAATAATAAAAGTTTAAATGAATGGTTTTTGCTTTTGGTTTCTGTTTAGGATAGGTATGTATGTAGGTATTTACTACGCGCGTGTTTGGCTGATTTGAGGGCTTTAATTTGCGTTTGTTTTCTTTGCTATTTTTATAAGTACTAGTTTGAGTGTGGTGGTGATGTGTTTGTGTGTACGTTGTTGGGTAATCCCATAGTACTTTTAATTTTACATGGTCGGCTGGGTAAACTCTCTCTTTTATTTTGGCTATTATTGAGGGTGAATACATAACTTTGCCATGGAACGTGTCGCATCATATTCACCACATTTCACCACCTCACCTTGCTTAACATGGACGCATACAGCAGCAGTTTTCTTTGTCACATCAGTCTCGGAGAAAAACCTGCTGCTGTTTCGGCTGGTTGGCTCTTTTGTGGAAGTGTGGCGGTGCCGACTATACAACCCAAACTCAACGAGAAGGGGTTTTTATTTCGCAACACGAATTATTTTTACGTCTTTGCTTTGCTGCAATGAAAAATAAGAAGAAACTGTAGAGGAGAAGAAATAAAAGCAAATGTTAACGATAGTTCATTTGATTTGAGTGGCGCGACGCGTTGATTTCTTCTCTTTGATTTGATTCCCCTTACCTATGTTATGAGATTTCATTGCAGCTGATGCTATTGTGGGGTGTTTTTTTTCGTTTCAGACTTATTTAAGCTTCTCTCCTCATATAGTCTTAGATATTGCGTTGGTTTTGGCAGGCATGGCATTGTATGGGTCTCCGGCTTTCAAAATTTTATTTGTCGTGCTTTCGTAGGTTAAATTTTAATGGAAATCACTTGTGATGGCGCAGTACATTCTGTTCAAAGCAGTCATATAGTGAAGGTTTTTCATTTTTTTGGATTACAATTCGTTATCGTTCGTTCGTTCGTCATCTAGGAGTTATAAACTCAAAGAAATGGTCAGTTTCTTCGATACATCAGAATATTAAAACTTCACTTTCCAAATGAAAAGTGTACTAAAACTACCCTTTCCCAAGGGAAAGTATACTAAAACCACCCCTTCCCAAGGGAAAGTGTACTCAAATTACCCTTTCCCAAGGGAAATTGTACTAAAACTACCCATTCCCAAGGGAAAGTTTAATAAAACTAAATTTTTCAAGGGAAAGTGTAGTAAAACTAGTCTTTACCAAGGGAACTGTACTAAAATTACACTTTCCCAAGGAAAAATTTACTGAAACTATCCTTTCCCAAGGTAAAGTGTACTAAAATTATCCTTTTCCAAGGGAAAGTGTAGAAAAACTACCCTTTACCAAGGGAGAGTTTATTAAAACTACCTTTTCCCAAGGGAACGTGTACTTAAACTACCCTTTCCCAAGGGAAATTGTATTCAAATTACCCTTTTCCAAGGGAAAGTTTACTAAAACTACTCTTTACCAAGGGAACCGTACTAAAACTACACTTTCCCAAGGAAAAGTTTACTAAAACTACTCTTTACCAAGGGAACTGTACTAAAACTACACTTTCCCAAGGAAAAATGTACTAAAACCATCCTTCCCCAAGGGAAAGTGTACTAAAACTACCCTTTCCCAAGGGAAAGTGTACTAAAACTACCCTTTCCCAAGGGAAAGTGTACTAAAGATACTCCCAAGAGAATACAAATGCCAATTTGCCCATAAACATTCCATAAGGGAATTGGGCCAAACTTATCACAAATCAATGAGTGCTGTCCGATTCAATTCAAAGCTCAATGATAAGGGACCTTCTTCTTATAGCCGAGTCCGAACGACGTGCCGCAGATCGACAACTCTTTGGGAAGAAGTTTTTACATGCAAAAGTAACTCACACATGTCGCAAGCATAAGGAGACCGCTGAAAATTTTTCTGATGTTCCTGTCAGGATTCAAACCCAGGCATTCAGCGTCATAGGCGGACATGCTAATCTCTTACCCAATGGAAAGTGTATTAAAACTACCCTTTTCCAAGGGAAAGTGTTCAAAAACTAGCCTTTCCCAAGGAAATCTATTTTCAAGGAAAAATTTACTAAAATGGACACTCCGTAGAGAAAATGTAGAAAATGTTCTAAGACAATCCTTTTCCGAAGAAAAGCGTATTAAAAGTACCTTTCCCGAAGTATTCTAAGTAACTTTTAGAATACCTGCGTTCAGGAAGGAAAGTGTACTTAAAGTAATCTTCCCCGAAGATCAGTGTACTTAAATACTTAAATATAGTATCCTTTCCTAGAGCAAATTGTACTTAAAGTAACCACACTTAAGGGAAATGAATGCTAAATACATTCGAGTTGACTTAATATAAGGACAACAAATAAGCCGATTACTGGCTTAGCCTATGTCATAATAATTGAGAATGGGCATCTGGGCATCTTGGTTAAACAATCATGTCGAAGAAGGCAAAACCTATTCATCGGAGGTTTAGTTCAAAACTCTCATTGGCATAAATAGACGGTGAAATAAATGACGAAGTTGAACTGTATTGAACTCCTTTTACATATATGCAATTGGTTGCTAGAACGCAAATCTTGTGTCGTTGTATGTACCTATCCCATTTAAATTAAATATACGTCTTATAATAAAAAAAAGAGAAGCATTGATCACTTTTCCATAGCTGCGACATGGCGTCAATGTACGTTGCAATTGATGGACTGAACGAATATAAATCTTCTCTATGAACGACGACGACATCCAAGGTATATACAGTGTGTGATATCAATTCGTACAGTTAGGAAATTTGTAGGTGTTTACGAAAATTCAACGCACTTTAAACTTTAGATGAGGCCTTTGGGAGAATGCGGATTATTTGTTTGGGACTGTGTTAGGTTGACGTAGATGTTTTTGTCAAAATTTTACTGGATGTCTCATTTTCATTTTTCTCTTACACTTTGCTCTCTTTTTCATTGATATGGTGTGTGTTTGGTTTTTAAATGGGTTGTTGTTGTCTAGCTTGTTATCGGTCGAAAGCAAAAAAATATTAACATATGTTTCTGTGTTTCCTCTGCACAAAGAGTTATTTTTCATTTCCTGATAAGTACACTGTCTTAACTATTATGTTTTCTTTTTGTTCTTGTTTACTCATTCAGTCACATGTTGTTATTGTGGCGATGCGACATTTGTTTGTCTTTTGTTTTCAACAATATGAATATGATTTCAACATCGCAACGTTTGGCTTTTATTTCTTCGTCGTCATTGTATCCATTAACATTATGAACGCTACGCATATTTTTTTTTTGTTTCAACGCAATAACACTCTCTTTTCTTGACTTCCAATGCTCTCAGTGTTTGCCTCTTGTATAGATTGTCACCACTGCAAAAATGAAAGGAAAGTTACCACTGATTTGAGAGAGAGTTCCAATGAGTGAGTGACTTATTAAAACTCACTTTCTTCCCTCCCCCACTACCGACAGACGGTCACTAACAATCGTAGCTTCACTCTTTTGCTTTCGTCTTATAACTGCATTGCATTTTATGCACTTTGCCTTGTGTGTTCATATCTCAGCAGTTGGCGTTCCATTACTTTTGTTGCTTTTGGTGCTGTCATTGTTTGTTTTTTGTGTTTCCATCTTTACCTTACTATGAGATGTTTACTTTGTTGTTGACTTATTGTAATTTCTTCAATTATTTTCAATTTCAATATAAGACGGGCAAACAGACCGACCGAACGACCTACGTCTATACTTGTATGTTTGTATATGTATACCTGAATGTATGTGGTTTTGCTGGTTTTGATATGTATTTGGCGTTTTTGCTGCAGTGGCAGTAAATTATGTGCATAAAATATTCTGATGGTACGGTACTTTGTTTTTCTTTCTCTCAACTATTGAACAGTGGTAGCGATAGTGCATTTTAGAGGATGAAAAAGTCTTATTTTGTCACGAATTTCTTTAACGTAACACGCAGAAGAGGAGACAAAATGAGGAGATTGGGGTTTTGCTATCATAGTTAACAGTTTCATTTTGGTCTCAGACTTTTTGACACCGAGACCGATCCGTCACAGGGTCTTCAGGATTTAATTTCCCAATATTAAAGAATAATGGCGGGTTATGTTTTTAGGATGGTTGATTTTCATTGATATTTCGGAAATAAAAATGGGGTAGGTGATATTTAACGCTGCTACACGATTGACCTGTCTCTTAGGCGGAGGGCAGTGCCAAAACAAAATCCTAACCTATTCCGCATCGTTGAATATATTTCAATGTACGAAGTGTAGTACTATAGATGATTAATGCGAAACCGGGATCAATATGGGAATCAATACATGGCTGTCGGATTAGCTATTTGCCCTGACAACGGCCGGGAAAGTTCGAACACACTATTAGTTTTTTGGATAAGTAAACTATTGTTTAGGAGCAGATAATAATATCGTCCAGATAGGGTAGGATGCACTCGTAACCTACTGCAGCTTCTTACGCCATCAGGTTCAGGAAACTTAAGTCAATGTTATCAATACCTTAACAATGCAAATGCAAATTTGCCCATGAACATTCCACTAAGGAGCTGGGGCGAACTTCTTATATATCGTAGAGTCCTGCCCGATTCAAGTTTTTAGCTCAATCTTAAGGAGCCTCCTTTTTATAGCTTAGTCAGAACGGCGTGCCGCAGTCCGAGTTTTAAAAGAGCATAGTACCTCCAAAAGTCGCAAGCATTACGAGGGCATAACCACCACTCAAAATCTTTTCTGGTGTACTCGCCACGAACGTAGGCGTTCAGCGTCATAGCGTCATAGGCGGATATGCTAACTTATGCGCAACAGTGGCCTCCATCAATATAATATAATTAACCTTTCCCAATTATTACAAGAAGAATTCCTTATTCTAAAACCACTGTATATGACTTTTGCAGCGGTCATATTTTTTCTTCTGTCTTGGTCGATGTTGTTGTCGTAATGCATTTTATACATGGGGAGGATATCCACAGCTATGGGGCGTACAAAAAAAAAGACTTTGAAGGTACAACTCTAGTCGTCGCATGCATCGCCTACATTTACATTGTTGTTTTTATTGTTGGAGCTGCTACTTTTGTGTCTGGTTTTCCATACCTCCACTTTGCCACCACCACCTCCGATATGTAACCAACCAACCACATGGTGTTCACTTTGTTTGCCTTCGGCCGCTTCCATGTGTATACAAAAACATTGAGAGTCTATGTTGCTGTTGTGTGTGCTCACTCGTTCGCTTGCTCGCTGTGCACTGTTGGTTGTTTTGTAATTTTGTAAAGTTTTGTTTTTATTTGTTTTGTTTCATTTTCTTTTGCTCTCTTGTCTTTGTCATTTTAGCATTTTTCAGTTTTCTCACTCAATTTTTAATGGGAAAAAAATGTTTGGGTTATTCTTCTTCTTCTTTAACAACATTTGTGTTTTCCTGTTTTAATTGAGGTCATCTCTGATAATGACCCATTCTTTGGTGATTTTTTTTATTATGGTGGACAACGTCTTGTCTTCTTTTATGTGATTTAAAAATTCCGAACATGAGTTTTTGTTTTGTTTTTTTATTTTATTTTTATTGTTATTTGGCTCATTTAAATTTCAAACACAGTGACGACTGAATTGAAATCAAAACCAATAAATTTTTCCTTTTTCTTTTCAGACTGAAGAAAGAGTTTGAATTGGTTGTGATTTAATAGTCGCTGGTTTAAGGTAGTCTAGAAACCCGCGGAGTACCTTATGGTTTGTTACAGTCGATGAATAATTTCTTCTTAATTGTTCCGCTCCCTTTTGTAATGAAACATTTGCTGTAATTCATTAGATTTGATGGATTTTACTCAGTTATTTAGGAAACAATTTGCTTTAAATGTTCTTCAATTTATAAGCAGTTCAAGTTTACAGTGCGTACCTATTTCTCGTAAAATTTGAACGTAGTTCATTTACTTACTATATCCGTATGTATTTTTGATTCCTGTCTAATTCTCTCTCTCTCCCTTTCTCTCTCTCTCTCTCTCTCTCTGATATTACCTAACTATCTTATTTATCGCTTGCCGCCGAATCATGGGCGCATAATTGTTCACAATTTCCTCTTAATGCCTTGTTCTGATTCCATGATTGCTTTGGATCATGCTATTTTATCTTTTTTGTAGACTTCTTCGCCATTATTTTTTCCGCCGTCCTGTGGATTCCTTGCATGTTTCAGTCCACTGTCATTTGGCTGAAATTATAGGAGGGCTTACAACCCATTTAAATTTTTTTTCTCTATGATGATCCGTTGCAATGAATGATGAATCGTCTTTTGGAAAAGCTTATTAAAGTTTTATAGCTAGGTTTTTGGATATGGTCTTTAAAGCAGACCATGATTCAGATCCATACAACGGAAGTTGGTTTATCTTTCATTAAATTGTTTCTATTTCTTTAAAACTTTGGGTGCCTTAGTACGTAGAATTATTAACTTTTTCAATTTTTGCTCACTTATGGTAAAGATTAATGTTTTGTCACGGTACTGTTTTCTTTATTGCGACTCGCACACATTCAGTTTCGAATGGAGAGATGGGTCATTCAATTTCTTCTACATTTATCTTTCAGTTGTCGATATTTTCAGCTACTTCCATAGGCGCATATGATTCTTAGACTATTGCAAATCGTACTCGCTCATTAACTGTTCTCTGCCTGAAAGTAAAACTGTCTGGAATAAAACCAAATACACCGTTAAGTTTGCTGTAAAAATGCTCCCATTTTGGTATTTCCAGCTGCATATAATTTTGGACTATGGTCATGTTCCGTGCATGAGCCCTAAATTTTGATGTCTTTATATTTCCCTGTAGGGTTGTCTTACTAATTAAGGCATCATTGTTTCATTTACTTACAGTAAAATGATCCTCCAATTCAGTCCTACCGCAATAAGTCTCCGAATAATTCGTAGACCGTAATATATCGTGCTCGCTCATTTCTTATTCCTAGTTTGAGGATTAGAGTATTTACAGGAGGAATAGATTAAGTACGCAGTCAAGTTTGCCACAAAAATGTTCCGTTCTTGTTATTTTTAAGCTTTAGAATTGGAATATAAGTATGAATCTTTCTTTTAAAATTCTTTCGGTATATGGTGTGGCTGCTCTGTCGAGTTGCGCCCATTTCCGCGTTGTGAGCAGTGCTCTAACTAATAACTACCATTCTGATTCTCACTCCTCCTCCCATTATGTCTTGTTGGACAGAGATTGTGATGCTTATTCTACTCAACTTTTAATCTTCAATGAATTAAATAGGATGATCATTGTCCCTTTGGGAAAGCTTTTCTAAACTCTTTTCTTTGTATTCCTCCAAATTTTATTTTTATAGATCTTTGTATGAATGATCTTAAGGGAATCCTACAAACTTATGATGTACATACGCAATATCTTCTAAAACATGTAAACGTATGAGATTATACACAACTATTTGCAATACACACAACTACTAATACTACCACTGATGCGAAGCACCATCATAATGTAATAAAATGCCAAACTTTCACCATAATCAAAATGTACACTCCGTCAAGTGTAGCATGCCAAGAGAAGACTTCCCACAAGCAAAGTAAAGACAATGAATTCAAATCGCCATAGCAAAAAACTCAATAGATGAGTACTTTTAACTCAATATGCAATATGAATCTAGACATTTTCCACCACTCTGGCAAATAAGGTTTTGGAAGCAGAATCAAAAAGAAAAAAATATGAAAAACAAAAGCATTATGAAAAACCCCCATACACAAGACTATACTTTGATCAAAGGTGAACTGCTGGTAAAGCTGGTCTGACTATGGCCACCACCTAACAAAATAAAAGAGCATGAAAGAAAAACTAAATCCACTACTCTTCCTTATTACTACTCACTCACTCACTTGCACAGACACACATACAGACACCATTCAGTCTGTCTATCGTTTGTGCTGTATGGTATGGTGTGTTGAATTTTATGGTTTCTTTGTACTATGACGAGGGCGATTATAATAAATGACTGCTGTTGCTGTTTGTTAGCTACCTTCCCACTCTCCTCTTCTCTGCCCAGCCCTGCCCTGACAACTTTCAATGATTGCCATTGTTGTTGTGTACTCTGTTTCTCACCACTTATGTCGTGTGGTGAAGTTGGGTTTTTTAATTTTTTCAGTAATACATGAAGTCAGCCAACAACATTTCGTATGAAATCTCGCTCGCATTTAGTCGTAAACAGTGCTTGGATTCACATATTGGAGGATCAAATCCACGTTATATTACTTGCTTTGGCAAAACCTACCTACTACAGTGTGAGAGAATAAAAAATAGCAAAAAGTGAAATAAAAAAATTAAATTTTTCCTACATGGGTGTATTTTCATGTGAATAAGGAAACAAAAGAGGAAGAAATATATAAAGTGCATAAATAATCAACAAAAATATATTTTCAAGGAAATTGTGGTCAATAATTAAATACAAAGAAAAAATCCACAAAAAAATTACTGGAAAAAATCCTCCAATAAAATTGTGTTTTCGAAAAAAACAAGAAAAAATTTAACAAGTGAAAAATTTTCCATTTTTTGAAAAATAAAAAAAAAATCCATCAAAATCCTTGTGACAAGAAAGCAAGCAACATCTTTATATATTAAAAAAATTAAAACCAAATTGTGATCTAAACGATTTTTTTTTGGCTGAGACACAAAGAAAAACGTCAAGTGTGTGTGTGCCTGTGTGGAGGTGATTCACAAATAAAAACGCAAAAAAGAGATTTGTCAAAAAGAAACATAGAGTTTGGAAAAGAGATAAAAGGATAACTGCAGCAACAAAAAATTAAAGGATATCAAACAAACAAAAATAAAAAATTGGAAATTATTGTGATAATATTCTGGTTTAAACTGGATATAACCCAAACTAAAAGAGTGCAATTTTTATGCTTTAAACTAGACAAAGAAGGATTACTGATAATTAACTCATCGATGTTTAACTACGAAATTTAACAAGAAAATTGTGACATTTTACAAAAACAAACATAAAAACCACTGTGATTTTTCTGGATTAAATAACTGCTAAAAGGACGAATATTTTTGTTAATATAAAACTAATTCAACTTTGTCATCATCTAACAACAGCCATTGTGGTAATTTAACGAAAAAATGTAAGTGTTCAATAAAAACCAGTGTTGGTTAACGTTTTTGCCCCTCACAACCAAGTATAGCACTGTTGTCAAATTTCCATTTGACTACACACCATATCAAAAAAATATATATAGTGCTCCCTTTCTCTCTCTCTCTGTGTCACTCTGCAGCGAGTGTAGTTGTTGTTTTCTATCTTCTTGTTTACATTTGTTGGTATGCGTGCATATGTGCCTGACTATTTGGTGACGTTATGTTATTTTCTACTTTGGTAGTCGTCGCCACCGCTGTGTGTGATGTATATTTGATGTTGTTAACTCCACTATAAACGTAGACGAAATGAAAAGTAGCAGAAAAAAGTCTGCCACCAAGTAACGAACGAACCAATCAACCAACCCCACACACACCGTCTACAATCAAACAAACAGCACACACCATAAAAGTGAGATATCAGCAGCCAGTGTTTCAAGTAATGGCAACCATAATCAGACACACATATACAACGTTATGTGTAGTTAAGCAAACCCCAAAAAATAACAAATACAATGACGCCAGTCATTTGTTGTTTTTTTTTTCTTTTGCTTTACTTCCTTCACTGTGGCTGTTTTTCTTTTATTTGTTTTTCTTTTTATAAAAGGTATCACGACAGATAAAAAAATCAAGTGTGTGTCTATATGTGAGTGCTGAATGAATTCTTTCCCAAAAAAAAAAGAAATATGGCAAATATTTTAGAAAAAAAAAAAACACTAAACCTCTAAACCTTAAAATAGTACTTTCTCTACAAGTATTGTGAAAATTCCTCTTCCTTTATTATCTATGAAAAATAAAAAAAATCATATCTTACTGCAACTTTCCATTATCTTCTTTGTCTGCTTCGGTTCCCTTTTATGCATTATTTCTTTCATACTAGTTTCTTCTTTGGCAATACCAGCAGTAAAAGCCCCAATGATTTTGCTATATTTTGAGAGAAAATTCTCTTGATACTTCTTTTATTTGTATTTTTTTTTTCATTTCTATGCTTTGTGTTCGCAGCGTGTTCTGTGTTCTCTCTCTCGATTTTTGCCCCATCTGACAATTCACTGTGAGTGTAGTGTTCAAAAGTGCATGACTCAGGGTTGGTAAGATTTAATTACCATAAATTGCATATACTGATATCACAGTGGAGTTTTGTTTGGTAGTATACGAGTACATACATATTTTTGATTGGAATTGGTATAATGTGTGTATTCGTACTATAAAGGCTAGGAAATATTTTTTGCGCAGTGCTAATTAAGCGTCTGATAGACATACGACTATTCCGAAAAATCTTAGAATTTGATTTTGTGCCATAACTTGACTAAAGAAAATCTTTCTATATCTTTGACTAAGTGCCTAACAGACTTCTAACATCCGACCATTTGTTGCACTTTTTATAGGGAACTCTACCAATCACCAAATCTTAATAATATTTTTGATTAGGTGACAATTATCTGCATCCTAGGTCTGTTGGAATGGCAATTTCTCACCCTGAGTTCATAAAAATATGCTTTCTATTAGCATTCTCCTGGTCGTTTGCACGATCGACCCGCTTTTTAAGAGAAAAATATATTTAATAATCTATAGGTCAATAACCTATTACTTTGCAAAAAGTTCTGTAATATATCAAAATGCTAGTGAGCTAACTTTCTACCCAATTTTAGCTAAACTAAACCTCCTTTGTTCTACCAAGATATTTTTCTTTAATCAGTTTTTTTCCTGCACTCCAGGGGATCTCAAAACAAATTTGGTGACATGCAGCCATAATATCTTTTTCATGCTGTTTTCAACGGATAAATGTTTGTGATTTTTTTTTCATATGCATCCCAATACCACCTCCCATAGAGATTTTAGTAATGACAGTAGGAATGCGATTGTCACATAATTAAGAAATGACCCAAAATGGATTTACAATCGAGTGTGAGAAAATTCTTGAAATATATGCATATAAAAAATTTTTTATATTTAATAATTATAAATTTATTCGCAGCAGCAGCATGCAATATGTGGTAAATGAGAGGATCTTTACATGTAGCTTTAAGTAAAATGAAAAGAATTTTTTTTCCAAAAATATGTCTTTGTGTTACCAAAATACTAAATGTCCTTATTATTATATTATTACTGCATTATCGACTCAGCTAACGGGAGTTAACAACAGCATCTGTATAGTCAAGGTAGATCTATAAGGTATTGACGATAGTACAGCACAGAGTACATTACTAGAAGGTAGTCCAAATGTTAAATGCTTGTTAACACAGCTGTAATTGAATTTTAAATCTCTAATAGGTATGATGTCTTACTTTAGCCGATATTTAAAACATGAGTTACAAAATATTATCATAATGGTGAAAAGATGCGATGAAACCTTTAAAAAAAGGACTGCAAAGCAAAGTGTTATGTAGAGGTGGACACTTAAGTTCCTTTTTGTGGTCGGTCCTTTTAGTTCGGTTTCACAAAAGGAACTAGTTCCTTTTTTGCGATCCCCTTTTTTAATTCCTTTATACAAGACAAAAAAGAGCTTTGAATTTTGTTTGGAAGCTTAAAATGAGAATTTTTAATTGTACATTAAATTAATTAATTTTTTGTGTTTTTTTATAAACAAGTATGAAGTCTAGATGTTGAAGAAAAATGAATCGAAGCGCATCAGAAAAAATTTAGGTTTTCTGACAATAAAAAAAGTATGTGGATGCCACCACGCTTCTATATTTGTCCCACCACATTCATTCATTTAATTTGGTTGCTAGAAATGTTTTATTATCCTTGCACCTAAATCACAACGTTGTTCATTAAAAAAGTTGTCCATTTAGTTGTTGTATGAAGCTGAAAAATATGGCATGTCAATCAGCTGGTCTACAAATTAACAAAAGGGAGCAAACGAAAAGTGTACATGCAAAAAAAAAGGAACTGTGGAACTAGAAGAAGTGAAGAGATGGAACAAGTTCCTGCAGGTCCTAACCAATGGACTATTCCATCCGGATTTACCTAACTCTAGTGTTATGCTAAAAACAAACTGACATTTGAGCTAACGGCATGTGCCAATAACGGAATTGTACGATGGGTACATAAATATGTAATGTGATGGCACCTTAAGTACACCTTGCTATGTTTTTTTTATTTTTAATTTGGGTATTAAGTTCAGTTTTTACAGTGAAACTTCAAAATAGTGAAAAAGATCCGTGAAAACTTTTTCATTTGCGGTATGAAGTTCATCACTGACGAACGAAACGTTTTTCAACTTGGGCCAACATGATAAAAGGAATGGGCCAACATGATAAAAGGAATTTGGTTGCATATTCGTTCATTGTCTTTTAAATAAATAACAATTGTTGGCAAACATAGCTCTTCCACTTTTATTTTTTGTGATAAAGCTAGTGGTTAAATATGTTATGGGGATATTGCCTGTATGTCTTTTTATTTGCAAAAAACGCTTTTTGAGGATTTCTTTAATAAAGGAAACAATGTTTTGCGAAAATTTTCCTCAGTAAGTGATCTGAGTATTCTTTTAAGCTGAGTATTCTGTTTAGCTTTTCAAACGGAATGCTGTCAAACTCCATGTATAAAAAAACCTTGGCTAAAAATATGCGGAAATGTAGTACTCTGTCTACAGTGAGGAAAATGACAAAATAAATCAAAGTGGCAGCACTTGAAACCATTGTCGGCATCATTCTTGTATATTTTATTGGTTTCAATGGTTCGTTTGTCTTTATTTATTTGCGAAAAATAGAAAAACAATAAGTGCAGATAATAAAACGTGTTTCGGTATAGAGACAACAACATTTATTTGCTGTCAAAGTCCGCTCGCGGAACATTTAAAATTGTTCGCGACTATTCTGGAAGCATAGTCTGGATGATCACGGGAATTTTTAACTGTTCCGCGAGCGGAATTTGACAGTTGTTTTGTTTCTATTTTCATTCCAGAAGACGTTTTTTTATCTACACTTATGGTTTTATTATTTTTTTCGCAAATAAACTAAATAACAAGAAAAAACGAACCATTGAAACCAATTAAACAAAAATGATGGCGACAATGATCTGGAGCGTTGCCACTAAAATTTCTTTTTGCCTTTTTCTTCACTATTAACAGAATACTCCCTTTTCATCTATTTTTCTCTAGCGTTTCGCCGCCTTTTTTTTTGTGGAGTTTGACAGCATCCCGCCTGAACAGCTAAACAGTATACTTAGCCTTAACCGCTATACAATTTTGCCAACCACACTCGTCGTGTGTTCGGATTTAAGTTACCATCCAAAGAAAATCGTTTTATGCAGTAGTTATCGGTTATCGAAATATCGAAAGAAGTCAATCGAATATTGACGCGTTCGGTTAAAAATTATTGTGCTTAATTTTATTTTTGTACCAATATATTAAATGAATTCGTTGCAAATCCTGTGAAAAATATAAAGAATTGAAAGCGGGCACGTTTTAAGGTAGGTGGAATACAAAATCGAATTGTTTTTTAGGTTTAGCAGAAGCGGCGCGGATATTTGGGGGCAGGTTAAAATAGTGGGACAAGTTGAAAAATGGCGACAATTGCTGGTTTTGAAGACCTTTTGATGATTACAAAGGAAAGCGTAGCCCTAAATTGCTTTATTGTTTTCCAAATCCAACAACATGTAGCATCTAGTCTCGGGAGTTTTTTCAAAACCCTGTTTTTATTTGGAGTTTATAAGTTTGCAGTAAGCTTGGTTTTTTTTTAGACAACCTGACGCTTCTAGTGATTTCCCATTCATAAATGAAAATTTAGATTGTTGCTGGCGGATCCAACTCAAAAGTTTGGTTAGGTCAAGTTATTGTTCCCTCTAAAATCAGACTCAGACAATTTGTGTCCATTGCTGTATCACAGTAGTTACAGACACTAGCTCTGTTGCGGAAACGTAAAGTTGTTGTAGCCACTTTGGATGGGGAGGTAGCGTATCTCGTCAAGCTTCATAGTTGAGCAAGCTAGCTCGTTCCGGTCCATAGGATGGATCGCCATGGGAAACTTGTGCCGCCAATAATTGGCCTTGTCATAACGGACATTTCAAAAAGTTGACAAATTTTCACATTTTCATCTGGTTTTAGTGATTTTGTAGAAATTTCTCACAGATTTTGGCTGGCTGATCATATCGGAGGAAGCCTTTGAAATATTGCGCTACGACTTGAGTTGATCTGACCTAGATGCGACTACAGCTAAAATGATCAGTAATGTGCAATGTTCAAAATTGGCTGTGTCTTGTGTCGTTAATAAAATCCAGGTAGATGGGTGGCAATAGGAAAACATCTAACAAGTCTGGGAATATGAAAGATTCCCACTTGCATTAGTTGGTAGATAGATGAATACGTTTCTAACCAGCCGAACTGAGCGCAGTTTTTGCTGATTGATTTTTTAAATCTTTATCTTTTTTTTTTAATTTGCTTTGTTCAACTAACTTTATTTATCTAAGATTATTTAGAATTTGGCCTTATGCCATTGAAAAACCCAATACGGACACATTTACCATTAATTGTACAAATAGCATTTTGCTTTTTTTATTTGACTTTTTTTTCTTGACTCGAAGGTTTTGTGTAATGTTCTTTTGACAAGTTACCCAAAAGTACATCATCATCACCACCATTGCCATCAAAACATTCAACTCACTGTGTGGACTATGTTGCCAATTTTGACACAAGTTTTACATGATCTAATGCATTTTTCTGCATTTGAATTTTTTTTCTTTCGTATTTTTGTTGGCATTGCTTCAGTTGTCTATCAAAACGTTTAAAATGTCTTATGTGTAAACAATTTAATTAAAACAACAGGCGTGTAATCTATTTTTTTTGCTCTTTTTTGCCATTATATGATGATGTCTGATATTTCAATAGTTAATTTTTGCATGAGGCATACTAGAAACTTGGATTATTTCAAAGATTATAAAGAAACAAAGGTCAATAGATGTCCAGTTTGAATGGGTTTCACAATCTTGTTTTTGGGTTTTTTGCTTATTCATCATTTTTTCTTAGTAATGTGATAATTACTGCAGTTTAACTCATTTGTTTAGTCAATAAACAACAGTGTTTAATAAATTTATTTACCTTTTGTTTAATTTAATTTTTTTTTAATTCATAAAAACAAATTTTGTTTTTCAAATTTGCAAATTTGTTTCTTCGTTTCGTGTGTTTTTTTTGTTATTTCCTGAAAAATGTCGCAATACAAACAAATTCTATCGCAAAACAACAAGGCCAAAATGAGTCATATATATTTTTGTTTGAGGTAATTGCGGCTATGATTAACATGAAACAGCAAAAAAATAAGACGTATTAAAAAAAATTGCGGTATTTTAATCATGAAAATCGATAAGAAAATGGGGAGTGTGTGTTAGGAATTTAATTGAAATTCTTATTTCTTTTAGTCAAATTTTGTACGTAAATATTCTTGTGCCCCACGCTGGTGGAAATACCCAAGTTTCGACAAAAATCAACATTGCGCGTTTTTTACTTATTTAAAACTTTTTAATATTTGAAATAATTTTCTTTAATTATGTTTGTTTATATATTTTTAAAAATTTTATTTAATTTTTAATACATTTTTTTAATATATACGATTCATATTTTGTATAGATATACTGTGGTACAGGGTATTATAATTTAGTGCATTTGTTTGTAACACCCAGAAGGAAGAGAGATAGACCCATTAATAAGTATACCGATCGATTTAGAATCACTTTCTGATTCGATTTAGCAATGTCCGTTTGTCTGTCCATGTTAATTTGTGTACAAACTACAAGTCGCAGTTTTCATCCAATCATCTTCAAATTTGGTACAGGTTTACTTTTCGGCCAAGAGACGAAGCCTATTGTATTTGGAAAAAATTGGTTCAGATTTTGATATAGCTCCCATATATATGTTCGTTCGATTTCCAGTAATAATTCAATAAAATGGCCATTTGTAAACCGATTCTCTCGAAATTTTGCAGGAAAGATTTTCTTTTGACTCCCGACATTATTGGTGAATTTCATAGAACTCTGTTCAGATTTAGATATTGCTCTCTCATATATATATATATATATATATATTTATATCGCCCGATTTTCACTTCTAGAGCCACTGCAAGCGCATTAATTGACCAATCTTCCCAATACTTCATACAACGCAATCCTTGACGACTTCCTTACTGTCTGTAAAGTTTGCTCGAAATCGGTTCAGATTTAGATATAGCTCCCATTTATATGTTCCCCCGATTTGCAGTAATAATGCAATAAAATGGTCATTTGTTAACCGATTCTCTCGAAATTTAACAAGAATTATTTCCTTATGACTCACGACATTACTGGTGAATTTCATAGAAATCTGTTCGTATTTAGATATAGCTCTCATAAATATATATCGCCCGATTTTCACTCCTAGAGCCACTGCAAGCACATTTATTGACCAAAAATTTTGCACAACGCTTGCCTCAGTACCTACCACATTATCTGAGAAGTTTGCTCGAAATCGGTTCAGAATTAGAAAAAGCTCCCATGTATATGTTCGTTAGATTTTGGGTTATTTTCAATAATGTTGTAATATGTCAACCGTAGTTATGATTAACTCATCTGAAGCAGGCTTTGAAAATTGTGATATTGAGCTGAATTATGGCACATATCAATATTTTTGCCATACATAGGCTAAAAAAAGTCAAAATCTGCCATCTAGACTGATATGCCGATTTATGATTTCATGTCCATAAAAGCCGCATTATCGCACAATTTCGGTGAAATTTGGAACAACGAGTTGGAATACTTGAACTAAATATGGTCCACATATGACCATACTTAAATAGAGTTGCCATTTATACCGATCTGCGATTCACAGTTTTAGTCCTATCGTAGATTTATTTATTGCCCGATTTCACTAAAATTTATAATAATGAGTTGTACTAGGGAACTCAATATCCGAAAATAGTACCATATTTAGATACCCTACTGGAAATGGAACAGGGATAGGTCCCAAATCTGACACGGGATAGGTTCCAAACCTGTCACGGGATAGGTCCCAAATCTGTCACGGGATAGGTCCCAAACCTGTCATGGGATAGGTTCCAAACCAGTCACGGGATAGGTCCCAAACCTGTCACGGGATAGGTCCCAAATCTGTCACGGGATAGGTACTAAACCTGTTACGGGATAGGTACCAAACCTGTCACGGGGTAGATCCCAAACCATCAAGTCACCCGTGGAGCGATTTCTGCAGAACCCATATTGTCGGTCGCTAAGAAGACCATTGGACTCTAAGTATCTCACGAACCGATTATGGTCCAGAATGGACCATATTTGATATATGTATGTAGCTGACAAAAAGACCAATCTGCCGACATAAAGTCTTAGGCCCATGAAAGTCTTAATTATTGCTTGATTTGCAACCAAGAGTTGCAACGATCTTCCAATTTTGGGCCATAATACCTAAAAAAACTGATTACACTGAAAAAAAGGAACAATTGGTTGTATGACATCCCTTCACAACTGTATCGAATATGCGTCAAATCGGACCGTCAATAGCTTCCATGTGGAAGCAGAATCTTCCGGTTTAGGTTGAAAAAAATTTATATATTATCCGTTTACCATGAAATTTTCAAATTTTGCATTCCACTATGCAACATAGTGCAAACTCCTCACATATCAATGATTGCAGCCGATACAAGTTTAGGCTCAATGATAAGTGCCTCCTTTTTATAGACAAATCCGAACGGCGTGCCGCTGTGCAACACCTCTTTGTAGAGAAGTTTTTATGTGGCATAATACCTCACAAATGTTGCCAGCATTAGCATTTTTTTATGGTCTCCGTAGGATTCGCACACAGTCGTTGTTGTTGTTGTAGCAGTGTGTTGTACACTGAGGCGGCAGCCCTTGCCGATGAGAGACTTCATCGGATCAATCCGGTACGCACAACCGGCTGCCGGCTGGTATTACGCACCCAGGCGTTCAGCATCATAGGCGGACATGCTAATCTCTGCGCTACGGTGGCCTCCTCCGTCCGCCAGCCCGTCTTGTTTTGGTTTTTAATTTTTAAAAGTTTTTTTATATATCTTTACTTTAAAAGTTTTTGATTTGTTTTGTCAAAATAATTCACCGAACATTACCACAAAACTTTCCAAAATTTCTACCCATTAACCCAAGTTCCTGCTGACTGGCAAAATCCATTATTAAGATGAGTCACAATTTTTATTTAATATTAAGTTTTTTTCTGTTTTTTTTTTTGTTAAGATGATATCAATGTATGATACCATTGAATGAATGCTATGTTTAATCATATTTATAAAAAAAAATCAGCATTCTCATAGTATATAATTATAAGTAATTTATTGTTATATACAAAAACATCTTTGCCGAATATTTATAAAAAATGTTTTGAATCATCAAATGTTTAACTTTATACTTCAGGGGAAGATAAGGATGGGTGAGTCAAAAATCCAAGGTCTAAAAGTCCAGTAATAGTCACCTATCATATATACTCTTGCACATTAATTTATTAAAACCAGTAAGGAAGGGCAAAAGTCGGGCGGCGCCGACTGTATAATACCCTACACCTACCCAAAAAGCAAATGAGGGAGCTATATCCAATTCTGAACCAATTTTGATGGATCTGAAACGATATCCAACAAACTTTTCAGATATTGTGGTAATCCCCGAGGAAAGCGTTGTGCAAAATTGGCCAATAAATGCGCTTGCAGTGACCCTAGAAGTGAAAATCGGCAATATACATATATGACAGCTATATATAGATCTGAACCGATTTCTATGAAAATCAACAGTAATGTAGAAAGTCATAAGAAAATCCCTCCTGCCAAATTACGAGAGAATCGGTTAACAAATAAGCACTTTATTGCAATATTTCTCAAAATCGGACGAAAATATATATGGGAGCTATATCTAAATCTGAGCCGATTTGGAGCAAATTTCTCATATATTGTGGTAGTTGCCGAGGCAAATGTTGTACAAAGTTTTAGCAAGTTTGGTTAATAAATGCGCTTGCAGTGGCTTTAGAAGTGAAAATCGGTCGATGTACATATATGGCAGCTATATCTAAATCTGAACCGATTTCTACGAATTTCACCAGTAATTTTCAAAGTCATAAGAAAATCCCTCCTGCCAAATTACGAGAGAATCGGTTAACAAATAAGCACTTTATTGCAATATTTCTCAAAATCGAACGAACATATATATGGGAGCTATATCCAAATCTGAACCGATTTTTTTCCAATTTCAATATATTTCGTCTCTAGGTCGAATAACATGTCTGTACCCAATTTTGAGACGATCGGATGGGAACTGCGACCTGTACTTTACAGACGGACAGACAGATAGACAGACGGGCATAGCTAAATCGAATCAGAAAGTGATTCTGAGTCGATCGGTATACTTATCAATGGGTCTATCTCTCTTCCAAACAAATGCCCTAAGTTATAAAACTCTGTACCACAGTAGTGGCTTAGGGTATAATTAGGACCATTGTCAGGCCTTCTACTGATTTTCTTCTATTACTTGCTAACTTACGACTTTTTTCATTTATGTAACCAAGACAGAACCAAGGCTGCGCAAAAATAATAAATCCATCATTTGGGTCTTTCATGAGCTTGGGGCATTTTATGATCTGCAGTACATAAAATGCCGAGGTTTAAGTGGCAGTTTGTCATCAGACTCACTCAGACGTTTTCGTCTATCGTGGTTCCAGAGGAACAGGGGAGGGAGAGGGAGATGCCTCCTAGTTCCTGCAATTGAAACATTCAGATCGCTTTAACAAAAATGACAAGGAGAGCGTTTATCCTTCATCTGCCTTTAAGATATCTGACATTTGTACACTGAAAAAAAAGTTGGCCCAATTTTAAGATTTTTCCTTATTCGTAGGATTTTAGCAGTCAAAACGAGCCAAAGAACCAAAACTTTAAAATAAAGATGCTAAACATAAATTTAATTTTCATGGACGGACATTGCCATTCGTTTCAAATTTCAATTGCTGATTGATTTTTATTTTATTTCATAGATGACGGTCCAATTTTTTGAATTTTTTTTTTAACTTAGCATCTTAACCTATAAAAATTAAACATTTATAGACGCTCCTATTTGTTAGGCTATTTTGGGTCTTGCTACGATTCTCGGTTGTCTTGTCCCAAGTTAGCTTTCCTAATTTTTAACAAAATTTTGACCTTTATTTTAGGTTTTTATACCCTCCACCATAGGATGGGGAATATACTAATTTCGTCATAAAGCATATTCTTGATCGTCATGACGTGAAGTCGATCTAGCCATGTCTGTCCGTCCGTCTGTCTGTCGATAGCACGCTAACTTCGAAAGAGTAAAGCTAGGCGCTTGAAATTTTGCACAAATATTTTTTTAAAAGTGTAGGTCGGTTGGGATTGTTAATGGGTTAACTCGGTCCACGTTTTGATATAGCTACCATATCAACCGATCTGGCGTCTTGACTTCTTGAGCTTCCAGAGGACGCAATTCTGCACGTAGTTTTTTGGTATGACTCCCAACTGTGCAAGTATTGTCTAAATCAGTCCATAACCTGACAGGGCCACCATATAAACCGATCTCCCAATTAGACTTCTTGAGTCTCTAGAGGGCGTAACTCCTATCGGAGTACTGTGCCAAGTATGGTCATAATCGGTTGTTAACCTGATATAGCTGCCATATAAACCGACCTTGGGCCTTGATTTCTGGAGTTTCTAGAAGGCGCAATTCTTATCCGATTTGGCCGAAATTTTGCATGAATTGTTCTACTATGACTCCCAACAACTGTGCCAAGTATAGTCTAAACCATTCCATAACATGATATATCCACCATATAAACCAATCTCCCTATTAGACTTTTTGAGCCTCTAGAGTGAGTAATTCCTATCGATTTTGGCTCAAATTTAGCATGACGTGTTTCGTTATGACTGCTAACAATTGTGCTAAGTGTGGTTGAGATCGGTTGATAGCCTTCTATAGCTGCCATATAAACCGATCTTGGGTCTGGACTTCTTGAGCTTCTAGAGGGCCCAATTCTTATCCGAAATTTTGCATGAAGTGTTTAATTTTGATTTCCAACAACTCAGCCAAGTATATTCTAAATCAGTCTATAACCTGATATAGCCACCATATAAACCGATCTCCCGATTAGACTTTTTGGGCTTCTAGAGGACGCAATTCTTATCCAATACGGTTGAAATTTTGCATATGTCGTCTTGGTATGACATACAACAACAATTGTTCCAAGTATGGTCTAAAACGGTATATAACCTGATATAGCTGCCATATAAACCCACTTCCCAGTTTGGCCTTTTGAGCTTCTGGAGGGCGCAATTACTACTCGATTTGCCTGAAATTTTGGAGGTGGTGTTTTTCTATGAATGGTGTTTTTCTATTTGAAAAAGTCATTCAAAGAACTTGACAAATGCTATCTATGGAGGAGGTTAAATAAAATTCGGCCCGGCCGCACTTAGCACGCTTTTACTTGTTGTCTTTAATAACAAGACGCAAAGTTAAGTATTTATCAACCTGCCATTTAAAATAAAAAATCCCTGTAATAAAGGAAAATATTTTTCACCAAAGCGATTGTTTCCTTAAAAAGTTGGAAAATTGAGCATCTTTAAATTAAAATTGCTAATCTATGGCCCGAATCTTTAAAATTAGAACAAACATTTTTTCAATGTACCTTTTTTGAGTTAACAAATTGGGACTTGACCTTATGCCTTTTTCGCAACTCCAAGTGGCCTCTCGTTGACTTTTTAAGTATTTATTGGTTACAAAACGCCAATCCATCAATGCAACCCCATACAAATCACTTCACATGTAATCAGCCTCAAACACCCTTAAAAGTAGCCTCTGACGCCTAAAAACACTTGAACAACGTTTTTCATATTCATTAATCATTTAAATTTAATTTCGATAATGTTGAGTCTCTGCTTATTTTTTTTGGAATTGCATCATTTTTTTTCTGTTGAAATTCTTCTCTTCTTCTCTTCTTCTCATCTGCTTCAATATTTTGGAGTTTATTTATAATCACATGATGGTGGTTTTTGTATGCGTCGAATGTCAAAAAGATTTTTGCCATTTACGAAAATAGAAAAAAAGATAAACAAAATGATAAATTACTTGGAATCTGAATACTAAACATTCTTTTGGCTACTAGGTGTGTAGTAGTTGCTGCTGTTGTCTGTCACCATCACCACCACCAATACCAAAAAAAAAAAACATTATGTTGTAGTATATGACTTAAATTATAGAGATTTAACGAATTTCTGTCATCTTTGTATAAGACTGTGTCGACAAAATATTTTTGAACATTTTTTGGTATAACACGCGGAAGGATTGTAGAATAACAAAGATTAGAATGAATACAAACAGATAAAAACGTGCCGGGCCGAATATTGGGACCCACCACCATAGATTCTGCTAAAAATTTATAAAAAAACAAGCAGTAAAATAGAGAGATCGATTTATATGGGAGCTGTATGGGGCTATAAACCGATTCAGACCATATTAAACACTTATGTTGATGGTCATGAGAGGATGCGTCGTACAAAATCGGCAAATCGGATAATAATTGCGACCTCTAGAGGCTCAAGAAGTCAAAATCCCAGATCGGTTTATATGGCAGATATATCAGGTTATGAACCGATTTGAACCTTATTTGACACAGATGTTGAAAGTAAGAATAAAATACGTCATGCAAAATTTCAGCCAACTCGGATAGGAATTGCGCCCTCTAGAAGCTCAAGAAATCAAGTCCCCAGACCTGTTTATATGACAGCTAGATCAGGTTATGGACCGATTTGAACCATACTTGGCACAGTTGTTGAATATCATAACAAAGTACTTCGTGCAAAAATTCATTCAAATCGGATAAGAATTGCGCCCTCTAGAGGCTCAAGAAGTCAAGACCCAAGATCGGTTTATGTGACAGCTATATCAGGTTATGGACCAATTTGAACCATACTTGGCACAGTTGTTGGATATCATAACAAAACACGTCGTGCAAAATTTCATTCCAATCGGATAAGAATTGCGCCCTCTAGAGGCTCAAGAAGTCAAGACCCAAGATCGGTTTATGTGACAGCTATATCAGGTTATGGACCAATTTGGACCATACTTGGCACAGTTGTTGGATATCATAACAAAACACGTCGTGCAAAATTTCATTCCAATCGGATAAGAATTGCGCACTCTAGAGGCTCAAGAAGTCAAGACCCAAGATCGGTTTAAATGGCAGCTATTTCAAAACATGGACCGATATTGTCCATTTACAATACCAACCGACCTACACTAATAAGTATTTGTGCAAAATTTCAAGGGGCTAGCTTTACTCCTTCGGAAGTTTGCGTGCTTTCGACAGACAGACGGACGGACGGACATGGATCGACATAAAATGTCCCGACGATCAAGAATATATATACTGTATGGGGCCTCAGACGAATATTTCGAGTAGTTACAAACAGAATGACGAAATTAGTATACCCCCCATCCTATGGTGGAGGGTATAAAAATTATGCCCTACAACATAATTTTATTCTTCATACCGAATTTCTGTCAAACCAGCACAAATTAAAGCTTCTAGGAACCGAACAAGGATGATCGAGAGATCGGTTTAGATGGGAGCTATCTCAGGTTATAGACTGACTTTGGTCGAATTTGGCACAGTTGTTGGAATTCGTAACAAAACATGGCATGCAAAATGTCAGCCTAATCGGACGAAAATTGAGGCTAGTAAGGGCTCAAAAAGTCAAATCGGAAGATCGGTTTATATGGCAGCTATATCAGGTTATGCACCGATTTGAATCGTTCTTGGCACAGTTGTTGGAAGTCATAAAAGAAGACCCTGTGCAGTATTTCAGTCAAATGGGACAAAAATTGTGGCTTCAAGGAGCTCAAAAAGTCAAATCGAGAGATCAATTTATAAAGGGTGATTTTTTTGAGGTTAGGATTTTCATGCATTAGTATTTGACAGATCACGTGGAATTTCAGACATGGTGTCAAAGAGAAAGATGCTCAGTATGCTTTGACATTTCATCATGAATAGACTTACTAACGAGCAACGCTTGCAAATCATTGAATTTTATTACCAAAATCAGTGTTCGGTTCGAAATGTGTTCATTCACCGTAACGTTGCGTCCAACAGCATCTTTGAAAAAATACGGTCCAATGATTCCACCAGCGTACAAACCACACCAAACAGTGCATTTTTCGGGATGCATGGGCAGTTCTTGAACGGCTTCTGGTTGCTCTTCACTCCAAATGCGGCAATTTTGCTTATTTACGTAGCCATTCAACCAGAAATGAGCCTCATCGCTGAACGGTGAATGAACACATTTCGAACCGAACACTGATTTTGTTAATAAAATTCAATGATTTGCAAGCGTTGCTCGTTAGTAAGTCTATTCATGATGAAATGTCAAAGCATACTGAGCATCTTTCTCTTTGACACCATGTCTGAAATCCCACGTGATCTGTCAAATACTAATGCATGAAAATCCTAACCTCAAAAAAATCACCCTTTATATCTTTGTGGCCCGGCACCCAGAACAGGTGAATTTTGAACTGTTCAGCCATCTGGTTGAGATATCTGCGACAGACTAGGGTGGTTTTTGTGTTCAGTAATACGTTCTCCAGGGATTTAATGGCTGAGAAGATATTTATGCCAATTGTCGTAATGACATTATATCTTAGCCATTCCACCACATCCTTAATTGCAAGGATCACCGCTTGATACACACTGTTAAGTTACTAAAACAGAGCACACAAAAATTTCGCACCACCCATCTCCAAAATCTGGCGTTTCTTAAAATTAGGTTAAGTGGAGGGTTTCTGCAATGGAAAAAGAAAGCCAGAGAACACCACACACACACAAAGCACTATGGGACGAGTTTAATCTTTGGTAACAAGACTTTTCAATCATATTTGGAGTGAATGCTTCAAGCGCCGTACGTTGGCATGTTGTTTTTGTATCGAATTTTTTGCGAAAACGCTTTTATGATATAAATACCACATTATAAACCCTGTCCCCCAGCTGTTTCTTTCTCAATGCATGTGTTTGTGTAATGACAGATTTTTTGTCTACACAATTACACTACTCCCATGGCTTACATGTGATTTTGTTTGTATTGATAGCTTCAAACTACGAGCAACGGCTCTCGCTGTTGTTCCGTGTGCCCAGATTCGAATCCTGGCCGAGCTCTGTCGATTTTTTTATTTTCAATTTTTTTTGCCAAATTTAATATTTTTAGTAATAATAGTTTGCTAAAAAAGTACATTTCTATGGAATTTTTGTTTTTGGCTGAGGAACGCATATTTTATTTTTTACTTACTGCTATATTTTGGTGGACTCCCTTAACCATTTTCAGGGATTTTGAGAGATGATTCACGATCTGTTATTCGTTTTCATTTATTCGTCAAAGTTATGAGCGAACTACTTTCTTTGCATCCACAAAGGTTTACATCATCAGTGTCTCCACTTCCTCCTTTAATGTGAGCATACCTTGTTAGAAAGCCCTTGTTTCCTATGAAGCAATAGCTCGAAAAGAGGACATTATCACAAAATTATCTGAAAGATATATAGTCTAATAAAGTCCTCGTTCAATTTTTGTTCATATTTTACAGATTAGTATTTAGTTTCACTTATGTGCGATAAATCCTTCCGCATAGTGGTTATGGTATATATTTTTTTAAACAATACAAATTCCTTGCACAATGTCTGTCTAATCCATTAAGATAACAATTTGTAATATTCATGGGGGGGTTTTATAATTCTTCTAAAAAATAAAAACCATTCAATCATTTGACGAGCCATGGTATAGATTTCAACATAAAATCTTAGCGAAATACACCCACAATTGTTTCTTCCCCATAATTCTAGACAACGGCTATGGTGGCTTTGGTTGACGATTATTCATTCTGTTGACATAATTTGAAATATGTCGCAAACGATTTATGCTGATCTTCCTCCTATCTGTTGGAATGGATTTTTTTTCTTTCGCTTTTGTCAAACGCATAGCGCAAATATGTATTCTGCGTTTGTTTAAGATTTCCAACATATGGCACAAATTTGTTTTTAATTATAGGAATTGGTTTTTTGCAGTCTATAGAATCCCATCATTTTAAAAGATTGTCAGAATGAGGACATTTATGACATGTAAATGCAAATTTTGTAGTTATTTTAAGTAAAAAAAAATTAAAGTTGTGCATTTTTTTTCAATTTAACGCATAAGCGGAAAATATTCGAGTTTAATATACAATTTTACAAATTTGTTCGAAAACATTCTATTAAGGAACAGCGTCAAAGTCTTTACGAATTTCAACTTTATCAAATATTGATTCCAGCGCATTACTTACTTTAATTGGCTATGACAGAACATTTCTTCCACTAGCTGAACGTAGAATAGCGTTTCAAGCGCCTCGATCTTCTGTGCTCATTTTATAATCTCTGACACCCAGTTGCGAGGTGTCGTCCCGGTTTGCTTGTACCACCTTAAAAAGTCTTCTTTGCTGGAGCTTCTTCATCCATTCTAACAACATGACCTTGCCAACGCAGCCGTTGTATTTTGATACGTGTAACTATGCTACTGTCGTCATATAGCTCGTGGTTCATACGACGCCTATGTTCCTCATTAACGCAAACTGGTCTATATATTTTACGAAGAATCTTTCACTCAAATACAAGTACTCATGCCTCAGAACCATATAACAACACGGGTAGTATCAGTGTCTTGCATAGCGTAATCTTCGTCTGTCTGAGAGGTGGCCTTGTTTCTAAACTGCTTACTTAGTCCAAAGTAGCATCTCTTTGCCAGGTGTTATTCGTTTCGGTTACGGCGGTGCCGAGGTAGATAAAGTTACTGACTATCTTAAAGTTGTGGTTCCCAACTTTCTCCATTTTCTTTATCTGCTCGGTTGTACAAGGCGTTTTGGGAGTTGAAACCATCCTTTTCGTCTTATATCCATTTACTGCCAGACCCATTTTCACTGACTCTCTTTCGATTATTTCAAAGGCTGCAGTTACTACTTCCGGTGACCGAGCTATGATGTCGATGTCGTCGGCATAGCCAAGTAGCATGTGTTCTCATGTGATTATTGTGCCATATCTATTCAGATCTGCATCTCGTATAATCTTCTCCAGCAGGATAAAGAGATCACACGATAGGCTGTCTCCTTGTCTGAAACCTCGTTTGATATTCAATGGTTCCGAGAGATTCGTTCCTATTCTTACTGAGAAACGCGTATCAGCAAGTGTCATACTGCAGAGTCTTATTAATTTTGCAGGGATACCAAACTCAGACATGGCTTGAAATACCTTTTAACCTAAAGTGGTATAGAAAGTCCTTCTCGGGTCTTTTTCAGGATTTGGCGCAGTGTATCTGGTCCAGGGTGGATTTACCAGGTCGAAAGCCGCATTGTTAGGGCCCAATTATCTCATTGACTTTAGGTCTTAATCTTTAACACAGTACGCTCGAGAGTATCTTGTATGCGATGGGAAGGAGACTTATTCCTCTGTAGTTGGCACATTCCATCTTGTCTCCTTTCTTGTGTACTGGACATAGTATGCTGAGGTTCCAATCATCGCAGATAAGCTGATGCACACGCCTTAACGTGTCACCTCCGTGTCACCTCTTAAATAGTTAAATAGGGTAACCCGTCGGCTCCTGCTGCCTTGTTGTTCTTCAGTCGGGTCACTGCAACTTGGACCTCATTCTGACTAGGAGATAAACATTCTATTCCATCATCAGGGATTGGTTCTGCGGCATCCTCTTCGTCGGCGCCAACGTCGGACACTAGCAGTTGGGTAAAATGTTCTTCCCATATCTTCAGCATGCAAGAGGATGTACCTGCACCAAAGCCACCGGTTTGATGTTTAAGTATTTGGTAGAATTTCCCGACTTCATTCTGACTCCTGTACATTTCAATTCGTTCATATTCACATCTTTCCATTTCCTTTTTCTCCTTCATATGGCACGTTGCTACTGATTGCAGTGTGGCTCTGTATGCCGCATTCTTGGCTTCAGTAGCATCTCGATACTCTTGGAAGGCTTCCGGTACCCAAGTACGGATTTCGCGGCATTTTCCATGGAGTAGGCAATGGTTTGCCACTGCTCCATTATATCATCGGAACAAGGAGTGCTTTCATCAAAATTTGCATTTGCAATAACTCGCCTTGTCATCTCGAGTAAAATTGGCACTCAGTATTTATTTAAGAGCCAGTGCCACCTGACTCCTCATTAAGACTCTCCTGTCGAAAATCGCTGACTGCATGCGGCCGCATTTGCAGCTACTCCGCATAAAAACATAGCTTTCCACCATCCGCAGCCTGTGGAAGCTCCCGGTACCTTTCAGCAAAGCTTCCCGTGATAACGATGGACACCACATAAGTCGGAGCTCAAAGTTTCCGCCTGTGTGGTGCTCATAGTTATGCCGTGTCGGCCGACCAGCGCGTTACACATCTCCAAAATCCATTGGCAAAATTTTAAAATTTTAGGTTATGTTAAAAATTTTTTAGTATTTCTAGGAATGTAGGAAATATACTCCTACATTGAAGACTTTAATCTTTTACAGTGGATACAAAAGATTTTGCTCAACCAAACTGTACTCCTATATATAGTGAACCACTTTTTGTGCCATTCTAAGTTGCATGCCCGGATTACTAGTGCAGGGGTCGTGAGTTCGAAAAACACCAGAGGTTTTCGCTCACATTTATAATTGTCTATTTGGGTTGGTTTAAAGCTTGCCACTCTAACCTACCGCATCATTTCGAAGTTAGTTTTTTATGCATCATCAGTGTCTCTGCGACCACTTTTGAAGTCATCACTTTTGTAACACTTTGAGCCATTGCTTGGCCTTTTATTCATATGAAATAGTAAAACATAGTCCCGCTTAGCACAATATCACTCTCACTAGCTTAGATTAGATTAGCCCATAGTAAAATTCTAAGTTGGACTATCGATGTCCGTCCTACAAAACCAAGCTATTTTCCCAACGAAAAGTAATATCTGTTCTGTTTCATAACAAAAAGCTTCCGTAGAAGGCAATCTCCTTAATTTAAGAGCATCGAGAATAATTCTTGTCCGATTTGGCTTATGATGTTCTAGTTTCACCATTCAAGTGTGCTTCAAATCGGTTCTTTAACATGGTTCCTAATTAAATTAATATTCCGATTTGATTTCTTAAGCACCTACAGGGCGCCATTTGTATTTGTATGGACCAAAATGTTGAATGTGGAATTCTGTTATGACTTTTAGTAATCACATTTAGAATGGCCAAACGGATTCATGACCTTATGCAGCTACAGCGGTCAAAAAAAGTATTCATCATTCAATGTTTTTTTTTTAATAAGTTTACAAAAGACAATTGGAATAAAAACATATTAAACTAATGATGCAGTAGTGCTTGTGTGATATATATGTACACAATTTCATTGTTTTTAAAGAAAAAAATAGTATTTATTGGAACAAAAAAGGCCATTTTACAGCTGAACACAAAAAATTAAACAAAAAAAGTATTCATCATTGCAAAAAAACAAAAAAATAAATAACATAATTTAAAAAAATTAATACTTTGTTATTCGACCACCGCGTCTTATAACTTCTTTTAAACGGTTTGACATCGATTGGACTAATTTAGCGGTTATATTTTGGTCTATATTAGTCCATTCCTCCATTATCACCTGTTGCATTTGACTCTTGCTCGAAAAATTGCGCGTTCTCAATTTGCGTTCGAGATGTTCCCAAAGATGTTCAATTGGGTTCAAGTCGGGACTTTGAGGAGGAGTTTGAATGACTTTGGGGCAGTTATACAGCATCCACATCTTGGTATTTAAAGCAGAATGTTTGGGGTCATTATCTTGATAATATTGAAAGTTATTACCAAGCCCAAGTTTTACAGCACTATCTTTTAAATTCCTCTTTAAAATGTCAATGTAATACTTATGATCCATTACTCCATTAATAATTTCAAGATTTCCCGCTCCTGAAGCCGCCATACACCCCCAAACCATTAAACCACCTCCACCATGTTTTACAGTAGCAACTGTGTTTCGTTCTTCAAGCTCTGTATTTGGTTTTCTGTACACTATGACCTTTCCATCGCACCCAAAAAGATTAAACTTGTTCTCGTCTGCAAAAATGACTGTTTTCCAAAATGATTCGGGCTGTTTTACATACATTTTTGCGAAGTTTAGCCTTTTCACTCGGTTTATTTTATTTATAAAGGGCTTCTTACGTGCAGTTCTTCCTCTGTAACTATGCCTTTTGAGTGTATTTCGAATTGTTTGTGTAGTAACTTCCTTCCCTAAATATTCCATAGTGTTTTTACGAAGAATGGTCGCATTTGTCTTCGGAGTTTTCTGAACTTGCCGCACTAGCCAACGCACCAGATCTTGGTTTATTGTCAACAGTTTTCGTTTCTGTCCACTTTCTGATGATGGATTGTATAGTAGATCGTGGTCTATTTAATATTTCACTGATAGTTTTTTGAGTTAAACCATTCCTGTGGTGTTTTATTATCAAAACTTTTACCTCATCAGAAACCTCGTTTTGCTTACGACCCATTTTGACAAAAACTATATTTTCAATGAAATTAAATATTTGCTGTCAAGGGCAAAGCCTCCTTTACTAAATAAAACAGAAAAGGGGGATTCCCAAATAATATTTGAATTTGACTTTGATGATAGCACATCAATGATGAATACTTTTTTTGTTCTGTTTTTGGTGTTATTATATAAAATTGCATTTTTTGCGCTAATTAAATTTATTTTTTGAATTTATTTTAAAACATATTACGAAAAATAAACTATTGCATAAAACTGCATTATTTGTTTACTTTAAATTTTCTTCAATTACCCAAAATAAGTGAATTTATTATCAATTTTGCTAATGATGAATACTTTTTTTGACCGCTGTATATCCATTTGGATTCTCCCTGCAGCATACAAAATATTCGAAAAAACTTTCCGAACGCCATCTTAAGTGGAGGGTATATAAAATCTGCCCTGGCCAAACAAAGGTAGGTAGAGCTGTTGCTGCGAATGTCTTAATCTTTTATTTAAATAAAAAATAATCTTTATAACATAATGAAAAAAATAAACAATTTTTAAATCAGAAAAAATACATATTTCACCACAGGTTTCTAAGAACAAGACAATTCGTTTGTTTAACACGATTTGAAGATAAATGATGTCATTTAACATCGAAGTAGGTAATTTTTCACACATTGTTAACCTATTTAAGAAGGAAAAAATAAAAAAAAATATTAACAGTTACCAAACACTAAAGTAAAGGCCATGAAGATTGAAATTCTCATTACTAAACTTCGTCATGTTATGATGAAAATAAATTTACCAACAAAAGCATAAAAGAAACACACAAAAAAAGTTGATGAATTGCACAAAAAGTAGGTAATCTTTGCCATAAATTTGAACGATGAAAGAATAATAATTAGTTGTATTTTTGTTCTCGTTTTTTGTTCTTATCGAAGAAAAATGTATGCCCTTTCAGCAATAGAGAGTGCTTTCTCAATCCTAATGAGATGATTGTTGGTGTGTAAAAATACCATATTCATGATCTGCTGTCACGATCTTTCTTTAGGCAGCCAAGCTGCTGGCCGGCACCACCCCTCTGCTGCTTCTTCTACCCTGTGTTTCTTCTTTTCGAGATTCTTTATTTATTTGTTTGTCTTTAAAACAAATTACATAACATTTGTTAGAAATATATTTATTTTAAAATGTTTTTGGTTTTTCTAAATTTATTTTTCGTTTGTTTTTTTTTTGTTTGGGTCTTTGCGCTAGGTGATGATTTTCATTCATTCGAAAGGAAAGATATAGAATGATTTTTTACCAAAGTGAAAAAAAGAGCACAGGGACGTCTGCAAGGGATGGGGGTAGAAGAACTTCTAGAAGTAAGCATTTCTTACTGAAATCAAGCAAATGCGGCCGGACAGAATCTTATATACCCTCCACCATGGATCGCATTTGTCGAGTTAATAATTGCACTCTCTAGTAGCTCCAGAGATGGCCTGTCAGAAACAGTGACGTATATGACATACATTTCCGACGTATATTACATACGTCGAAAACGTCGTAAACCTAGCCAAAAAACTAGGTTTCTGACAGAAAAAAAAAAAAAAAATTCGAACGAAAATATGTCGAATTTTCGATCTGATTAACTAAAAATTTTGGCATAAGTATTAACACTCCATGTACCGTTTCACTTGACACTTCCTCAGATGTCATGCATTTTTAACATATGTCGTTTAGAACAGCTTTCAAAAAGCAAATTAAAACGGGAGAAGCAAATAATTTTGCAAAAGGATACAAAATAATTGCAATTTCTAAATATAATTGATGAAAACTAATAATTTATTGATTTTTTGCTTCACGAAAAAATCCTTAAACGTTACTTTATAAATTGACTTGAAATTTGCGTATATTTCCAATTTATTGTGTGAAAAATGTAAATGCAAAAATTTAAAAAAAAAACTTAATATTTCTTTTATTGCGAAATTTTTTTACATATAAACTCTTCTATATACAACAAATAAGTGACAATAATATTTGTTAAAAATAGAACTTTTACACTGAGTTATTAAGGTTTATGACGTTTGCGACTTTTTCTACGTTTTATACAAGTATACGACGTTTTCGACTTTTACAACTTTTTGACAGTCGGAAACCTAAAAAATCGTCTTACGGACCATCTCTGAGTAGCTCAAGAAGTCAAGATTCAAGATCGGTTTATATGGCAGCTATATCAGGTTTTGAACCGATTTGAACCATACTTATCACAGTAGTTGGTAGTCAGTAGTCATAATAAAACACCTCAAGCAAAATTTCAGCCAAATCGGATAGGAATTGCTCACTCTAGAGGCTCAAAAAATCAAGACCCCAAGTTTATAGCACAGCTATACTTAGCACAGTTGTTGGAAATCATAACAAAACACGTCACGCAAAATTTCAGCCAAATCGGATAAGAATTGCGCCCTCTAGTGGCTCAAGAAATCAAGATCCAAGATCGGTTTATATGGCAGCTATATTCGGTTATCTACCAATTTGAACCATACTTGGCACAGTTGTTGAAAGTCATAACGAAACACGTCATGTAAGATTTCAGCCAAACCGGATAGGAATTGCGCCCTCTAGAGCCTCATAACGAAACGTGTCATTCAAAATTTCAGCCAAATAGGATAGGAATTGCGTCGTCTAGAGGCTCAGAAAGTCAAGACCCGAGATCAGTTTATATGACAGCTATATCAGGTTATCAACCGATTTGTGAACCATGCTTGGCACAGTCATAACGAAACACGCCATGTAAAATTTCAGCCAAATTGGATAGGAATTGCGCTCTCTAGAGGCTCAAGAAATCAAGACCCCAGATCGGTTTATAAGTCAGCTTTACCAAAACAAGGACCGATATGGCTCATTTTCAATCCCAACCGACCTAGACTAATAAAAAGTATTAGTGCAAATTTTCAAGCGGTTGGCTTCGTTCCTTTGAAAGTTAGCGTGCTTCCGACAGGCAAACGGACGGACGGTCAAGAATATATATTCTTTATGGGGTCTCAGACGAATAATTTGAGGAGTTACAAACAGAATGATGAAGTTAGTATACTCCCATCCTATGGTGGAGGGTATAAAAGTGGTGTGGGTTGGCTTTTTTAGCTTCTAAAAAGTTTTTCGTTAAAAAGACCCCAAAACAAAATTGGTCCCAAAAAAAATTTTTTTACACAACCGCAACTTGGAAATTTTTGTTTTCATTTTATGATAAAAAAATCTTATCAAGATAAATTAAAAGTACTAAAATTTTCTTTAAGACTAAACAAAAAGACATCATGGGGATTTCTTGCACTTTTAAACGCAATTTCCGAATTTTCTTTCAACTTGGTGGTATTTTTTGACCCCCCTCCATATAACATGCAAAAAATTCCCACAAGATTTGCTCTTTAGGCTTTAAGGCAATTTGGGGATATTTTTCATTTTGATAGTAAAGTTATTTTGTTTTGAAAAAACGTCTGACACATGTTATGCCCAAAATTAATAATGAAATTTACCCCAAACATGAGGCTTTTTTCTCAATACGAATAGGGGCAATATACCATTTTTCGCAAAGACTTAATAGGATGCTCGTGACACAATTTTTGATCCAGTGCTGAATTTTCCATAAATTTTGTGTTAATTTTACACAAAAAAATTTGGGCTGAAAATGCAAACAAAAGCCCCAAAGTATTTGTTCTTTGGGCTTAATGCAATTGGGGCTTAATGCTTGTAGAATAACCCCAAACGAAAGCCCCAAAGTATTTGTTCTTTGGGCTTAATGCAATTGAGGCTAGTTTTCATTTTGGTGCCTAGGTAAGTTTGGAGGGCCCCTAACGCAGAGGGTAGCATGTCCCCGCTATGATGCTGAACCCAAATATGGGACTATTTTTCACATTACGAGTGAGGCAATATTTCACGAGGGTCCATTTTTTCGCAAAGACTTAATAGGATGTTCGTGGTGAAATTTTTGATCAAGTCCTGTATATATAAATTTTGTCTTACACAAAAAATTTGGGCTAAAAATGCTTGTTGAATAACCCCGAACAAAAGCCCCAAATTTTTTACTATTTGGGCTTAATGCAATTGGGGCTATTTTTAATTTTGGTGTCTAGGTAATTTTGGAGGGCACCGTGGCGCAGAGGGGTAGCATGTCCGCCTATGACGCTAAATGCCTGAGTTCGAATCCTGGCAAGGCCAGTAGAAAAACATTTTTCTGCGGTGGTTTTCCCCTCCAATTTCTGGCAACATTTGTGAGGTACTATGCCATGTAAAAACTTTTCCCCAAAGAGGTGTCGCACTGCGGCACACCCTTCGAACTCGGCTATAAAAAAAGATGCGCCTTACATTGAGCTTAAACTTGAATAGGACTGCTCTCATTGATATGTTTGCCTCTGTTCCTCTTTGGAATGTTCATGGGCAAAATTTGCAATTTTCCTGGGTAATTTTGCATTACATTAGGTCACAAATGATGTGATCATCCATTTGACCAAAAAGAAAATTTACCCCAATTTTGGGGTCATTCTTCTCATTTCAAAATGGGACAATTGACAATCGTAGGTCAAGTCCTTAATTTTCTAAAAATTTGGCGATATATTTTTTTTCACAAAATATTTGGGCTAAAATTTGCTTGTAGAATAACTCCAAAACAAGAATGCAAGAAAACCCCAAAATTTTTAGCTGTTTTTTAATTGTGCAAGGAAATTTCGGTGCTATTTTTTATATTAATGTTGGAGTAATTTTGACATTTATTTGGAGCAAAAATGCTTGACTATCAATGTTGTGACCAAAATTCATCATGCAATTTGACCTAATTTTTTGGTCACATTTCTCACTACGAATTGGAACATATTTCCTGGCGCCATGTTTCATTGAGCCTTTTAAGAGGGTGGGTATTGCAGGAAAAATTTTAAGGGGTTTGAAATTTGGTAATTTTCTGAATTTGTAGAATTTTTAAAAATTTAATAATATTGGAGAACACAAAAATAAGTTTTGGTCTATGACTCAACTTTTCTGGGATTTTTTTTTGTTTTTCTTCTAATTGCGAAACTAAATAACCCCCCCACATTGGCTATGGCCCGATTTTAGGAACCATAATTTTTCTCAATATTTTTCGATATTAATTTTCTCAACGAAAAAATAATGAACATTTCCACATATCTGCATTTTCAGCATGTGAATCTGAATCGGTTTGTTGTTCATTGAATACTTTGCGCTGGATTCCATATATTCGCAAATATAAAAATGAATGGATTTTTGTGCGTCCGCACCATCATTTTTGTTTATTTTGAAATATAAACTAAACAATGAATCAAGCGAGATGGTGGACTAGAAAAATCCAAAAAGCCAAATAAAATAGAAACGAAAAAATTGGAACATAACAAATTATTTGACCCAAATTTTGGTTTATTCGATTTTTCTGTTCTTTTTTTTTGTGGAGGGGTTTGTTCTTATGATAACGTTGAATGAATGGTTGGTGAATGGCTATCTGTTTTGTGGTAAGGGCAAGGGGAGATACTACTAGTCGACACCGTCTATATGAAATTGTTCTGTGTTCGTATAGTATTTCCGTTAAAACTTTAGAACTATTCGATATTTATAGCCACCCTTTTATTTTGAAAGAGTCCAGTCATTTAATTTATGGCATATGATATACTACAACTCATTCAAGCGAAAAAAGTCATATATTTTGCCTTATCTCTTTCGCTTTTTGTTTTTGGGTCAGACAGACAAACATGGAACAAAATTAGCCATTAAAGTTTGGGGGGGATAAACAATTTTTAGAGATGTAAAAGCCTACTTTAACCGTTTCTATATATAACCAACCAATCTATGTATACCCTACACCACTATTGAGGTAGTAGAAAGATAGACCCGTTAATAAGTTTCTACTCTGAATCACTATCTGATTCGATTTAGCTATGTCTGTCTGTCTGGAAAGCCCACTATCTTTTGAAGGAATAAAGTTAAACGCTTGACATTTTTTACAAATAATTCTTACTAGTGTAGTTCGGATGGAATTGTAAATGGGCCATATCGGTTCTTGTTTTGATATAGCACCCATATAAATCGATCTCGCGAATAAAGTTGATAAGCTTGAGCGCAATTCTTAACCGATTGGTAAGAATTTGTTAACTTTGTCTTTGTGACTTGTAGTTTTATTTCTTTTCGCTTTTATTTTGTTTTGTTATTATTTATATTTTTTTCTATTTATTTTTTTTTTTTAATTTTTTTTATTGTTTGTTTTTTATTTTTTTTAAATTTTTTTTATTTATTATTTTTTTATTTATTTTTTATTTAATTCAATTTTTTCATATTTTTTTTTTATTTTATTCAATTTTTTAATATTTTTTTTTTATTTTATTCAATTTTTTAATATTTTTTTTTTATTTTATTCAATTTTTTAATATTTTTTTTATTTTTTTTTATTTTTTTTTATTTTTTTTTTTATTTTTTTTTTATTTATTTTTTTTTTATTTATTTTTTTTTTATTTATTTTTTTTTTTATTTTTTTATTTTTTTTTTTATTTTTTTTATTTTTTTTTATATTTTTTTTGTTTTTTATTATTTTTGTTGTATGTTTTATTATTTTTGTTGTATTTTTTATTATTTTTTTGTTTTATTTTTTATTTTTGTTATATTTTTTTTGTTGTATTTTTTATTATTTTTTGTTGTATTTTTTATTTAATTTTTTTATTTTTTTTTAATTTGGTTTTTTTATATATTTTTAATATTTTGTTTTTCTTTACTTCTAAATTTTTTTTGTTTATTTTTTTTTTAATTTCTTTTATTTTTTAATTTATTTAATTTCTTAATTTCTTTTATATTTTAATTTTTATTTTTTTAAATTTATATTTTATTAATTTTTATTTTTTTTTATATTTTTTAATTCTATTTATTTTTTTTTTATTTATTTTCATTTATTTTTTAATAATAATTTTTATCCTAATTAATATTTTGTATTTTTTTTTTTATTTTTTTTAATATTTTGTTTTTTTTTTAAATTTTTTTTTTATTTTGTATATCTTTTTAATTTTTTTAATTTTTTTTTATTTTTTATATTTTTTAATTTGTTTTTTTATTTTTATATTTTTTTTTAATTTTTGTTTTTATTATTATTTTTATTTTATTTGTTTTTAATTTTTGTTTTTTTTTTTAATTTAAATTTAAATTTTTTTTAATTTTTATTTTAAATTTTTATATATTTTTTATTTATATTTTTTTTTAATTTTTATATTTATTTTTTTTTTAATTTTTATATTTTTATTTTTTTTTTTTTAATTTTTAATGTAATTTTTTTAATCTTAATTATTTTTAATTTAATTTTTTTTTAATTTGTTTTTGTTTTAATTGCTGTTTTTTTAATTTTTTATGTATTTGAATGTATTTTTTTCAATGAATTTTTAATTTTTTTAATGTTTTGTTTTTGCACTTTTTTACTTCTACTTTTATTTTTAATTTCTTCATCATACTTTTATTGTTTGTATTATTTTCGAATTATTTAATTACCATTTACTAAAATGTTCTTGAGTTTGAAATCAAACAGACAATTTAGAAAAACCTTGATATTGTTGTTAACCATCACTCGCACACACAGAGGAGACAGCTTTCAATTTATGGTTAAATTAGCCATTGTAATAATGAATAAATCGACTTACTGTTCATAAAAAATTGTTCGATTGTATGGTTTTTATTTTTGTGTTGTTGTCTAACTTTTATATAGACAAAGGTTTCTTTGTTCATTACTTTAGTACACATATATTTATGTGATATCTTTCCCTCTCTTCTCTTTGCAGTTCAAATTTTTTGGATTTAACGGTTTTACACAATTGATGTACATCATTGACATCATTAAACAACAAACGATCGTTTGGAAAACATTGTAAAGAAAAGTAAGTATTTGAATGAAATTTAGATTATTAATATCTTAAAATTAGTGTCATTCGAGTTTTTGGGTCAGGATTTGCTAAATAATTTTCTTTGAGGAATAGTTGTCGTTTTATATTTTTTGGCTTTTTACTCCAAAAAGAAGTAAAAACAAAACCCATAGGTTTAAGCTGAACACCATTCCAATAGAATAGAATTCTTAGTTGCTCTCACAAAGTTTTTAGATATTAGGTTTGCTAATTTTCTAAAGGACTTGAAGTTTATATTAAGTTAACTGAGTTGTTGAAGGAGTTAAGCAGCCCTGGACTTAGTGTTCACACTTTTTCTCTCTTCGCTTTACTGCATTGAAATATGCCCTTCCTACTACAATAGCTTCAATTTTCCTTTTCTTTATTATTTTTCTGAGAAATTTCTTTGCTTTTTTATTTCCTTTGGTAAATCTAACAATATTAGGTTATAAATATTGATTTTTCTACCCCAATAAACCGTTGCTGCCCCCACATTATAACCCACCAACCATTTTGAATTTCCGTTGACTCCTTAAACCAGCTGTTGATTGTAATTTATTCCATGTTGTCAAGGCGTCGTCGTTGACGTCCTCAGTATATTGTTTGTCCTCTTTTTGTGAATTGAGTTCGTTTGTCCTTCATTCATTCGGCAGCAGCAGCAGCAGCTACACCAACAACAGCAGCTATTACTTTGGGATAAAGTTTGCTTATAATCAAGGTTTCTTGTTTGTGCCACCATATTCTCAGCTACCCACATACCACCCACTCTTCCTTTGCCATTTTTCTGCTACTCAGCTTATGTTTAGCTTTGCTTTCGTTAAAGATGACATTAAAATGAATGAGTGAGAACAGAAAAAAAACTGAAATGCTGCTTGCTCTTAGAATTGAAAGCAGAAAATAGATTATGATGATTACGACCTTTTCGAAGTGAAAAGGCGTGTTTTTCTGGGATTTCCTCAAGGCTCAGTGCTGCATGCTATTGTCATAATTCATCAAACTTGTGAGTCAACATTCGATTTTTTTCTCGGGAAAAGTGTTGAACAAGAAAAAGAGATTTAAGAATTAATTCAAGGTTTTTGAAGAGGCTGAAATTATTGCAAAAAAAATCTTTTTATAGAAGACAATAACTCTTATGATAGATAAAATAAGAAGAAAGAAAAAGAAAAGTACAGTCTTACGTAGAAAAAAGTCCTAATATTTGATGTTACACTGGTGGGAATTGAACTCACAACAAAAACAAATAATTTTAAATCCAAGAAAGAATAATAGTCCCTATTTTTTTGATTTTATCCAATATTTATTTTCTTTAAGCGTTCTTTACATTTGCCACCCTACAATTTTATCCTCTTCCTAATTTTCTTCAATTAACCTCTGTATTATTAAAAATTTTGCTGGCATGTCACAATTCTCAGAATGTTTGATTGCAGAAGGGCGGAGTAACCCTACCTTATATATATATTCTACTACTTTTGTACAAATCTTTAAAGTATGCAACGATGTCTTAGAGTGCTTAAAAATATTGCATATATTTTGGGTAGAGTATTTTCAGAATATGCTAGTAAATTTAACATTTAATGTAGTAGTCACGGCAGTAAGGACTTTTTAAACAAATGTCATGTATCCCTATTACATTTAACCTTTTATACTAAAGCCATGCGCTGCATTTGTTATATAAATGACATGTCTCCATATTACTTTTAATCTTTTTTGCTAAAGCTAGGTGCTGCATTTATTTACTATTTTATTGCGGTATTACGTTATAGTCATAAGTTGTTTTTATTACGTTTCTAATTTTGCTTCAATGTTATACAAAAGTTTCAATAAATATAAACCTAAAGTTATCCAACGTTTCCAAATGGTTCATCTTACTTGGATCATTTTCTCTTTTGTTCTAACACATCTGACCTGCCAAATCCTGTTTGTTCAACCTCATGTTTACCCAGTTTTTCAGATCACTACCCTCTCAAACTTAACGTCATTCTTCCAAGCTTCGAAATTGTTTTGCAGCCTCCTCCTACATTTACAAGCTACGAAAGCACAAATTGGGATGATTTCAAGCACGATATAACTCAGGGTATTTTAAGTAATTATCCCCCTTCAAATAGAAATTTGAGTAACAATGAAATTGATCAGTACATTGAAGAGTTTGCTTCTGTTGTGAGTTCTGTCTCAGAACTTCATTCTAAGAAAATTGAATTGGGTAACAGAAAATTCTTGATATCTGATAGAATTAAGAATTTATATAGAATTAAATATTATTGGCAAAAAGAACTTAAGAGGCTATATCGCGTGTCCAGTAACAGATTCAGTCCAGAGTATCGCATTTTATCCAAGCAAATCCAATTATTGAGTGTTATTATTAAGAGGCAGGTTGAACTAGAGCAGATTTCTATTTTTAGAGATAAACTTAGAGGAATTAAGCCGGGGCCAAGAGCACATCGGGACGTTTTCAAGATTATTGGGCATCGAAAATCTCTACCTTTGGATAAATTATCAATTGATGGTGCGATAATAACAAATGAGTCGGAATGCCTTTCCCATTTGAAATCGTATTTTTCTAATATTTATAATAACTCTGTTCATCTTTCGTCTGTAAGGGAAGATTTTGTGAATGACTTCATTGCAAATGTTCCTCAACACTGCTATTCATTTTCAATTGATTCAGATGCAAAAAATCAAGACAGGTTGGAAAATCTTACAACTTTGGGTGAAATTCTTGATATTTCCTCATATTTAAAGAATAAGAAATCGTCTGGCATTGATACTATTTCTAATTTTATTATTCGAAAACTTTCAACTAAAGCATTTGAATATTTAGTTATCATATTTAATAACTGTATCTCCAACGGATATTTTCCAGATTCATGGAAAACCTCAAAGATAATTCCAATTAAGAAAAAAGCCAATAGTAATGAGATTTCTAACTTGCGACCTATATCTTTATTGTCAAATCTGGGTAAACTTTTTGAAATGATTGTCCGTACTAAAATGGATAAAGGAATCACTTTACCATATATTCCAAACTCACAATTTGGTTTCCAAAAAGGGCATTCCACAGTTGATGCTATGACAAAGTTCACAAATGATATTGTATTGAATTTAAGAGCAAAGAAATGTACTGTTGCAGTTTTTCTTGACGTTGAAAAGGCTTTTGATCATGCTTCCCACTATGGTATATTAACTAAAATGATAAGGATAGGGTTTAGTCCTCCGATTATAAAGCTTTTCAAAAGTTTTTTTACGAATAGACAATTTGGCGTACTCTTCAAAAATCAGTTGTCGGAATTTTCAAATGTTAATTGTGGTGTCCCGCAAGGATCGGTTTTAGCTCCACATTTATATAACATTTTTATGAGTGATTTTCCCCACAACTCCGAACATTCCTCGGGTATTTTGTATGCGGATGATTCCCTTTTATACTCTCACAATGAATCGCCAGCATGTGCTTTGGTCCAAGTCTCGCAATACCTCCATGAGGTTAAAAATTTTTATGATAAATGGGGTATAAAGATAAATACTTCAAAATGCGAAGCCATTTGCATAAGAAATGCATCGGGAAAATGCAAGCGCTTTGTTGTACCTGAGAGTAAATCCTTGAAGCTATTTTTAAATGGCATTGAAATTCCATTTAAAGAGAAAGTTAAATATTTGGGTGTAGAGTTTAACAAACTTTTTAAATTCAACGTACACGCGCGGAAGGTCCGTAATAAGGCCCAGGGAATATTCGCATCGTTTCAAAAAATTCTTGGATACAAATCTTTGCCTATAAATACGAAACTTTTATTGTACAAGACTTGTATTAGGCCTGTTATCTTATATGGTTTTCCAGTTTGGTTCAGTATATCCCCCATTGTTATGAAAGAACTTGAGATTTTTGAGCGGAAAATTTTGAGACTTTGCATTGGGAAGAATTTTAAGCGCATTAACAGAAGATATTCAAATAATTTCATTTATTTGAATTCCAAGTTGAAGCGGCTTTCTTCCTATGTGTGTGATCTTTTGGAGAAATTCAATTTAAGATTAGGGCTTCATGAGAATTCTCATATGATTGACGCTATGAATAGTCAAGCGAACATTGGTTGGTATAATGCTCAGTATTTATCTCCCTTGGGATATATAAATGAACCTGAATCGGGTACTATCGCTTTTTACGAAAAGGCACTAGCCGGTACTCACCGTGGGTAGCTACATCTTAACCTACTTTTCCTTGTTTTTTTTTTTGTTTTAATTATAATTGTTATTATTTTTTGCTTATTTTATTATTTGAAGCTTTAAGTTCAAACCCTAGATTAAGATTTTTCTATTTAATGTAGTAGTCTCGGGAGCAAGGACGTCAATAATTCTAATTTCATGTATCCATATTACATTTTACCTTTTATGCTAAAGCCAGGTGCTGAAACTACCTAATATGTTATTGCGATAATACATTATAGTCATAAGTTTTCTTTATTATGTTTCTAATTCTACTTCAATGTTTAAAAAAAAAGACTCAATAAATATAAACTGTAACTGTAAACTGTTATGGAAAATTGTTTTTAAAACAGCACCTAAAAGTATGCAATACTTTATATATTCCTAAAAATGTTGCATACTTTTAGGGGTTAGGTAGAATTTTAGCTATGCAACCGAATACAAAAAAAATATTTTTTATGTAAACTGTAAAACGATACTAGTTCCTATTTTGAATTATTTATCAAAATTGTATTTGGTTTATTTTTTGGTCTTTTACGATTTCTTTAGTTTTATACCTACCACCGAAGGAAAGGGGGTATGTTCATTTTATCAATCCGTTTGCAACACATCGAAATATCCGTTTCCGACCATATAAAGTATATATATTCTTCTTCAGCGTAAAAATCTAAGACGGTCTAGCCATGTCCGTCCGTTTGTCTGTTGAAATCACGCTACGGTGAGTTGTGTTAGGCTCTTTGAGATCTTTCTGCGATCTGGCCCTGATCGGTTCAGATTTGGGTATAGCTGCTATATAGACCGATCTTTCGTTTTCAAATCTGGCCCCATCAAAGGCACATTTATAATCCGATTTCGCTGAAATTTGACACAGTGACTTATGTTAGGATTTTCGACATTCGTGTCGTATATGGTTCAGATGGGCCTTTATTTGGATATGACCAAAAAAGACCAATATTTTGTTCTGCAAAATTGAACAATGACTTGTACCTATTTGATCACTCAATATCCATGTTAAATTTGGTCCAAATCGGACCCTATTTCGATTAAGCTGCTATGGGGGCATAAATTATGTATTTTTCACCGGATGAAGGATGGTTTATATATATATACCCGAGGTGGTGGGTATCCAAAGCTCGGCCCATCCGAACTTAACGCCTTTTTACTTATCTTAAATTCAACAAATGCCTGAGCCATTTAAGTCTTTTTCCTAAAAAAAAAATCTTGCAATGCATTGCCATAACTTATTTGGTAGACAGCCAGGCTTACATGATTGTGTTTAAGATTTTATCCTCACTACGGACTAAAATTGTCTGAGACATACATGTTACTTTGTTAGTATGCAACGGTTTAAAACGAATTTAAAAATATTGCATATTTTTAGGGTTTATTTTTAACCCATTCCTTGCCAAACTAATCACATGGTTATAATGGCAATGAATGGACTTTTTTAATTGAAAAAAAAAAAATAATATTTTCCAAAACAAAAAAAAAAAAATAAAAAAATTTTACTTCAGTATAAATGCTCTAAAAAGTAAATATATGAAATTTCATCGACATTAGACAAATGAAGCAATGATCGGATTTAAATTGATTAAAGTAACCTAGTTTATGTAAGATTCAATTAAAATTTGTATTTATATTTAATACATCTGTAGAACAAAACCTTTTTATACAACGGCACCTGAAAGTATGCACTATTTTATTAAATCTAAAAAATATTGCCTACTTTTAGGGGGGTTTCAAAAATATTTCGTTCGCCAGAGCATACAAAATAACCCCTTTAAATTTAAACAAGAACTTTAGCCAATATCTATTCAACAATTAATTTTAATATTTTTCAAAATTGTCTTTTGCAAGGACTTTTTAAAACAATAGAGGAAATTTGTTCTTTTCCTCACCCTTTTCTTTCCTAACTTAATTTCAATAATTCTTGTAGTCATTGAAAAATCTTCCATAGTCTACAAATCTCATTCGCCAAACTGCAAAATAAAATTCAAAAGAAAAATTACCAACCAAAAAGAAATTCAATCAAACGAAAGAAATCCCAACAACCTTGCCACTTCAGTAACCACAGCCAACCCACACAATTTAATTATAAGCAATTTTAAAGGCATTTTATTTGTGTGTTTGTAAGTGTGGGTGAGGAGTGCGGTCTGTGATTTCCTTTAGCCAAGTATTAAATTCTCTTTCCTTCATATACATGCATATCTTTAAATTTCATTAAATTTGTTAAATCCTTGTTGCTGCTAGAGCAACACAGCAGAGCAGCGGCAGAAGGACAGAGAAGGATATCACTGCCAACAATCACTTTAATAACGAATCAGCTATCCAGACAGGCTGCCAACCACCCTGCTGTTTAAATTTCTTCTTCGATATTTCAATACAATTGGAATTTTACTGAGAACTGCGCATGACGCCTAAAAGTATTCTTCTTTCGTTTAGAAATCGCCGCATTGTTGTATGTGCTTGAAGGGAATTCTTTTTTTTACTGCTGCACACAAAAAAATCGCTTTAATTTTTCTCTCTCCGTAATGACAATAAAGCACAAAAAATTTCCCATCTGTTTTCCATCGACTTTATGCTGCAGCCTCCTGCCTGCCTATTGTGTGTTGGTAGCCGCTGTTGCAGATGAGAAAGTATCTTTAAAACTTTTGTTTTCGATTTATGCTGCGTCCGTCCGTTTGCCCGCACTGCATTGCTGCGACTTTTGCCTTTCCTCTATTGTTTGAAAAAATCCTTGCAATCTACGTATTATTTTCTTTGTCCACAATAGTTCCTGTTTTTGTTTCAGCTTGCTGCTGCACTTTATTGTTAAAGAAATTTTTAAGCTGTTCTACAACAGCACAGCACGATAATCTTAAGCTATCGCTTGTTTTCTTTTAATAACTTGAACAAGCCATTAAAGCATATCCCTTGTGATGAAACTGCAAGCGATAAATAACTTGTATTCAGTCATGCTGGTGACAAAGTTTTGAAATTTTCAAAAAAAAAAAAAAATATTTTAAGAAATTTTTCTTGAACTGAACATTCTACAGCGGTCAAAAAAAGTATTCATCATTAGCAAAATTGATAATAAATTCACTTATTTTGGGTAATTGAAGAAAATTTAAAGTAAACAAATAATGCAGTTTTATGCAATAGTTTATTTTTCGTAATATGTTTTAAAATAAATTCAAAAAATAAATTTAATTAGCGCAAAAAATGCAATTTTATATAATAACACCAAAAACAGAACAAAAAAAGTATTCATCATTGATGTGCTATCATCAAAGTCAAATTGAAATATTATTTGGGAATCCCCCTTTTCTGTTTTATTTAGTAAAGGAGGCTTTGCCCTTGACAGCAAATATTTAATTTCATTGAAAATATAGTTTTTGTCAAAATGGGTCGTAAGCAAAACGAGGTTTCTGATGAGGTAAAAGTTTTGATAATAAAACACCACAGGAATGGTTTAACTCAAAAAACTATCAGTGAAATATTAAATAGACCACGATCTACTATACAATCCATCATCAGAAAGTGGACAGAAACGACAACTGTTGACAATAAACCAAGATCTGGTCGACCAAAAGCACTTTCAGTTGGAGATGTGCGTTGGCTAGTGCGGCAAGTTCAGAAAACTCCGAAGACAAATGCGACCATTCTTCGTAAAAACACTATGGAATATTTAGGGAAGGAAGTTACTACACAAACAATTCGAAATACACTCAAAAGGCATAGTTACAGAGGAAGAACTGCACGTAAGAAGCCCTTTATAAATAAAATAAACCGAGTGAAAAGGCTAAACTTCGCAAAAATGTATGTAAAACAGCCCGAATCATTTTGGAAAACAGTCATTTTTGCAGACGAGGGCAAGTTTAATCTTTTTGGGTGCGATGGAAAGGTCATAGTGTACAGAAAACCAAATACAGAGCTTGAAGAACGAAACACAGTTGCTACTGTAAAACATGGTGGAGGTGGTTTAATGGTTTGGGGGTGTATGGCGGCTTCAGGAGCGGGAAATCTTGAAATTATTAATGGAGTAATGGATCATAAGTATTACATTGACATTTTAAAGAGGAATTTAAAAGATAGTGCTGTAAAACTTGGGCTTGGTAATAACTTTCAATATTATCAAGATAATGACCCCAAACATTCTGCTTTAAATACCAAGATGTGGATGCTGTATAACTGCCCCAAAGTCATTAAAATTCCTCCTCAAAGTCCCGACTTGAACCCAATTGAACATCTTTGGGAACATCTCGAACGCAAATTGAGAACGCGCAATTTTTCGAGCAAGAGTCAAATGCAACAGGTGATAATGGAGGAATGGACTAATATAGACCAAAATATAACCGCTAAATTAGTCCAATCGATGTCAAACCGTTTAAAAGAAGTTATAAGACGCGGTGGTCGAATAACAAAGTATTAATTTTTTTAAATTATGTTATTTATTTTTTTGTTTTTTTGCAATGATGAATACTTTTTTTGTTTAATTTTTTGTGTTCAGCTGTAAAATGGCCCTTTTTGTTCCAATAAATACTATTTTTTTCTTTAAAAACAATGAAATTGTGTACATATATATCACACAAGCACTACTGCATCATTAGTTTAATATGTTTTTATTCCAATTGTCTTTTGTAGACTTATTAAAAAAAAAACATTAAATGATGAATACTTTTTTTGACCGCTGTACATGAAAAAATTTAGAGAAACTTAAATTTGAATTTTTTAAAAAATATTTTCTAATGACATTTCACAACTTTACCTTTAATTGGTCCAATTTTGTTCTGATCGATCAAATTGTTCTCCCGATAGGAATTTTGAGTTGGGACGTTCCTCCCAGATACTTGAACGAAAGCTTGAATATGATTTTGTTCAACAAAACTGTGTTTAAATCTTTCTCTTTGTTAGGTGAGGTTATAGTGGCAGTCTGCCATCAGACTCACTTTGACGCATTTCTTCCATTCTGATACCACTGAAAGAGGAGAAGGAAGATGCCTTCTACCTTCCTACCATTGAACCATACGCTTTTCGCTTTAAAAAGCCCAACTACTTGCGATTGTTCACATCCGCTTAATCAGACAAGTTCTCAAAGAAATGAGAACACACAGTAAATGTTCTATAGTCTCTTCTTCCTCGACATCCTCACATCTTCGGCAAAAGTCATTACTGGCAACCTTCAGTCGGTCAGCACGTTTTCCGATTAGACAGACCTTTCTCTCAGATCTAAGGATTTTGTATATTGCTGCAGTTTGTTTTTTTTTTCTCTTTTAGTTTTTTTATGTGTTTCTTTTGTGAACAAAATCATATTCAAGCTTAGGGGGCTTGAATATGATTTTGTTCAATAAAACTGTGTTTAAATCGTTCCACCCTTTTTCTAAGATCTAAGGATTTTTGTTTGTTGTTATCATTTTCGTTCGTTTGTTATCATTTTGTTTATTTTCTTTCTCTTTTAGTTTTTTCAAGTGTTTCTTTCTGCGACACAATCAATTGTTGTGCAAATAATCCTTAAGTGAGAGCGCCCCATTAAATATTTGTTATCGATTTTTGTCGCAATGGCTTATGGTATTACTGTCCCTCTCTGCCAATCTTTTTTCCTGATTGTTTTAAGCGCTTTACTAAAAGTCCTTTCAAGTTCAAATAATTCCATTGTCTGTCTGGCAGTAATATTACTGCCTGAAGTAGTATATGCCTGAGTTACATTTAAGCTGTTTATGTTACTTAAGTAAATTGTTGTTGTGTTTCACTCCCATCTGTGTTTATACAACCAAACTGAAAGACTTTAAAATCCTATGGTCGCCCCCCAAAAACAGTCAACATATTGCCATATTTTCATGTTAGAATGGGGGCATTCTCCATTGTTCGGTGGGGCTGGCAGCAAGGTTTTCATCATCAAGTTGTTTTATATCTACCATCAACTTCATTATCCTTTTAGAAGAAAAATAAAATGTCATTGTGTGCAACTACACTCTCACTCACCAACTTTCTCATAATACTTTTGTATATCATGAATTCTGAATACTTTTTGTTGTCCTTCCTTTGGCCCTTTTAACAAAATCATGGCATTACCCACCGTAGCAAAACAATGTACTCTTTGTGATCGTTAAAGGCAGCATCATCATCCCCGTCGTCATCATCGCCATCTATTGTAGAGTCGAGTGAGGTGGCAAAATTAAAAATCAACTACAAAGAGTACTGTATTCGCCTGACCGAACCTCCCTCTATTGGGTGCGTTCCTGACATACGCCGCCATTCATCCAATGTGTATTCTTGTCGTATAGAACACCACAAACCCAGTACATGACTGTTTGGGACATTCCACTCTTCACATGCTGCCTTCGTACAATTCCACCATTGAGGGAGAACTGAGCTCAAAACCACCAAAGTATGGGTAAACATTTCAGCAACAGACATTGAAAGTTAAAAAAAACAACTTTCAATGGAAAAGAAAGGATGATGAGGAGGCTATAGACACCCCACCCAACCAGCCATTGCATGAACAAAAACAGAGTCAATTTCAACCAAATTTATGGTTGGACAGAGAGAGAGAGAGCTCTCTGCAACATTTTAGTTAAAGCAGAGAATGAGTGGCATAAAATTGGTCTGGTGTGTCTGGCTGCTAAATAGAGTTGGCTGTGGTCTTCCCCAAAGCAGTGGACAGTGGTTTAATGAAAGATTGTTATTTCGTCCAAATGAAGACGAATAAAAAAAATATTTGGTTTTTCGTAGGGAATTCGGGGAAAGTTGAATTTTCAAGAAAAATTATTAGCAAACCCAATTTTGCTTCGATATGTTTGCTAAACATTACCTTAACTGGCTAGCTTGGACGAAATTGCCTTGATTTTGTTTTATTTTTTTTATCACTGCCATCTACATATGCCAGTTGAAAGATTCTATAACCTGCAGTGCGGCCATATGGTAGGTAACACTGTGCGCAATTTGAAAGTGCTCTGTTGTTTCAAGTGATAGCGGGAGAGCGTTGCTTTCATGTAAGGTTGAATGTATGAAAGTTTTTCCTTGTAATTGTAAATACTCAGATTGCTATTATTGGGGGAGGAAAAGGTAGCAGATATCAGAATAATACTTTTTACTGTATACACTAGAAAGATATCGCATAAATAATGTTCTCTCGGTTTTTTTTTATTGCAAACATGGACGCTGCTGCTGCGTAGCCATTGCTTGAACAGAGCTGCCTGCTGCGTCTTTTATTTTCTTTCTGTCACATTCACAACAACAACCCACATTTGCTTTGGGGAAATTTACTTTTGCTCTGTTTGTTGGCAATGGGGATAAAGAGAGGAAGAAGGGGGTAGACTTACGTTGTGGTTTTTTATATTTCTCGCACATTTTGCGTGTTGTTGCTATTGAGGACTGTTGAGTTCAGATATTCTGTTTCTTCTTCGACGTCTTCTGCCTTTTTCTTCGTTGTCTGCCATTTCTTGTGTAAGTGATTTTCATTTCCTTTGTTTGGGTATATACGGTTGTATATGAAATACATATGCAATCATGTTTGTATATAATAGTGAACAATGTTGTATACATGTCTAAATGTAGGTATGAATTGTATATTAGAGTATATACGTATGTATATGTAAGGCTGTACTAACGCATGTGTTTTCCTATGTTTTGCGCTTTATTTGTCTATGGGAACGAACGAACCAGCAGCAACGTTCACGTTTGTTTTTCATGCCATTTTCTTTACAACACAGCAGCAACAACAACATCATTATGGCTGTGCTGCTGCAATGAGGGCCTTATGTTGAACATTGCAACATTTCGTACAATAAAACAATAACAACGGCACCCCACCCCACCTCACCCTCAACTGTTGCCCTTTTTATTATTATTGTGTTTGCTTCTGCTTCGTTTTCTACTGCAGCAGTAGCAAGAACAACAACAAGAACAAAGCCAGTGAACAAAGACAAGGTCAATATCCTTAAAGTTGTGATGATGGAAAATTTGTAGGGATGTGCGTTACATACTCATTTCTATATCTAGTGTACTTGGCTTTAAATTTTCCATTTTTATTATTGTTGTTTATGTTCTCTTCTTCCTTTTCTTGTCTTTCATTCTTCAATTCAATGATTAAAGTCCATGCTTGATAAAAATGAAATATGCAATGGTGAATGCCTTGTTTTGTAGTATTGCTCTCAACTTAATGAGTGTGTCATTCACAATTGCATGATGCATTTGTGTGCCTTATTCTCTTTGCTGCCTTCTTCAACTACTGTCGTTCTCCCATGAAGTCTTTGTTATTTTACTACCAGCATCCTATCACTTGCAGCTGAGATTTAATTTAAAAGAATTTTGTCAATTATCACAGATTGTTGTTTTCTCTGCTGGTGGTAGGTTTATCGAGGTTTGGTATAGATGAGTGTGTGTGTTTGTGTTGAATGATTGAGTGGTTTTAATAAAAATGTAAGGGCTAATAGAGGTACATATTTCCAAAAAAAAATCATGTCGACCATATGTTAGGCGCCATGTTGTGGCAACGTATGTATGTACGTTGCCAAACTAATTAATCATGGCAAATATTTATTTCGCTTAACTTCAAAAAGGCGTTGCCCTCTTCTAAGGGCAGGTTTATTAAATTTTTTCTGCTCCAAACAGAATAGGTTAAGGGTGGATTGGTGCGCTAATATAAGGGAAAATTGTGAAAAAGGTATTATTATCAGTATGAAAAACGTTTTAGTCGTTTGGGAGCCACCTTTTGGCGCAACGGCATCATGTTCGAACCTTCTACTGTTTTTAAAGGAATGTTGGGATTGTGGATATAAATATTGTCTAACGAAGGAAAATTTTTTATGAAATTCCAGTTTTCTCTAAATGTATGTGAACCCTTTTTAAGGAACACACAATTTTGTCTGTATATCAAATTTTCATAAATTTTTTTGCAAGTTTTGTAGTTTATATTTCTAAAAAGAAGTGGCAACTCTAACCTTATTCTTCTATCACATCTTTCAATGCATTAACGACAATCCTTCCATTATTTTAACCGATTTTCAAGAAATTTCATACTACATGTATTATTGTGTGCATTTTTATAGGGGTGGCATTGGTTTAAAATAAAAATATTAATGAATTGAACTTTAAAATTTTAATTAAACTAAAAATGAAAATAAGAAATAATGAAAATTACGAAAAAATTAAAAAAAAAACAAAACGAAAAAATAAATTTAAAAAAATTAATTTAAGAAAATAATTGAAAAAAATTTATAAAAAAAGGATTTAAAGAAAAAGTTACAATTTAAAAAGGATTATTTAAAAAAATTAAATAAAAAAAATTAAAGTTAAAAAAAGAAAACTATAATGTATATTATTATAGAAAAATAAGAATTAAAAAATAAAGTTAATTAAATAAACATAAAAAAAGAAAATAAAAAATAAACATGCAAAAAAAACAAATTTAAATGAAAAAAAAAATAAAATAAAAAAAAAAAATAAAATGAAAAAAAAAAAAATAAAATAAAAAAATAAAATAAAAAAATAAAATAAAAAAAATTTAATTAAAAAAAAAATAAAAAGTTAAGAAAATTTAATTAAAAAAAAAAAATAAAAATTTAAAAAAATATATATAAATAAAAATAATAAAAAATAAAAAAAAAAAAATTAATAAAAATGGAAAAAAAACTATATTTAAATTATAGGAATTTAACAAAAATATGAAATCAATTATTTTGTTTCAAAATTAGATGACATAAAATATACCAAGACGTTTCTAAAAACGTGTAAAATTTATTTGAATTGACCAATTTTTACTGAAGCAAAATTTCATGACGAAAACTTTGTTTTTTTTTTGTACTTTTTAAACTCAATATATGCCGATAAAAGTCGAACTTCCCATTTTAGCCGAACTAACATTTTTCCACCCATTCGTCTTTAAAGGGTTAATAGGTGGATAATATTGAGTTTGTTGTTTTTTTTAAGGCCCATAGCTAAATGTACAGGTCGGTCTACCAAGACCGCAGAAATTCCTTCCCCCACCACACCTTGCCACAAAATATTTATTGATTATGCCAGCGAAGCCACATTGGCTTTGGCGGCCATAATATGCATAAAAAGTACGTAAAACGAAGCTATAAATTGTTAAATACTCGCAATCAATTTTCATTCCGAAAATACCATGGTCGGTCAGGTCGCCATGATGATGAGGGGTAGAGGCAGTGGAAGAACTACAAGGTTTTGTACGAAAGAAAAATTGCTTATAAATTTGATGATGAAGAGGGCAATTATCATCGTTGGAATGACTGCAGCATTTACTATTTCTAACTATACGTCTAAGAAAGGCGTCTATTTCAGTGCAGGCAAAGTTGAGGATGTGTTGTTGGCCACAATGGAGAACAAAGAAAATTGTTCTTAGAAAATGGCAATAACCTTTTTGGGTGATTTTATTAACTGCCTTGCTTGTCCGGCTGACTGTTTGGTCGATTGGCTGGCTGTTGGTTAAGAAAGTTTACCGTTTCTCCTTCTACTTCTACTTCCCTGTGTTATATGAGTAAAGCTAAGTTTTTATGCTTTTCTATTCCAACATCCAAAAGTCTTTGAACGGCCTTCATAAACAAAAGTGTTGATATTTTCTATGCTATAGGAATTTTATCTGTTTCTCTTTTTTACTTTTCTACCCAAAAACACTTGGGGCTATCTTCTTAACACCAACTTATTAACCAAAGTCGTCATCGTCAGCGACATCATTGAGTAAATTAACCTCTTCCCCGGAGAGATATATTAATGTCTTCCATCTTGATCTTCCTTCTGGCCCTGTTCTTAACTTGTTTTAGTTAGACCAACAACTTTTTGTTAGGTAGTGTTTGCCCAGGCGTATGCTCGACTAAATGTACCACTCTTGCTTATAAAGGGTTATATTTTAGCTATTATCTTTTTGTCAACAATGATAAAAACAGCCCACGCACGTATAGTGCTTTGTTTCACTGTCAAACGTCAAGAGTTTGGTCTATAATTTAACCATGAATCGTCTTAAAAACAAACAATGCTTGCAAATTATTGAATTTTATTATCAAAATGCGTGCTCTTTTAAGGAAGTTCATCGCGCGCTTCTTGTGTTCAGCAACGAAGCCCATTTTTCGCTCAATGGATACGTAAATAAGCATAATTGTCGATTTTGGAGAGAAGATCGGTCAGAAGCATTGCAAGATCTACCAGAAAAAAATTCACAGTTTAGTGCGGTTTATGGGCTGGTGGCATCGTTGGACTGTACTTCTTCAAAGATGATGCGAATCGTAACGTAACTGTGAATGGTGAGCGCTATCGTGAGATGATATCCTACTTTTGTTGCCCAAAATGCAAGAGTTTGACTTGTATGATATGTGGTTTTAACAAGACAGTGCCACATGCTACACGGATCGCGTAACAATGGACTTATTGAGAGCCGAGTTCGTTGACATTTTATTTAACGTTCGGGACCGGTCAATTGGTCGCCTAGATCGTGCGATTTAGCCCGTTTAGACTATTATTTGCGGATCTATATTGAAGCTGATGTCTATACAGACAAGCCGGCTTCAATTGACTCATTGTAAGACAACATTGAAGCATTTATTCGTGAGATACGGGCCGAAATGTTGGAAAGAGTATGCCAAAATTGGACTAAGCGAATGGGCCCTTTGAGGTGCAGTCACGATCAACATTTGCATGAAATAATCTTCAAACGTTAAATTATATGGACCGTACTATCAATTCAAATAAAGATTTCATGCATTTTTCTGAATTTAATGTTTTTTTTTTTGAAAACTTTACCATAGCTCTTAAAAAATCACCCTTTACTATGTTCCTCTTCTACCTATGTATGGTTTTTTAAAAACCAAAATTGTTATTATGCTTGGTATATCTGTGTGGCTTTAGGAAAATATGTGTGATAAACAATTTCTGATATTTTGCGAAATGTTTCCAGCGGCCTAAGTAATTTTAAGCACAGTGTGTTAAAAAATCCGAACAAAAAAATTTTTAAAAAGACTTTTAAATGGATAAATGGATTTTTCTATTTTTTTATTATTTTTTTTTATTTATTTTTTGTTAAATTTTATTTTGTTTTTGTTATATTTTATTTTTTTTTGTTATATTTTATTTATTATTTATTTTATTTTTTTGTCCTATTTATTTTTTTAGTTATTTTATTATTTTTTCATTTTTTACTTTATTATTTTTTTATTTTATAATATTTACTTTTTTATATTTTAATTTAATTTTATTTTGTTTTTGTCCTATTTATTTTTTTAGTTATTTTATTATTTTTTCATTTTTTACTTTATTATTTTTTTATTTTATTATATTTACTTTTTTATATTTTAATTTGATTTAAGTTTTTATTTTATTTTTTTATATTTATGTTTTTATATTTATTTTTTTATATTTATTTTTTTATATTTATTTTTTTATATTTATTTTTTATACTTTATTTATGTTTTTTTATTTATTTATTCTATTTTATTTTTTTGTTTTTTGATTTGTTCTTCATTTTATTTATTTTTTTATTTTATTCATTTTTGTTGTTGTTTATTATTTTTATTTTGTTTATCTACTTATTATTTATTTCTTTTTCTTTATTTTTTATTTTTGATTTATTTTGTTTTATTTTTTTATATTTTTTTATTTTATTTACATACGTTATTTTTATTTTATTTATATATTTTTTTAATATATGTATTTTTTTTAATTCTTTTGTTTTTGGTAATTTTTTATTTTCTTTTTGTTTTTTGGTTTTCTTTTCGTTTTTTTTTGTTTTTTTGTTTTCTTTTCGTTTTTTTTTTGTTTTCTTTTCGTTTTTTTTTTGTTTTTTTGTTTTTTCTTTGTTCTTTTTTGTTTTCTTTTTGTTTTCTTTTTGTTTTTTTTGGTTTTTAATTTTTTTATTTTGTTTTATTTTTTATTTTTTTTTTATTTTGTTTTATTTTTTTATTTTGTTTTATTGTTTTTATTTTGTTTTATTGTTTTTATTTTGTTTTATTGTTTTTATTTTGTTTTATTGTTTTTATTTTGTTTTTTTTTCGTTTTGTTTTATTTTTTTGTTTTGTTTTATTTTTTTGTTTTATTTTACTTTATTTGTTTTTTATCCTTTTTGTAATTTAATTAATTTTTTATTATATTTATGTTTTAACTTAATGTTATTATATATTTTTTTTATTTTATTAATTTTTTTTGTTTTTTATTTGTTTTCATTTATTTTTTTTTTTTTTTATTTTTTTTATTTTTTTTACTTTTTTATTTAGTTTATTTATTTTTATTTTGTTTATCTACTTATTTTTTTTATTTTATTTATAACTTAATTTTTTTTATATTATTTATAATTTAAGTTTTTTTTTATTTTATTTATAATTTAATTTTTTTTATTTTATTTATAATTACATTTTTTTTTTATTTTATTTATAATTTAATTTTTTTTTATTTTATTTTATTTATATTTTAATTTTTTTTTATTTTTACCATTTTTCTATTTTTTTATTATTTTTTTATTTTATTTATAATTTAATTTTTTTTTTGTTTTATTTATAATTTAATTTTTTTTATTTTATTTATAATTTAATTTTTTTTATTTTATTTATAATTTATTTTTTTTTTATTTTATTTTTTTTTATATTTATGTTTTTTCTTTAGTTTTTTTAGTTGTGTAGTTTTTATTTTTTTAGTTTTTTATTTGTCTGTATGCGCCTTCTTATTTTAGTCATAAAATCTTATTTAGATTATATTGCAGGATATTGTCCAGCTATTGACGATTTCGTTCAATGCTTTTTATTCAAAGAAAGAACTTTCAAAAGTAAGGCAAAATGTGTGATGTTGCTTAAGAGCTTTTGATCGGCTTTCTTGATTCACAAGCGCAATAGAAAACTTGTAAAATCTTACTTCCCTTATTCAAATCTAATTTATCCAAGGAATGCCAATATCAACAAACAAGCACACTTTTACCAAACTTGGGTTGGTACATAGAACACCATGATCCATTTGACAAATTTCTGCTGATGAAGATTCTGGCGAATCAGATATCGCAATGCAGAAAGCCGATCAAATGCTTTTAAGCAACATAACACATTTTGCCTAACTTCTGAAAGTTTTTGCTGTGCTATTCTTTGAATACGGACAATATCCTGCAATGGAATCTAAAAAAATATATATTATTTTATTTTTTTAATGTAATTTACTTTTTTTGTTTTATTTTTATTTATTTTGTATTTTTTTTAATTTTTTTTTGATTGTTTTTATTTTTTTTTTATATTTACCATAAACATTTTTTAAACCTAGTGTGGAAAATGTTACATGTTGCGGTAAACGCATGTCTTTACTAAAATATGATTTAACATCCTTCATTCACTACAGTTAAAATCATATTTAGATATGCGATCCAGTGTCAGACCGTTAAGATTTTTTTTCTTCAAAACTGGTTTTTAAAACAGTAATTTGCGGTTGCCTTTAGCTCCAACATCATGGAGTATCCCCCTGTGTTTGTTTTTTGTATACAGACTGTTGGTTGGCATGTCTTAGTTGTTGGCCTGATCGCCTGTTCTTTTTCATAAAACCGAAATGATTTATGATGTTTAATTTTATATAATTTTTTCATTCGTTTTTTTTTTGTTTTTTGGTTTCTTATGCCATGGCATTTATTCATTCATTCATTCTGGCAGATTCTTATGAAAATGTTTATTATTTCAGCTTAATTGTGATAAATTTATTAAGACTTTGCCTGGCCTGCAATCAAATGGAGGCGAAATATATGTGAGCAATGTGTGTAAAGAGGTCCCTATAATATGTAAGGAAGGGAAGGGGCGGTGTGGGCTGGTGTAAATATCCGTTCAACCCCATTTTGGATAAAATTGCTTTTTTGTGGCTGCTAAGTGTTTATGCGAAATATTTTCATTAAATTCCTATATGGGGGCCATACATTATGTGTTGAAGTTTTCCTTTCCTTTTTTTCTTTCTATCACTTAAGCAAACTTCCTTTCCCCCGAAAATTTTCTTAAGTTCTCCCCAACAATATATTGTATTTGTTGTGTTTGCTCGTTTGGGTTTAAATATTAGTTCCCTTTTTTTCTTTAACTCCCCCCACCTATATTGTCTCGCTTCTTTTTTGTTTTTGCAAAATTGATTAATGAACCCTATGTGGTGGATGTAGTCTTTAAAGAGGTATTCCTTTTACCCTGCTTCACTTTGGGTTTTCTGTCTTTTGGTTGCTATGAAAAAGGCTATACTTTACGCGCCAAGGCAATGGTCTATTCTACCATCATTTATGACCACTTTTATGGCTGTGCAATATTTCAACTTGAGTAGTACGATGGTAACGTTTCTGTGCTGTGTTCTTTGCTTCGTATAGTACTACCATAATTTCGCTGCACTATATCCATAATCTACAACCAGTCATCATCCACCCATGAGCCCGTTCATCATTGCTTCTTTCTTTTATTTTAACTTTCTACTCATATATCTTCTTTGGATTTCACTTACCTCGTCTCGACTAAGAGAATGGAGGAAGTGTTGCCACTCAGTTAAATTATGTGAGCAGCTTAAAAGAGAAAACAAGTTGTTACTTTTAACTTTATCATAAAAAATCCATACATTTACCATATTCTTTCGAAATCGCAATTCTGGTTCTACTCAACTAACCCGAGCTATAGTTTTTATTAGACACCTCTTTTCATAACTGTCGTCGTTAATGGGTTAATATCAATGTTATTGTAAAAGGACAAAATTGGTACACGTTTGTACATAGTTTGGCTTACATCTTTAAACAGACCTAATTAGACAATTGTAGTCCATAATGATACCACAGAAGCGACCGATCGAAGCCTCTGGTTGGGTTCGAACCCACGATCTATACAAAATTAATCTGAGCACACTACCAACTCTTCTATCTGTGCTTTCTATGTTTGGATTTTGTTCCCATATTTTGCTAAGACTTTCTGAGTCGTTGTTTAATACTTAGCCGACTTAAGGCCGGTAATAAATTCGCTTTTCGCGATATTTTTTGCCGATTACTTTTTTTAGATAATAGATTTTAAAGCAAAAAAACTTGCTGATTTGATTCAAATTTGTTGTGGTAAAATTGGAATAAAATTAAAAAATTTTTAAAATTTTTATTTTTGTTTAACTTGAATTTTTTTTAAATTTAAAATTTTATTGATTTTAATTTTTATTACATTTTTATATATATATATATATTATAATTCTGTTCTTAATTTTTGTGGTTTTACTTTTCTGTTCATTTAATTTTTTTTTGACATATTTTACATACATTTTTTTTTTATTTTTATGCCTATTATATTTTCGTATATTTTTATTTTATAAAATTAACTTTTTAATTTTATAATTTTTTTTTAATATTATTTTTTGTATTTCTTTAATTAATCTTTCAAAGAGTATATTTAGTTTTTAACTAATTTTTTTTTATGTAATTTGTTTTTGGTTTATTAAATTTTATTATTTTTTGTTTAATTTTATTTTGTTTAGATTTTTTTCTTATATTATATTTTTGTTATATTTTTATTTTTGTCTGTAATTTATTTTGTTTTCAATTTTATATAATTTTATTTTGTTTATTTATTTTTATTTTTAATTTTCTCACTATTTTAATAATTTAAAATTTGTTGTCGTATTTCACATAATAAAATTTCTATTTTTGTATATTTTTATTTCGTTATTTATTTTCTCTATTTTAATTTTTTTTATCATATTTCTGTTTTATGTTTTTTATCATATTTTTGTATTTTTATTTAATTTTTATTTTATTTTTGTATATTTTTATTTTATTTTTGTATATTTTTATTTTATTTTTGTATATTTTTATTTTATTTTTGTATATTTTTATTTTATTTTGTATATTTTTATTTTAATATTCAATTTATTTAATTTTTTATGTTTATTTATTTTTTTTTCTATATATTTATTTTTGTTTTGTTTTCTATATTCTTTTTTTTTCTTTTATTTTTTTTTATTTATTTTCTATATTCTTTTTTTTTCTTTTATATTTTTTTATTTATTTCCTTTTATTTTTTTATTTTATGTTTTTTTTTTAAATTTTTTTTTTAACTATTTTATTTGTTTTCAGGTTTTACTTTATTTATTTGTGTTTTATTTTTTTTCTTATTTTTTCATGTTTATTTTTTATCTTTTTTTATTTTTTATTTTTTTTTTATTTTTATTATTTATTTTTTATTTTTATTATTTATTTTTATTATTTATTTTTATTATTTATTTTTTATTTTTATTATTTATTTTTATTATTTATTATTTATTTTTTATTTTTATTTATTTTAATTTTTTAAATTTTTTTAATGTTTTTATAATACACAATATATTTTTTTCTTTTTTCTGTTTCTTTATTTTTTTTTAATACACAATTATAGAGGTTTTATTGCGTAGACAGGTTTACCAAAATATCAGCCTTAGTAAATCAAACCCGCAACAAGATTTCTATGCAAAACGTTATAGATTTATTGGTGTAAATGAAAAATTAATACTTTACGGTTGAATTAAATTCGTTACTGCCTCAGGCATTCACACAAGTGACTGCTTTCGCTTTCGCCAAGTGCTGTTTGCCGTCGGCAAAGTACGATTAAAGACAACCGGCCACGCTAATGCGTTTCCATGAAGCCTTAGTTCATACCTCAACGAATGTTTCCAAAAAAAAAGCAAGACAGACTTAAGCATTGCAGTGCCTTTTATAGGAAACCATGTTTGAGATAAACAATATTACTTAAGCATATTTCAATAAGAGTAAAAGAAACTGTTCCTGAGAAACATTACTATTAAATTATTGTCTCACAAGCGAGAATGTAATGACTGTAAAAATTACAATAACAACAGGCACAAAAAGACTCTATTACATTGCGTTACATTGCAAAAGTAACACTCAATGAGTTTCTCACTCTATCTCTCTCTCTTTTTTAAAACTGGGAACAGTCATGCGCATTAGATCACATTCTTCTTGATCAACCAGGAACAGTCATGAGAACACAAGCACATTCTTTCTTGATCAACGAAATTTGACTCAAAATAAATCTAACACACTGCAATGCAAAAGTATGTGTTAAAGTAAATTAAAAGACGTTAACATTTAATAATATGAAAGAAAAACACAATGAACAAGTAAAAATATTAATATATAACTGCTACATTCTCCCCCTTTGGAGTGCGAAGACGGCTCGGGAGCACGACAACCACCTAGGACTTTCTTGGTCTTCCCCGTTTGCGTATTGGATGAACAGGATTTGGCATCACATTACAGTTGTCATCTCTGAATAAAGTTAAAGCTGATGCATGGTAGGTACCCAAAGGCATATTTATGTTGTTTGGAGCAGCAATCTCGTAGGATGTAGAGCCAATTTTCTTGGTTATAACATAGGGGCCATCTCTTTTTGGTATAAACTTGGCAGTTAGGCCTTTCGATGATTGACTTAGGACATGCGTGTTGACCATAACAGTAGTCCCAACATCAAAACTCGGTTGAGGTCTTCGGTGAGAATCGTAAGCGTTCTTGTTGTCATCTTGGCGATGCTGTTCAGATTCTTGAGCATCTTTATAAATTGTAGACAAATTCTGAAGATACGTAGAAATTTGGGGTAAAAAGTTTTCGCCTTCTACAATGGACCGTAGATCTTTATTAACGTCATCAATGGTTCTTAGTTCACGTCCAAATGTTAAGAATGCGGCAGTAAACCCTGTTGTCTGGCATTTGGCGGTATTCATGGCGAATCGAATAGCACTGAGGTGATTGGCCCATGCATTGTGGTGACACTGCACTAAGATTGCCAACTGTGCCTTCATATCACGATTTTTGCGTTCAACTGGGTTGGCTTGTGGGTGGTAGACCGGTGTGAATTGTTGTTGTATTTTGAAGCAAAATGTTACTTGTTGCATTATGGCAGAAATAAATTGGACACCATTATCAGTTTTAAGTCGCCTTGGTACTCCATAGCGTAGAAAGACCTCCTCGATAAGTAACTTAGCACACATTTCGGCGGTAGCTTCTTTAAGTGGAAATAGCTCAATCCATCGGGATGCAACATCTTCAGCTATTAGGATCCACTGATATCCTTCATCTGTTGTGGGCAACGGGCCAAAGAGGTCAACAGCTAGCACTTCAAATCGTTGTTTGCAACTCGTGGTTTTCATAAGACCTGCTGGTTTGACATTAGATGCCTTAAACCGCTGGCATTCAATACAAGATTTAGTATATTTTGTTATTTCGGCTCTCATGCCTGGCCAAAAATATCTACTAGCAATTCTTTGTATAGTTCGTTCTGCACCATAGTGTCCTGCCGTACTTTCATCATGATATATCTTTAATATATCAGATCGTTCATGTTCTGGAACTACTAATTGCGCTTCATCTGATTCATCATTATTATATCGATACAATACTCCATCGTTCATAACATAGCCACGATTGAGCCAGTGGCTGAGGTTTTCATCCTCGCTTTCTATGCATGTTATGATTTGTTTTAAAAGGTCGTCCTTCATCTGTTCTTCACGTACGTTTTCAGGATTTTTGTGGGGAAAATCGATCTGAAAGCTAAATAGATTAACGGCATCAGGTTCTTCAACATTTCCATTGGGTCTAGATAGCATATCTGCTACAGAATTACTTTTCCCAGGGGTATATTCAACGCGAAAGTTGTATTGCTGAATTTGTAGGGCCCATCTGGCTAAACGACCAACTGGACACTTCATAGTGAGCAGCCACTTTAGGGGCTGATGGTCGGTCATCAGTATTATTTCAGCGCCTTCAATGTATCCCCGAAACTTTGCGCATGCCCATACAATTGCGAGTGCTTCTCTTTCCGTCGTTGAATAATTCCTTTCCGCATTTGAAAGCAATCTGCTTATGTATTCAATAGGGTGTTCATCGGGCCCCTCCCCCTGGATTAGCACCGCACCGAGTGCAAAAGAACTTGCATCCGTCTTTATAATAAAAGGAATTCCATCTCGAGCTTGTCGTAGAACAGGAGGGGTTATAAGCTTTCTCTTTAATTCTTGAAAAGATTTTCTTTGAATATCTCCCCATAACCAGGATGAACCTTTTTTGGTTAGATCTGTAAGGGGCTTGGCTATCTGGGCGTAGTTATCAATAAACTTTCTGTACCAAGAACAAGTTTGAATGAAAGATATTAGTTCCTTCACATTTTTCGGCTCCCTTTTCTCGGATATTGCTAAAGTCTTTGCTGAATCAATCGCAATGCCATCCAGTGTTAGAATATGACCTAGGTATTTAACTTCGCGGCAACAGAATTTGCATTTCGACCTGTTTATTCGAAGTTTAAATTGCTCTAAACGAAAAAACACCAGATTCAAGTCGCATAAATGATCATTAAAAGTTGGGGAACAGATAATAAGATCATCCAAGTAGGCTAATATAAGCATATCCTTTAATCCGATTTTGAACCGATCAATCAATCGTTGAAATGTAGCTGGGGCATTTCTCAAACCAAAAGGCAGCCTTGTGAATCGAAATAGTCCAAAAGGTGTAATGAAACAGGTCTTGTCTCGATCTTTTTCATTCACAGCGATTTGGTAATAGCCGCTCTGCAGATCCAACGTGGTCATAAACTTGGTGCTCTTTGCAGCATGAAGAAGGTCATCAATACGTGGCAGTGGATACCTATCTGGTGTGGTTATATTATTTAATTTTCTGTAGTCAACACAAACTCGTATACCACCATCTCTTTTTGGCACCATTACGACAGGCGAGGCCCATGCAGATTCACATTCTTCGACTATACCCAATTCCAGCATTTGGTCTACTTCTGTTTTAAGTTCTCTTGTTTTAGCAAAGGACAGTCTGTATGCAGCTGAAGCTATGGGCTGATGATTGTCCGTATTTATGAAATGTTCCATGTACGGAGTTGGTTCGCCAATTCCGCCAAAAATAGTGGCATGTTTTTGCAAAATACGCTCCAATTCATGTCTTTCATGCTGAGCAAGGCACTCACCATCTGATGGTTTTAAAAACTTGAAATCCACCATCCAAATTGGTGTGAATATCGAGTCGATATAATCGTCATCGTACTCAAAGCTGGCAACCAGCTCAGAACTGGCGTTTCGAACCGGTGTGTCCTTTTCATTTTCAGGTAAACAATCTTTGAAAATTGCCTGAATTGAGTGAGGCGAATAATCATTTCCGGTTATGTCAGGGCCAAAGTTTTCAAATTCGAACAAGTGGACTTGGCGGTTATAACGCTTTGGTGTTGTTGGTTCGCATTCTTGCGACTTCCTTTTACCGGCCTCAGAAGAATTTTTGACGACCTTATTTGTATTCGCCGTTTTTATGGTCTCCAGCAAGTTTAAATTTAACGGTAACAAATCCGGAAACTCAAAATGTACGCCAGGATCGTCTTCAAAACACCAATATCCTTGGCCCATATTTAGAATAATTGCTGCCTGTTCTAGGAAATCTGCCCCTAATAATGTTCTATTGTCCGGAGCATTGGGCAGTATAACAAACTGTATGTTAAATGATTTTCCTCCTATTGCAATTTTACACACCGTGGACAAACATTCTTGGACGGATCTACTTCCGTCGGCCAAAGAAATCTCCATTCGAACTTTATTGTAAATGCAATCATGAAAATCCATAATTTTCTTTAGGTTCGCACTGGCTATACTGGTTCGAGCTCCAGTATCGAGATAAGCTTGCCCAGGGACACCGAACATCTGAATGTTGGCAACTGGAATCTCTCTTCCGACTAGGCGCATTGACATATTATTAAAATGGACATGTCCTTCAGGATTCTGCTGCTTTTTAGCACCACTGCAATTTGGGCAATTAGCACGAACATATCCTGGCATATTACATCCATAGCATGCCAATTTTGGTTTGGCCGTGGTCGTTTGGGCTATAACATTAGCTTCTTGCCTGGCCTCGGCATCAAATTTTTCTTTTTTGAAGCAATTGTCTCTTGTATGTCCTTTCTTTCGACAGTATGTGCATCGGACTGGACCACCGACGGACGGATTTTCGGTATTCACAGGTTTACCACGCTCATTAATAGCATCTTCGGCTTCTCGTGCATCCTTTAGCAACTCGTCGAAGTTGGCCACTTTGTGACGAAAAACTCTGTCTCGAATCTGGACATGAAGCATACCGAACAAAATATCAATTTGATCGCTTTCTAGAGGAATTTTGGGAAGTTTCGCAAACAAAGCCCTTTTCTTCCGTATAAATGTGTCCGTTGCTTCGTTTTTCTGCTGCTTTGCTTCAAAGATCTCTGCATATATACGCCATGCAGGTTTTGGTGGGCAAAACGATTCACGGAGCATTCTCACAACATCTTCAAACTTTCTCGCCTTGTTCTTCACACCACTCCACCACTCAGAAGCGTCCCCCAGCAACAACATCGGCATGCTATTGATAGCATCATCATCTTCTATCTTCTCTACCGTTTTAAAAGTGGTTATAGCTGCTATGAATTCTTCAAGCTTGACAGGATCTCTTTCGCCGTTGTAGCGAGCCGTACAGTGACTATAGGTTCCAGACTTTACATTGGCTTTTGCTACCGCTTGCATAAGCCTTTCAAACTGCTCAGTAGTTAAGGAAGGATTTGTAGACATGGTTAGTCTTTGACTACTACGTAAAGTTTTAGAATTTTTCATTCAAATGGGGTTAACACAGGCCACTAGGGTTGGGCGCCAAATTTATAGAGGTTTTATTGCGTAGACAGGTTTACCAAAATATCAGCCTTAGTAAATCAAACCCGCAACAAGATTTCTATGCAAAACGTTATAGATTTATTGGTGTAAATGAAAAATTAATACTTTACGGTTGAATTAAATTCGTTACTGCCTCAGGCATTCACACAAGTGACTGCTTTCGCTTTCGCCAAGTGCTGTTTGCCGTCGGCAAAGTACGATTAAAGACAACCGGCCACGCTAATGCGTTTCCATGAAGCCTTAGTTCATACCTCAACGAATGTTTCCAAAAAAAAAAGCAAGACAGACTTAAGCATTGCAGTGCCTTTTATAGGAAACCATGTTTGAGATAAACAATATTACTTAAGCATATTTCAATAAGAGTAAAAGAAACTGTTCCTGAGAAACATTACTATTAAATTATTGTCTCACAAGCGAGAATGTAATGACTGTAAAAATTACAATAACAACAGGCACAAAAAGACTCTATTACATTGCGTTACATTGCAAAAGTAACACTCAATGAGTTTCTCACTCTATCTCTCTCTCTTTTTTAAAACTGGGAACAGTCATGCGCATTAGATCACATTCTTCTTGATCAACCAGGAACAGTCATGAGAACACAAGCACATTCTTTCTTGATCAACGAAATTTGACTCAAAATAAATCTAACACACTGCAATGCAAAAGTATGTGTTAAAGTAAATTAAAAGACGTTAACATTTAATAATATGAAAGAAAAACACAATGAACAAGTAAAAATATTAATATATAACTGCTACACAATATATTTTTTTTTCTTTACTAATGTGTTTTTATACTTTTGTTCATTTTTTTTAATTTTTTATTTTCTATTTTTATTAATTTTTCATTTTCTATTTTTATTAATTTTTCATTTTTTATTTATTATTTATTTTAATTTTATTATCATATATTTTTTTATCATTTTTTTATTTTATTTTATACATCTTGTGATTTGATTATTTTTAAAATTAATAATTTTTTTATTACATATGAACATAATAATGAACCAATAAAGATGAAATTGAAAATTAATTAATTTAATTTTCATTTAATTTTTTTTAACTTCTTTGCATTTTTCTTGTTTTTATCTATTTTTTTTTATATTTTAGGATTTATTTTTATATTTTATTTTGATATACATGTTTTTTGTTTGTTTTTATCCTTTTTGTTAAAAATTTTATTGCATTTACTTATGCATTTTCCATTGAGTAGGTATTTAGTGTAGCCATTAAATAATTTGAATATATTCTCCCCTTTCCTCTTTAAAATAGTTGCGGTTGCGGCGGGGGCAAAGCTGAAAGTTATGGGAAATTTTCCACTTGTTTGGTTATTAATAATGTTCACTTTTTTTCAGGTCATTAAAGTTTTATGTTTCATATTTTCCATGCGTCATTATTATTTAGAACCGACTCCATATTGTTTAACAGCGACAACAACAAAAATTTAACCAACCAATGCCACTTCCTTCCTGTATAATAATAGCAGAAACTATAAACTAAAAGGTTGTAAAATTTTTAAAGTCTAATATTCCAAGTATGGGCAATATATTTTGCGTAGAGTGAAAGGTTGTGTTAAGACTTTGAATCATTTCAGTTTTTATTACTAACGAAAAATTATAAAAAAATAATACTTTGCCACATATAAACGCTAAAAGGTAGCGCAATAAAGAATTAGAATTAGGGCAGGGAAAAATTGTTTCCAAATTTGATATAATTTTCGTGAAACTTTTCGTCAATACTTTTCCCCTAAGCCTTCTTTCTCAATTTCAGTAACTTAAATGAGTAAGCTTTTGCTATTTTACCAACATTTAGCCTTTCTCCTCCTCCTCTTCATTTTCTTTTCTGTCCTGTTTCCTCTACAGTTCGAAAACATGGCTCGAATGTCTCGTATGTGCGCTTTATTCTAGTCGTTCATTGGCCTTTTATGGTTCTGCAGCAAAAACCTCTATTAATTTTCTCAACTTTTTCAACAAAAATAAAATGTCTGTCTGTCTGTCGTTTTGTCGTTGGCACTTCCATTGGACCTCCGTTGGCTGACATTGTCGTTATAAATAATCCTTACACACGCATTCACAATTATTTATTTACATGAACTCTTAACGTCTACCATACAGTGATTACTGGGGAATAAAGAATCATCCTCCTTTGTTTTTTTTTGGCCCAAAGTTAGTGGTTGTAATGTGTCTTCTTTGTTGCTGCTTGTCTCTGTATGATGAGTTGTTACTCCTTCTTGGTTTTTGTGCGAAAGACATTGCAATCAAGCAAAGAATCCATGGAAAGAGAAGCAGCAACAGCAGCACAACAATGAGTAAAGGATGCCACTCAGTGTCATTTTACGCAGTTCATTGTGTGCTTGTATTTGCGTTAGTTTTTTTTCTGGGATTTCTTTCCTACGTCCTTTTTGACAATTCTTTGGATCATTGACATAGAAGGCCAGACATTGGGAGTGAGAGGACCTACGACCTCCATCTTCCTGCGTTCATTGAATTTGTCTCTTCTTTTTGTGGCCATGTCCTTCACTTTCGTTTAATGTTTACCCCATGATTTTAATCTTTTGACATTTATGTTGTTGTTGTTTGTTGCTGGGATGTTGTTTTTTCTTTCTTCCTTTCTTACTTTGTTGCAAGAATTTTTTTGTAGTTTTGTTTGAGTACTCTCTTAATTGCTTGTTTTCCCTTTTCGACACAAGTATTAATGCGAGAGATAAGGTATAGTTGTAGAGTGATGTCGCTAAATACGAGGCACAAGAAGAAAGTTTGTAATGTAACTCGTATTTGATATTGTTTAACTTTACCTACACTGAAAAAAAAAGTTGGTACAAAATTTAAGACTTTTTTCTATTCCTAGCATCTTAGCAATGAAAATGAGCAAAATAACAAAAACTTTAAAATAAAGGTGCTATCTTTAAATTTTGTTCCCTATCTACTAACGGACATGACCATCCTTTTCAAATTTCTATTGATTCTTATTTTACTTCGCAGATGACTGTCCAATTATATTTTTTGTTTTTTTTTTAATAGCATTTTAACCTAAAAAATTAAATATTTCAAAACCATATTTTGTGTCTTTACCGACGGTTCACTGTTGTCTTGTCTCAAGGTCAATTTCTTTACTTTCAACATTATTTTGACCTTCATTTTTGATTTTTGTCTTCATTAAAAAGATGCAAAGTTATGGATTAATCAACCGACTTACCTTTTAAAGTATAAATTTCTTAAAATAAAGGAAAATATTTTTCACCAAAGGGAATGTTTCCTTAAAAGTTGGAAAATTTGTCATCTTTAATTTAAATTTGGCAATTGTAATAAATACCGAATGTTGGTAGGGTATCGTATTAAAATTACAAATAGGTTTTTTTTAATTTTAACTTTTATTGTTTTTTTTTATTTTTTGTTTAATTTTAACATTTATTGTTGTCTTTTACTCGTTTTTTTAATTTAATTTATTTTTTTTAAATGTTTTTTTTATGGTTTTGAATGTTTTTTTTTATTTATTTTTTTTTTATTTATGTTTGTTTGTTTTTGTTTTATATTTTTGTATATTTTTAAGTAATTTTTTTTAAAGTTTTTTTTTTTAATTTACATTTTTTCAGTTTAATAAGTACCGAATGTGGGTAGTGTATCGTGCAAAATTACAAATGTGTTTTTTTTTATTTAAACTTTTGTTGTTTTTTTTTAATTTTCAAATAATTTTTTTTTATTTATTTATTTATTTTTTATTTATTTATTTTTTTTTTATTTATTTTTTTTTATTTATTTTTTTTTTATTTATTTTTTTTTTTTATTTATTATTTTTATTTATTAATTTTTTTTATTTATTAATTTTTTTTATTTATTTATTTTTTTTATTTTTTTTTTATTTATTTATTTTTTTATTTATTTTTTTTATTTATTTTTTTTTTATTTATTTTTTTTTTATTTATTTTTTTTATTTATTTATTTTTTTATTTATTTATTTTTTTATTTATTTATTTTTTTATTTATTTATTTTTTTATTTATTTATTTATTTTTTTATTTATTTATTTTTTCTTATTTATTTATTTTTTTATTTATTTATTTATTTTTTTTTTATTTATTTATATTTTTTATTTATTTATTTTTTTTATTTATTTATTTTTTTTGTTTATTTATTTTTTTTTTTGTTTATTTATTTTTTTTATTTATTTATTTTTTTTTATTTATTTATTTCTTTTTTATTTATTTATTTCTTTTTTACTTTTTATTTGTTTTTACTTTTTTACTTTGTTTTATTTTATTTTCTTTTTTTTTGAATTTTTACTGTTAATTTTTATTTTTAATTTAAGATATTTTTTATTTTTTGCTTGTTTCTATTTTCCTATCCTCCATCTTAATTACTTTTGAAAAACAAAGAGTTTTAAATTTCCACCTTGATTTATCTTAAGTATAGCTTTTTCGCATACGCTTTTTCTCCCCAATTTATTGTCCCTTGTGTTGGTTCTATTTTGTTTTACCCCGCAAACATTTTTGATCGCCACGAATCTTCTAAAAGGTTATGATCACGAACGAACTCGTCTAAGAGCCGTAGAAGATTCCGTCGTGAGGAGTTGTGTCCCCTAGACGACACTTTTGGAAGAGTGTTTCGCGAATCTGAGTTGCTTACGAGTAAGTCGGGAGAGTCTCGGAAGATCTATGAATTGCGCGAGAATCGTGTGGACGACTAAAAAAATGTTATTTTAGAAGATTAATAAAAATAAAAAAAAAGAGTTGCACATTACTCGCCTGGACGATTATCAAATAAGTGTTTTTAATTTGTATTATATATTATTCTGTAAGAATGGCACGTTATTTGCTTGGATGATTTTAAAATGCATTAGTTTGTTCATCAAAAACTTAACAACTTCCAATAAACTTAAACAAATTTTAGTTTAATAAGTACCCCTCCTAATGCTGGCAACATTTGTAAGGTACTATGCCATGTAAAACTTCTCTCCAAAAAGGTATCGCACTGCGGCACGCCGTTCGGACTCGGCTATAAAAAGGAGGCCCCTTATCATTGAGCTTAAACTTGAATCGGACTGCACTCATTGATATGTGAGAGGTTTGCCCCTGTTCCTTAGTGGAAAGTTCATTGGCAAAATTTGCATTTGCAAGTACCAATCGTCATATAGCCAAGTGAGAATTCTGTTTGGTGTTGTGAAAGTTGCCCACTCAAAACAAAACATCGAATAACACTATTCAATACATATTCTTAACTCATCACGTTTGGAAATAAAAGCAATCGCGAAAAGTTAATTCCGCCGATTTATAAACCAATCTTCTGGACGACGAGTCGCTATCGCAATGGATTGTCAAATGATATACTTGAAGAGAGTTTCACGACTCATACGGACGATTATCACGCAAGAATCGCCGCGAAGAGTTGTTAAAACTTCCGCACACGCTAAGCATTGTCCAATGATATCCCAGAAGAGTGTTTCGCGGCTCAAAGATTAAAACTGAATGAGTTGTAAAAGATTCGTCGCGAAGAGTTTCTAAAACTTTTGGACACGCAATGGAATGCCCAATGATATGCCAGAAGAGCGTTTCGCGATTCATACAGAAGAACAATTGCATAAAAAATCATTAAGAAGATTGCCCTATTCATCGTGGGGACGAACGCTCTTCCAAAATAATGAAAAATGTTTGCAGGGCATTGTCGACTTCGTGCACTACAGAATTTTTTTTCTTTGTTATCAAGCAAATGTCCTCAGTTGCTAAAGTTCAAGGAGACTTTTTTAACAAAATAACCTACTACTGCTGTCACTGACGAATGAAATACACACACACACACACGCTTGGGCTACCCAAACACAAAAGCAACAAGCGCATGTACCTTACAATGCCATATTAGTCAGCCATCCTACGTGTGCCTCCTTCCGATGCACTGACGACATCATATTTATTTGGTAAGGTTTTTCGTTTCTGTTGTAGTACTCGCCGTATATATTTTGTGGATTTTCGAATTCCATTACCATTCTTCTTCTTTCATTCCTTTGGCCATTGTTCTGCAAACACACAAATGCGGCTTGGCTGACTATGTCGGGGCTTATAGGCCTGGCCTACAATGCAGTTTCACTGAATCATGATCTCTTATGGCTGTTGTTTTGGCATTTCTTAAAAAAATCGTGTTTTTTTTTTGGTGTGGTGTGGTGTGCTGCTGACATCCATCTGTTAACAACAATGTTTGCTGATGCCTAGGGTCTCAGTTTCATCGATTTTGTTTTTGTTGTGTGTTAAAGGTCCTTCCTTTGTTGCTTTTTTATACATGACAATTATGGTCATCTTTTTTTCTACAAGGTTGTGGTCTTTAGTTCGTGTTGTTGCTTTTGTGATGACTGTGGTATTTCCCTTTTTATCTGCTGTTTTTTCGGCAGGGTGTTTAATTTCTATTAAACAGAAGTGTATACCTACTACATGCTCAGGTGTACAGCTCGATAACTTTGCCATGTACATTTTCTAAATATTTTCCATTTTTTATGCCATACATCACAACAGAGTATTATAAGGGTGATAGTATAGTAGACACAAGATTGGGTTATCACTTTCTGACCGCAAAAAGTTTTGAAGTCAAGATCTGCTTAAATAAAATCAGTTTTTATTATTCTGTAAACTTTTCTTTCAAATGATATTTTATTATTTGCTTCATTAGGTCTCCATTTGTGTTCTACATCATAAGTGGCTGTATTTTATAGCAATCAAAAAATGTTATGACTAAAGTCAAAATTTCTATGCAAATTTTTTAGATTAAATTTTAATGAAATTTTCTTGAAAGACTAAATTTTAGTAAAATTTTCTTTAATGATAAAATTTTAGTTAACCTTTTTCAGAATTCCAGAAAAACATACAAATTTTTCTAGAAATAATATTTAAATCAAACTATCTACAAAGTGAAAATTTCAAAGAAATTTTCTCCAAACACTAAAATTAATAAACTTTTTTCTACGTACTAAATTTAAGTAAAATTTCCTCTAACTCTTAACAAAACATTTCAATAAAATTTTCTTTAATGGCACAAACATTTGTAAGAAATTTTGTATAAATAAACATTTCAATGAAATTGTCGCTAGTAACTAGATTTAATTAAATTTTTATGTAAATACAGAATTTTAAAACATTTTTTTCTGTGGACTAAATTTTAGTAAATTTTTTCAAAATTCTTTAATAAATATTCTCCTAACTGATTTTAGTACTTTTTTTTTCAAGTCTATTACTTTATGCATTTTCTCAAATTTTACAAAAATTAAAAATTTTTTCTAAAAGCAAAATCTCAATTTTGTCTTAAGACAATAATAAATTTATCTATGAATAAATTTTAATAAATTTATCTATTATGACTTAATTTAAGATAAATTTTGTGCAAAGAGTAAATGTTAGTACATTTTATGGTTATCGATGGAAACTAAATTAAAGTAAAATTTACTATGATGACTAATTTTTCTTTCAGACAAAGATTTACTAAAATTTTCCCTACTTTAATTTAAATTTAAATTTTACTAAAGTGTTTCTAAATCATAGACCTTAATTTTAGTAAAGTTTCCTTAGAAATAAAATGTTAATGTTTATTTCTCTAAAAACAACTTTGAATGGGATTTTCAAAAGAATACATCAAAATTTTTGATAAATCTTCTTAAAAGACAAAATTTGAGGGATGTTTTTTCTAAACACAAAAATTTAATGAAATCTTTTCTAATTGCAAAATTTAAGTACAATTTTGTGTAAGGACTAAATTTTATTAAAATTTTCTCTTTTTTGTTCTCATTTTTTTGTTCTCATTTTTGTTTTATTTTTTATGTAAAATTGTTTTAAACACAATTGTAATCAGTGTTTCTCCAAAAACAAAATTTGATTCAAATTTTCTCCAAAACTAAATTTAAGTAAAATTTACTATGAACACTAATAACAATTTATTTATTTATTAAATCTATTGAGCTGAGACTTTGCAGATCTAATACTGAAATCTTATTGAAATTTTCTCAAAGTCCAAATTGTAAAGTAAAAATTAAATTTTAGTAAATTTTTCCTAAAAGAAAAAATTTTAGATGTATTTCTTTGAAAGACAACTTTGAATGAAATTTTCAAAAAAAAAAACAACTAAATTTTAGTTAAATTTTCTTAAAAGACAAAATTTGACTGATGTTTTTTCTAAACACAAATATTGAATGAAATCTTTTCTAATTGCAAAATTTAAGTACAATTTTGTGTAAGGACTAAATTTTATTAAAATTTTCTCTTACGACATTTAGTAAAATTTTTGTTAGTAAAAATTTGTGTCTTATTTTTTATGTAAAATGGTTTTAAACACAAAATTGTAATCAGTGTTTCTCTAAAGACAAAATTTGATTGAAATTTTCTCCAAAACTAAATTTAAGTAAAATTTACCATGAACACTAATAAAAATTTTCAAAAATTTTTTTATTTATTAAATCTATTGAGCTGAGCCTTTGTGCAGATCTAATACTGAAATCTTATTGAAGTTTTCTCAAAGTCTAAATTTTAAAGTAAAAAACTAAATTTTAGTAAATTTTTCTTAAAAGAAAAAATTTTTGAAGTATTGTATTTCTTCGAAAGACAACTTTGAATGAAATTTTAAGTAACAACTAACTAAGTTCGTGCTTCGTAGTGAAAATTTATGTTTTTCACGATTATTTTGTTTTAGACAATAGGTTTTGAAACAAACAATTTGCTGATTTTATTCATTACGGCTTTCCTTCATTATTTATGAAACAAATGTAATAATACTATTTTGTTATTCAAAAAAGTAATCGTTAAAAACATGGATATTTCACCCCATAGAGAATAAACAGCAGTAAAATTATCTCTAAGGACTTAATTTTAGTAAAACTATTTTTTAGTAAAATTTATTCTAAACACAAAATTTCACAAAAATGTGAAATTTAATACTGAAACTTAATACCCACCCCAAAGAGAATAAACTGCAGTAAAATTATCTCTAAGGACTTAATTTCAGTAAAACCATTTTTTTAGTAAAATTTATTCTAAACACAAAATTTCACAAAAATGTGAAATTTAATACTGAAACTTAATACCCACCCCAAAGAGAATAAACTGCAGTAAAATTATCTCTAAGGACTTAATTTTAGTAAAACTATTTTTTAGTAAAATTTCTTCTAAACACAAAATTCCTCAAAAATGTGAAATTTAATACTGAAACTTAATACCCACCCCAAAGAGAATAAACTGCAGTAAAATTATCTCTAAGGACTTAATTTCAGTAAAACCATTTTTTTAGTAAAATTTATTCTAAACACAAAATTTCACAAAAATGTGAAATTTAATACTGAAACTTAATACCCACCCCAAAGAGAATAAACTGCAGTAAAATTATCTCTAAGGACTTAATTTTAGTAAAACTATTTTTTAGTAAAATTTCTTCTAAACACAAAATTCCTCAAAAATGTGAAATTTTCTATTGAAACAATTTTTATTCAAACTTTTTCTAAAGGAAGAATTTGATTTTATGCAAACACTAAATTTAAAGTAATAATTTTTGTTTTCATATTTGCTACTCAGCAAACTAAGCAGGAAAAGAAAAATGATTCTCCTTATTTGCTTGTATGCACCTATATTATATGGAATAGCTTTGGATTCTATGTAGTTTGTTGCAAACTTATTAGCACGAGTACCTCATGTTCTGAATGTTAAATAACTTCCTGAAAGTTTTTAAGTATTGCAAAATGTTTTTTTTCTTATCAGTGCGGATATACTCTTTTCAAAGTGTTTTAAGAAGATAGCAATTATATTTTTAGATACTTAACTATTTTTTTTTATGCTTATCTACCCCCAATTATCTATTATAGTTTTTTTGTTTTGCATTTCATACATTTTTTCTATATGAAATTTCTAGTTGTCTCTTCCATGTTGTCTATACATCTGCTCACTTCTATCATAGGCATCATAATCATCACCACACTTAATAAAGCATATCCCACAAAGCGGAAATATTTCAATAGTTTTTTCTTTTTTTCATATACTTATATATTTTTGTTTGATTTTTACTTTTATTTTATTTCGCTATTGGATTGTTTTGCTCAATCGCTTGAATGCCACTCGCACACTCTCGGTGTTCATTAACATTTTCGTTAATGTTTATTTAATGCATAAGAAATATGTATGATAAATAAATTAATTGTTTATTTCTACATTAACTTCCTTCTTTAATGAAATGAACAGAAAAAAAAGCAACTGATTGCAAAACATACCAAAATATAAAAAAATGGAAAAAATAACCAATCCGTTGAGATGTGGGATTGGTAATGATGTGGACATAGTGGTGGCCTTCATATGCTGCTACAGCTTAAAATAGTTATTTTAATGCTTTTAGTTTCATATAGAAATTGTTTAAAATGTTTAAGAAGTTTTTTTTTATATATATGGGAAACAATGTTTTTAATACCGAGATTTGCAGGAAATTATAAAAAATATTTTTTCCTTGAACTAAATTTATTTATAAAACTAAGTTTTTAGTTCTATATAAAAATAATTTGGAATTACCACATATCTAGTTATATAAACATATTTTTTAATATATAAATTTTTCTATTGTTTCTTTTTAGGTAAGTCCAACAAATGTTCATAGCTTGTATCAGTAAAGTTGGTAAGTTTTTAATATATAGATATAGGGAAAATTTAACGTTTATAAGCGAAATGCAATTTCGTCTTCCGAGAAATTTCTTGGAAATTTTGTCTTTAGTCATCCCGTGCCGGGTTATGGGATTGTCGAAAGCTGGCTTTTAGTTAAGTTTTTTCTTAGGACTATTTTTGAATCTGCCATTTTGTGACCTCAATCTAAGTTCACCGCTTTAATTTATAAGTTGTGTTCGACTTTTACTGTGCTCTGACGTTATTTTAATATTAGAATGGACCATTCCTTGTTGTACCATGTTCACTAATTAGTGAGTAGGTGGAAGCATATAATCTTTTGGTCGCATCGCAAACTGATGAGGCCCCTGGCAATGGCCGAACTCGCGGTCCTTGCAGCCCGCCCCAATACATTTAAAACATCACATGTGCTGAGACTTTAAATGGGTTTGGTTGATTTGGTTTTCTATTAAAATGGGCTCTAAATAGCCTTAATTGGATAACCCTCTAACCGTTACCTAACAAAAGATATTTACCTGTCATACAATACGACCGATCGCATCGCACACTACGTTACGGTTCGCATCATCTTTGAAGAAGTACGGTTCAATGATGCCACCAGCCCATAAACCGGACGAAACTGGGGCTTTCTGGTTGCATTGGTTATCATTGGCTTATCATCATTCCAAAATCGACAATTCTGCTTATTTACGTATCCATTGAACTAAAAATGAGTTTTGTTACTCAATGGAAGAAGCGAGCGATGAACTTTCTTAACAGGGCACACATTTTGATAATAAAATTCATTAATTTGCAAGCATTGTTCTTTTGTAAGACGATTCATGGTTAAATTATAAACCAAACTGAAGATGTTTGACAGTGAACAAAACACGAAACGTGCGTAAGCTCTTTAAACCAGTGTTGCCAAAAAGCTAAAAAATCACCCTATAAAGGTGTACAAAGACAAGTAGATCCAGATTTTTCAGCATCAGTGTAGAGATTCCTTCGGTGCCCAACGCCTTGGATGACTTGATGACATTCGTAACGGTAAATTGTGATAGCTGTCCATCGATTCAGAGACCACGGGTACGACGAATGGATCTTCTCCGAGCCCTGTCACTCTCGGCATGCATAATAAATTGGCGGTTGAACAACCTGACGCATTTCTTCACATCAGTCACAGTTACGTCGCCAAAGATGACTGAGGTCTTATCATCCCGTCTACCGGGGTTCGAGAGTGACTTAACGGTAGACCACAACTTGCCTAAGCCGGTGCCTAAGTTACATTGCTTCAAGTGTCCCAGCCACAAATTTCCCTTATGTTAGTTGACTACCCTGTTTATTTTCAGATTCAGTTAGTGGTGTCCGTACAACGAATCCCATCACTGTCGTCTGCGAGTACCCCTGCCTGCGCCGGGAAATTGGGCCTCAATTGGGGTATTCGACCGACTGGTATAAAGCGAGCGGCTGCTGCGTTAATGATGTGTCGGAATTTCCTCTCGACAACTAGCACATTAGAGGGGGGTGTTAGTTCACTGTTTGTCCCTGTTCCTTAGTGGAATGTTCATGGGCAAAATTTGCAATTTGCATTTTGTCAGTTCACTGAAGCGATGATTGGTGTACTATAAACGTCCATCGACAAGAGGTTATGAAGTCGGTTGTTCTGTCGATGGTGAGAATTATGGGATGTGGTCTGATCCTAAAGAAATGACGACTTGCCAGTATACGTCACTCAGGAGATCAGGGAATCCAATGGAAATGTCTAGCGAGCTGCTGCATCTCTTTCGAATCCTAGTGGGGGCGTCCTCATTCACCGTGAAAGACGTGGAGCTTTTAATATGCTCTTCTAAAGCTATTACCTAGGAGAGAATGCCATGAAATGTGATGCGATTGTGGCCAGCAGTAGCCCACTTATGTCGGGCTTGAACGCTTGGCCATTAACCAGGTCACAACTACCAACTAGCGGTATGTACACGTTGTATAGCCCCATCTTGGCAGTGCACTCCGTATTGGGGTCACTAGCCCCATACGGAGTGCATTACTGCTTTGAACTCATTCTAACTAGTTGATATGTACTCTCTTCTAGCCATATGTTTATGATGTTAATGCCTAACAGAGCATACGTAGACCAGAGTTGGTTCAAATCGACTGTCTTATTATTCTTAACTCTGATTGACACACACAGCCTGTATTTACAATCTGGCTGCGCCATAGAGACTTACTTATATGAAAGGTCAATTAAATCAAAAGTACTTCAGTTATTGTTTTAATTCGTTTTTTGTTTGAGAAAAAAAATTGTTTTTCATGCATTCTTAAAAATTACATCGGGTAAATGGGGACCCCCATTAAGGTCTTGATGGAGAATTCGTCGAACAGTGGTGTCAGAAATAGCAGCTGTGTGTTTGCGAGCCGAACGCCGGGGAGAACTTACAAGTGACTGCTTCACTCTTTTGATGTTTTCCCGGAGGTCTGGTAGCCCGTTGAAGTCCGTTGTGGGTAAAGCGATACTAGCACACTCCTGAAATGAGTTAACCCACCACAGAATCGACTTACGGCCAGGAAAGAGTCTGTGAGGAGGGATTTTAAAGCGAGCCGGTAAGGCACGTTGTGTGGCAACAAGCAAAGACCCCAGAGTATGATGGCAACGGACTAGAGAGATAAACAATCTTAGAGACTTCCCCCTTCAGGTGCGTCCACTCTCGACCCTCTCTCCGGCCAATTCACCGCTCGGGATTTTTTTCAAATAAGCATGTTTCTCCGGCGCATTCTGTTCAAGCTGGAGTATGTCCTAAAAACACCTCCTCTTAAAGAGATCTGCAGGCAACCCATCGGTTCCTGCTATCTTATTTGTGTTTTGACCTGTGTTACCATTTTAACCACATTTTAGTTTGGCGTTATATACTCTGACCAAACCCAATTATATGAACAAGTTTTATTTATAAAAACCTTAGCTGGCAATCCTTCGGCTCCTACTGCTTTTTTATGTTTTTGACTTTTTGAGCATTTTAGTTTGAAAGGAGGGTGCGGATAATAATTCGCCCAATGTCAGTATGGACATACACCTAAGTCTTGTTTTCCAATAGTTTTGAAACTTTTTATTTATAGCGATTATTGTATACAGTACTACTTGCCACCTTCTTCAGCACTCGCCCCCAATATTTTAAGGCCGCCGAGACGAAATCCGTTGAATTATTATTCTGCATGAATTGCTGTTGCTGCACGCTTGGATGATTAAATCATAATTTTGTTGTTGTGGGGAACTTTTCATTCGTCTTCTTTAATGTTTTTCTGTAATTTAATTTTTTTTTAGTTTTATTTTACTTTACAAAACATTGAAACAACTACGTAACACTAAGAGATTTGGGCGGCCATTAACAGTGGAACGTAAGAGGCACCGAGTAATAGTAATTAAAATCCTAAAATAATGAATGTACGTTTTTTTATACTCGTCACCATAGGATGGGGGGGGATACTAATCTAATCATTCCGTTTGTAATATCTCGAAATTTTGACCAGCGATTGATTAAATAAAGGTATCAGCTTGAAACTTTGCACAGATACCGGGGGATGGCAAATGGTTCAAATGTGATCAGATTTGAAAATGGCTCCCATAGAAAGTAGTTCTTGGATTTGACGTTTGAGCCTCTAGAAGCTGAAATCGTTATCCGATGAGGATAAAATTGTGTACTATTGCTTTCTTACGAACTCAAAAAACTGTGCCAAGTACAGTTCATATATATCGCCCCCATATAAACCGATCTCCTGATTTGACATTTGAGCCCCTGAAAGCCGCAATTGTTGTCCGATTTGGCTGAAATTTTGCACATTAGTGATCTGTTATGAATTTCAAAATCCGCGGTATTTACGGTGCAAATCGATTATAAACCTAATTTAGCTGTCTCCCTTATAAACCAATCTACGGATTAGCATTATATGTGCACCAGAAGCTGATTTGGCAGAAATTTGGTACATGCCCTTCAACTAAGTTCATTTGTGGATATTTTTTTTTTAGCAGAATCCAAGGTGGTAGGTTACCAAAGTTCAGCCCGGCCTAATTTAGCAATTTTTACTTGTTTTCATAATAAAAAATTCATTATTTTATAAAAATAATGTAGGTGCTTTATTCACCTTTCGTATAATTATTGCCTTGAACTTCAACTCTTAGAGGAAATCTTTTCGGTTTTCCCCTGTTATTAAGGTATGTAGTATATTTTAAATGGTGGTGGCAACCTTTGAAATGCATTTTTTTTTGTCTTGCTGGAATAATTAAAAGGTGGGAAATTATAGGTGAATCATATGTGCATTTATATGACTAGCACTATTTTTAGTTTTTTATGCCCTCCACCATAGGATGGGGTTATACTTATTTTGTCATTCCGTTTGTAACACATCGAAATATTGATCTAAGACCCAAGAAAAGTAAATATATATTCCTGATCGTCTTGACATTCTAGGTCGATGGAGCCATGTCCGTCCGTCTGTCTGACTGTCGAAAGCACGCTAACTTTGGAAGGAATAAAGCTAGCCGCTTGAAATTTTGTACAAATACTTCCTTTAAGTGTATGTCGGTTTTGAATGGGAATTGGCCATATCGGTTCATGTTTTGATATAGATGTCATACAAACTGATATTCAGATTTGACTTTTTTGAGCTTGAATTCTCATATGATGTCCAATATACGTGCCAAGTATGGTCTGAATCGGTTTAATACCTAATATAGCTGCCATATAAACCCTTCTTCAGATTTTACTTCTTGAGCCTCTAGAAGGCGCAATTCTTTCTAATATAATTTGGCTATAATTTTGTACAATGACTTCTCATATGACCTCCAACATACGTGCCAAGTATGGACTGAATCGGTTTAAAACCTCATTTATCTTCCATATAAACTGATCTCCCAATTGGACTTCTTAAGTCCCTAGAGGGCGCAGTTCTTGTCCGATTTGGCTGAAACTTTGCTCAACGACTTTTTTACGACTTTTAACATGGTCAGAGTCGGTTTATAACCTAATGTAGCTCCCATATAAACCGATTTCCCGATTTCCTTCATGAGACCCTATAGGGCGCCTGATTTGGCTGAAATTTTACACAATAACATCTACTATGGTCTGCAAAAACCAAACCAAGTAAGGCCCGAATCGTTCCATAACCCGATATAGCTCCAATAACACAACAAGTCCTATCCATTCTTCTTTGTTTCCCTATATAGAGAAAACTGTCAAAGAACTTGACAAATGCGGCCCATGGGGGAGAGTATATAAGATTCGGCTCGGCCGAACATAGCACGCTTTAACTTTTTATACCCACCACCATAGGAGAGGGAGTACATTCATTTAGTCACTTCGTTTGCAACACATCCAAATGTCCATATCCGACCCTTAAAAGTATATATATTTCTGATCGTCGTAAAATTCTAAGACGATTTAACGATGTCCGTGTGTCTGTCCGTCAGTTGTAATCACTGACGGACAGACTCGTATATCTTTAATACGAAGGTTATGTTCTTGAATGGGCCAAATCGGACTATATTTGGATATAGCTGCCAAATAATAACAGTCGCATTTATTATCCGATTTCTATGAAATTTGAAACAGTGAATTGTTTTAAGCCTCCCGACGTACGACTTAAATATGGTCCAGATCGCCATATATTTTGGTATAGCTATCATATAGACCGATCCGCTGATTTAGGGTCTTATGCCCATAAAAGCCGCAATTATTATCCGATTTCACTGAAATTTGAAATAGCGTGTTGCTAAAAGTCTTCCCATATCCGATTCCAATATGGTTCAGATCGGTCTTTATTCAGATAAAGCTGCCATATAGACCGATCTGCCGATTAAGGGTTTTAAGCCCATAAACGCTGCATTTATTACCTGGTTCCGCTGAAACTTGAAACAGTGAGCTGTTTTTAGCCTTCTGTCAACACACCTAAGTATGGTCCAGATTGTACAATATTTAGAAATACCGATCTGCCGATTGAGGGTCTTAAGGCCATAAGAGCTACAATTTTTATACGATTTCTCTAAAATTTGAAGTAGTGAGTTGACTAAACCCTCCCGATATACGGCTCAAATATGGTTCAGATTGGAGTATATTTAAAAATAGCTGCCATAAAGACCGATCTGCCTATTTAGGGCCCTAAACCCATAAAAGCAGCAGATATAGGTGTTGTATAGATCGATCTGCCGATTAGGGGTCTTAAGACCACATAAACGCTGCAGTTATTACCCGATATCGCTGGAATTTGATACATTGACTTGTATTAAGCCTCCCGTCAGCCGACCAGCATATGGTCCAGATCAGAATATATTTAGATATAGCTGCTATATAGAACTACCTTCCAAATTACGGTGTTAATCGCATAAAAAACGGATTTGTTGCCTGATTTCGCTGAAACTGTGACTTGTATTAGATGTTCCCGGGACCTGAATCAAATATGATCCAGAGCAGCATATTACTATGGATATGGTAGTGGAGTTGTTATAAGAAGGGATGGTAAATTTATCCATTGTGGTGGGTATCCAAAGTTCGGTACAGCCGAACTTCATACGTTTTTACTTATTTTAATTTGGGTTTATTTCATACAAATATACAACAGATACATGGATGCCTACGTAAAAAATGTTGTAATGCAGTTATTCATACATACGTAAATACCAATGTAAATGCGTCATAACGTATTGTAACGTATTTAGCAATACTAACCTCAACTCAACGTTGTAACTAGCTGAAGAGTGACTACTGTTGTGTAGTCACCACCATATACAACCACTCTCCTACCCCAAGGGGGAGTAGACCCCACTGAACATAGGCATTGATAAGAATAGATAATGATTGTCATGTTTGTCTGTATGTAAGTCTGTCTGTCTGTCTGTTAGTGTGTCTAGTCATCGAAATAATTTAATGTGATTGTGTGTTAAAACGCTGACGAAGGCGTGACGTCATTGTTTTGTGTTTTGGGTTTTTTTTTTCACATACAAAAACACAAAACAAAAGCACAGGCAGAAAGCAGCGCTGCCACAGCGTTGCTGTGTTGACTGCGTCATGTGTTGAGTATAAAAATGTTTGTATTTTTTCGTCATAATATTCTATTTTTGTTGCTGTTATTGTTTTTGCTGTTGCCATCTTAATTGTCTTTCTACTTGGCATGAGGCGTAAAGAGGTGGGCGACGATAGCGCAGCTGCTAAGTAAGCATCCAATAACCCCAGCACCAAGCACCACCCACCAATTCACCATACTTATTGTAATGTCTGCTAACAAAATTCCCTAGATTCAACACCACACCACCCATTGTTGTTAATATGAATTTGTTCTTTCCATTTTTTTCCCACGAATAAACAAAAAAAAACAACAACAAAAATTTTCGCGTTTAGCATTTCTCTTCGTGACATTTATTTTGTTTGCTCAATCTATGTCTACAGTCAGTGGCTGTCATCTATTTTCCCCCCAAAACCCCTCACTCAGTCCCTCTAGGCTATTCATACCTTGTTATGGCAAACAAAATGAAAAACATTGGCAACCTTGATTTAACATTTGTTGCCTTTTTGGTCTATGCACGTACTATAATGCTAGCTCACTCAGAGGCGTTAAGAGAGGTGTTGCAGTAGTTTTTCTCTGACGAGGGTCTTACACGATTTCCTTGTGAATTTAAGTTGTCACCATTTAGACGTCTCTACTCTTTGTTAATGCTTACACAAGCAAACTAACTAACCAAACTAAGTGATGTGAAAAAAAATAGAATATTGCAAGTCATTTTCTAACAATGTCAACTTCTATTGTTCGAGTTGAAAACGTAAGTGGAAGCAGATTGTTGCTTAGTGCCCGTTTTTTTTTTGTTTGTCTCCAACAAATTCATTTCAAATTCAAATGGTTTACTAATAATATCGGTTCGTGGCAATTTGTTTGTTCGAATTGTCAAGGTTTTGTTTTATAGTTTTATTAAATTTTGCATTATCTCGCGTGTAGTAGAAATATGTAATGAAATGAGAGAGTGAGAATTTTAAGGGGTACTGTGTTGTGATTTGCAAAAAATTTAATGAAAAATATCAAAATGCCTCTAGGGTCTAGCTTTGGTTATGTGGAAATCATTACCTGTATCTTTCGGTGTATCAATATGCTAGTCAAACAGGCAGTCCATTGTCACATAGGGCAAGACTCGGCAAAGTGAAATAAGTTTTAAGTTCGCGATCGTTTCTATGTACCCAAAACGACCCATCTCATACAAAGAAGGTGGCCAAGATTTTCTTACCCACCAATCCTGCCCTAATAACAAGGTTCTTCGCTTGATACACATTACAGTAATGATGAAAGGTTAGATTAGCTTGAATGTGTTGTCTAACAAAAAGTAGAGTTCATTCGTAGCCAAGTATAGTTCCATTGTGATACCCCAGCTCAGTGAGGAGAAGTGTAGAAGAAGGGAGAAGTTCCTATATCAGAGACAAAAAGAAAAATGTATAATCGACAAGGCTCAACAAGGTCGTGGTCAATTTGTAAGGACGAAGCAATACTCACCATACTATTAGCAACTTCGTAACCTATAAGCCTAAGTCGCCTTGGGTTTAAAATCTAAATCGGGCTTCCGGGTTTTAACGACGAATTTTTTTTTGGTCTAAAAGGATTTTCCGAGTTTATCTTTAAAATGCAAAAGCTCAACTTTGTTTTCAGAAAAACTTCTTAAGATTTGTCGAAGCTTACGTTTTTGACAACCGCAGAAAGAGACACAGCCTAATGTACATCCGCTGACGGAGCAAATTTCAAATTTTGCCCATGAACCTTCCACTAAGGAACGGGGACAAACTTCCCACATATCAACGAGTGCAGTCCGATGTCTACCTGATTCAATCTACCCTGATTCAATCCCATGGCAGCCGGTTGTAAATACCGGATTGACCCAATGGATTCCTTCATCGGCAAGGGTTGCTGCGTCAGTCTACAACACACTGCTACAACAACAACAACCCCCGTACGGAATAGCTGTGAGCACCACCCAGGCTGGAGCATTTGGGCCCGATTTGCGTGGTGTTCATTGCTGTCACGAGAAGCTTAGCTGCGAGCTACAGTGCGTGTCCACAGGTTGCGGATAGTGGAATGCTTCATACGTAAGAGCTGCAACGGCAGTCGCGGACAATCAGCAATATCGAGCGGAGAGTCCCAATGAGAGGTTGGGTGGCACCTTCGATTGTGCCTATCGGTGTGGGACAGAACTCTGCTTAAAAGACTGTTTGCTCGTCCGAATGCATTTCCACCAATTCTATAGTGTCCTTTTCATTATCTTTGTAAGCGTTGACAGAAAATTGCCTTAGATAAGCAGCACGAACATTGATGAGTTCTTATATCTCTATGACCACATGTTTATCTAGTTGGCAAATCTAAAGGAAAAAGCGTCAAATCATGGTTGGTGTGGTGTATCTGCTGTGGTTTACAGTTTTCCATTGCATAAAAACATTTTTGATCATTAAGCGTATTTCGAAAGAGAAATTAACACATCATTAGAAAAAATATCCTCGCCCTAAAAGGCCCTTCTCAGTGATATTGTAGTTCTTATCGATCGTGTCAGTTACCCTGTGCTAATTACTCTCCCTGTCATATCGAGTATCATAGGCTCAGTATATAAGCAAGAGCCGTTGCCGCCCGGCCTCTCACTGAGACTCTGCACTCGATACCGCTGAGTGTCCGCGACTGCAGTTGCAGCTACTCCGTATACAAAGGATTCCACTATTCCCTGTGGTGCTCATAGTCATCCTGAGCCGGGAGGTAACACTTCGCGTCAGGTACCATGTAGTCGTGGTCTGGCCAGAAACTTTGGATTGTCAAGGGTTCAACAAATCTCTTATTATGGCACAATTGTTTTAATATTCCCGTATTTTTTTAACTCTCTTTATTTTTGCTAAAAATTTGTCCATGCATTCATCAATTCAATTATCGCAATTCTTTGTTCCCCTTAAGGCAACGATAAAAGTCAAGCTCCTCTTTCTCTTTATTTCCCCCTTTAAGTGGTAAACAACTTTAGAATACTCATATGTATACAAATAATCGACGATATAGGTATTTTATTGCCTTTATGAACTCGATTTAAACTCATGGTGTGTTGTTGAATGAAGCAACAAAGTTGCTGATATGCTGCTTAACACGCTTGCTCTCATCTTCTTGTAAAGGGTGATTTTTTTGAGGTTAGGATTTTCATGCATTAGTATTTGACAGATCACGTGGGATTTCAGACATGGTGTCAAAGAGAAAGATGCTCAGTATGCTTTGACATTTCATCATGAATAGATTTACTAACGAGCAACGCTTGCAAATCATTGAATTTTATTACCATAATCAGTGTTCGGTTCGAAATGTGTTCATTCACCGTAACGTTGCGTCCAACAGCATCTTTGAAAAAATACGGTCCAATGATTCCACCAGCGTACAAACCACACCAAACATTGCATTTTTCGGGATGCATGGGCAGTTCTTGAACGGCTTCTGGTTGCTCTTCACTCCAAATGCGGCAATTTTGCTTATTTACGTAGCCATTCAACCAGAAATGAGCCTCATCGCTGAACAAAATTTGTCAAAATTTGAACACATTTCGAACCGAACACTGATTTTGGTAATAAAATTCAATGATTTGCAAGCGTTGCTCGTTAGTAAGTCTATTCATGATGAAATGTCAAAGCATACTGAGCATCTTTCTCTTTGACACCATGTCTGAAATCCCACGTGATCTGTCAAATACTAATGCATGAAAATCCTAACCTCAAAAAAATCACCCTTTACTTCAGCATTGTCTTCAACGACGCCGTTGACTTGGTTATGAACACACAACAATGTTGTTTGGGGAGGCTTTCTGTTGTGTTTCGCTGCGCAATGTTGTTAACACGCATATACTAAACCACAAAAAAAATCACTCTCACAACAGGCCTTCAGAGAAAAAATACATTAAAACGAGTTTAACAACTCTAACTGAATTTTTATATTGAAAACAAAATACCAAAAAAACTAAACGCCAAAAACTGACTTCATCATCAATGCAAATATGCGAACGCCTTTCCCCCAGTTGCTTTTGGGGCGAGAGGCTTAAGAAAATCGCCAAAGGCAATTGTCGGAAATTGATAATGCCCGCCATATTCCAGAGTCGTGCACAACACTCCAAACGACCTCAATGTAAATTTTAATGAGAAGCAACAACAAAATGCAAATAAAAGTTTCTCATTGAATGTTTTTTGTTGGCAGATGGAGCAACCGACCCCCCACTATAACGAAGTGAGAAGGGGGATAACATCAACAAAACTCACAGCAATATTAAACAACAAGAGACAATGAAGAAAAGAGGTATCTTCTACAATTTATAAATTATACTTAAGCTGATTTATTACAAATACTCTTGGGGGAGGGGGACAAATAACCAGAGCAAAAGAGGAAAAGAGTGAGAGAGAAAGAGAAGAGACAAAAAAATTATTTGGCCAAATTGCCAAAGTGATATGATATGGTGTGTGGTTTTGTTGCACCAATACATGTACACTTTACAATGCATTCTTTTTCTCTGCAAGCCTTGCTGCTGCTTTAATGAAAGTCTTATTTCTATAATCACATTCATCATAACGCACCCCCCCAAGAGACTTATCATTATGGCATTGGATTGCATGCCTTGCAACAAATTTACCACAAAAGCACCACTATACATTTTTGGTCAGCCCATAATGCATCTTGGCTTTGGCTCTTTGTGTGGTTTTTCCAATACAAAATGGTATAATAAGTTCGGGAACTCTTTGTGACAAGTAGAGAGCGGATATATATACACTTTTTGTTTATGCGCCGATTTTTGCCAAAATTTGTAAAGGGTGATTTTTTTGAGGTTAGGATTTTCATGCATTAGTATTTGACAGATCACGTGGGATTTCAGACATGGTGTCAAAGAGAAAGATGCTCAGTATGCTTTGACATTTCATCATGAATAGACTTACTAACGAGCAACGCTTGCAAATCATTTTCAGTGAATGGGCCCTAGAAAAGTTGGCAGAAAATCCGCTTTTTTATCGACAAATTTTGTTCAGCGATGAGGCTCATTTCTGGTTGAATGGCTACGTAAATAAGCAAAATTTCCGCATTTGGAGTGAAGAGCAACCAGAAGCCGTTCAAGAACTGCCCATGCATCCCGAAAAATGCACTGTTTGGTGTGGTTTGTACGCTGGTGGAATCATTGGACCGTATTTTTTCAAAGATGCTGTTGGACGCAACGTTACGGTGAATGAACACATTTCGAACCGAACACTGATTTTGGTAATAAAATTCAATGATTTGCAAGCGTTGCTCGTTAGTAAGTTTATTCATGATGAAATGTCAAAGCATACTGAGCATCTTTCTCTTTGACACCATGTCTGAAATCCCACGTGATCTGTCAATTACTAATGCATGAAAATCCTAACCTCAAAAAAATCACCCTTTATTTAGGCATAATTTAATGTAAAAAAAAGAATTTGAGTGCATATCTGAAATATATTGGTGGCCATCGTAGAGCAGAGATAAGCATGTCCGCCTATGACGCTGAACGCCTGGGTTCGAATCCTGGCGAGCTCATCAAATTTTCAGCCGTTGTTTTCCCTCCTAATGCTAGCAACATTTTTGGTGTACTATGCCATTTAAAAACTTCTCTCCAAAGAGGTGTCGCTATGCGGCACGCCGTTCGAACTCGACCCTTAAAAGGAGGCCCCTTATGATTGAGCTTATTTGGAATATGTTCATGGGTATAATTTGTATTGCAGCTGAAATATGAATTTTTTATTTTTTTAATAAGTGAACAGAACTTGCTCATTTATTGATATAAATGTGCTCTTTAAATCCGTTTTCCTCTAATTATATCCTGAGAACCTAAAACGTCCAAATTTGTACCAATCTCCCTATTAAGGCTCTTAGGACTATTAAAGCCGCATTTATTACCCGATTTCGCTGAAATTTGACATAACCCGTTGTGTTAAGTTCCTTGGTAACTGCGCCGAATATGGTTCAGATCGGTCTATATCTTAATATAGCTACCATGTAGAACGCTCTTCCGATTTGAGGTATAAGGTCAATAAAATCACATTTTTTATCCGATTTCGCTGAAATTTGGCACAACCCATTATATTAAGTTCATTGGGATCTGTGCTGAATATGCTTTAGGTCAGTCTATATCTTAATATAGCCCCCATATACACCGATCTCCCGATTTAAGGTATAAGACAAAAAAGTATGGTTTTTTTTCCCGGTTTCGCTTAAATTTGGCACAGTACCGAGTATGAGTCTTATCGGACAATATTTGAATAAAGCTGCCATATATACCTATCTTCCAATTCAAATTCTTAGACCTTTAAAGTGTGAATTTAGTACCCGATTTCGCTGAGTTTCAGTGAGTTGCGTTGAGATCCTTGACATCCTTGACATCCATGGCAAATATGGTCCAGATATGATCAATATCTTAATATAACCCCCATATAGACCTATCTTCCGATTTAAGGTCTTCAACACATAAAAGCCACATTTATTGTTTGATTTCGAAAAAAAATTTGAAAGAAAGGGTTATACTGCTCACTCGAATATGGTTCATATCGAACCATATTTAGATATTTTAAATTGGATTTTTTCCGATTTCTCTGAAGTTTGGAACAGCAAGTTGTATTAGTCCTCTCAATACCCAATGTTTCGAATTTCACACAAATCGTGTAATAAATGAGCCTTTTATGAACCCAAATACTTTAAATAAGGAGACAGGATCCAATTTGAACCAAATTGGGTATACATTTTGAGAGATTTAATATAACTCACAGTTTTAAATTTTTGGCGAAATCCCGAAGTAAATGCACCTTTTGTTGGTCCAGAACCTTAAATCGTAAGATCGGTCTATATGTCAGCTATATATGGTCTGTATCAAATTTGGCACCTATGCTGATGAGTGTAATGTAACCCACTGTTTAAAATTTCACCGCAAAATATTAAAAAATGTGCCATTTATGGGCGCAAGATCTTTTATCGGAACATGTTGTTGTTCTAACCACATTTTCATGTGCAGATGGCGATCCTCGTCAAGCTTCCGGATCGCCGCGGGATCAGGATGGCCATTGGTTATTTAAATGCCCCAATAACTCGCCTTGTCATATCGAGCATCATAGGTACTCAGTATTTGTGCAAGAGCCGGTGCCACCCGACTTCTTACTGAGACTCTCCGCTCGATATCGCTGATTGTTTGCGCCTGCAGTTACAGCTACTCCGGATGGAGCATTCCCCTATCCGCAACCTGTGGAAGCGCCCAGTAGTTCGCAGCTAAGCTTCTCATGATAACAATGAATACCATACAAATTGAACCTCAATATTCCAGCTTGTGTGGGGCTCTCAGATATCCCGTGCCGGGTGTTGTTGTTGCAGTGTGTTGTACACTGAGTCGTCAGTGCTTGCCGATGGAAGACTCCATAGGGTCAACCCGGTATGTAGAACCAGCTGCCATGGGATAGGGGCATTGGTGTATATGGTAACTATATCCATATAGTACTAATGGTTCAATAACTGATTGCCAGATTCGCATAGTACTGGCAATCAGTTTGTATTTGAGCCTCATATTGATCCGACCTGTCTGAGTCAGTTTGGAATGCGGCGTTTCCCCAATAGCACGATCGGACGTTTATTTACCAGAATCGTGTTTTCGGGTTACTTTAATGGTGCAAACCAAATTTTCGCTTAAATCAGTTCAACCATCTTCGATATCTGGTGTTTTTGATGTCAAGAAATATTTAAAATATGCAAAAAAAAAGGAAAAAATCCAAAAAATATGCAGTTTGCATAAATATGCAACAATTTCTTAACATTTTCCTAACGTGAAATAGATTTCTGCCCTTTTAAATTTTTTTGAAGCTCCAAAAAATATATGCATATGCATTTGTATTCGATGTCTAGTGATAAGAAACCTGTTTACTTTTAGTGCTGTCGATAAAAGGATGACTTATCGGGGTTTGTCACATGCTATCGTTAGTAGGTAATAATTCTAATAATTATTTTTCTGTTTAAGTTTTAAGCATTAATAAATTATTAAAAACTGTATCACTAATATTTGTTCTCTTTCTTTTTAGGTAAGTTATCAATTAAAATAACCAAAAATCAAGAGACATTAAGCGGTAAGTAGCTTTTGAGGTGCTGTCCTATTCAAGTTTAAGCTCTGTGATAAGGGACCTCACCAACTTAGTTGTTGTTGTTGTAGCAGTTTGTTGTGTTCTAGCTTTCGTCTGCTTGATTCTGTTGAGTGTCAAGACCCAAGAACTCTGCGACTTAGATGGTTGCGTCCACAGGAATATGGGTTTGAGTCGAGTGGGTCTGGTTGGGCAGTTAAACAGGTGACGTGTATCGTGCGGTCGCTGGTTACAATCGGCCATACATCTAAGCCTCCACTTAGTAGAGAAGTTTTACAAGTTTAAATAACTCAAAAATGTGAGGGGGAAACACATGAACACAGACGTTTAGCTTCATAGGCGGACATGCTAACCTCTGTACCAAGTTTGAGCACTTTTTGGTATTCTGCTCTTCATACCGCCGCCTCCCCAGTACCGAGGCGTTACATTTTTATATACGAAAAAGCTCATTGGGCAGAGTTCAATGTTTTGTTCCAGCATTTTAATTGGAAACTTTGTTTTCTTGACGAGAATATAAACATTGCAGCTGAAGTGATAGAGTTTTTTATATGGTATGAAGTCATTCATTCCAACTAACATGATATCGGTTAAAATAAGGGCAAAAGTTGCTTTAACCATGTAGTGATACTATCAGATTCAAAGAGGAGGCATTCAGGATTTGGCATTTAGACAAAAACCCCAAAACAGGCAAGAACTTCGTTTGCCAAGATACTAAGACGCGAAAAGTTTCTACACGAACAACGTCTACGTTCCAAAATTATTGCTCCTCCAAGGGGAAGCAAAAGCTTCTGTTCATTTCTTAAAAGAGTTAAGGGCTACTCATCGGCTAACCCAACTCTTGTTTAGGATGGCCAAATATTCACTGACCCGGTTTACAAGGCTAACTTGCGGGCTGAAATGTTCGCAAGTAATTCTTCTCTGCCGATTAGTTCTCAGCCACTCCCTGCAATCAGGAATGTGTCAAGCTCGATGCCTCAGATATATTTTCGAACGCGAGGAGTCAAAAGGGTCTTTGCAAATCTCGACGCAATTAAATCCCCGGGCCTGGATGGTATATCGACACTTGCTCTAGGTAAGTGTTCTTCGGCGCTTGCTCGTTCACTACGCAATCTTTTCAACTTTGCTTACCGTGCGGGAGTCTTCCCAACATGTTGGAAGGTTGCGATGTTCAGCCGTTACCCAAGAAGGGCTAATTGCGGTTTGCTTCGCGCTTTCCAAGATTATGGAAAACATCTTGAGTCCAATGACCTCATCAGCTATAGACAGTATGGTTTCCACAAAAATCGTTCCATGGGTGGCCTGGTGGCATTTTTGTCGGAACGTTGGAGTCGCTCTGGATATATGCAAGTTGTTGTTGTTGTAGCAGTGTGTTATACACTGAGGCTGCAGCTGATGAAGAACTCCATCGGGTCAATCCGGTACGTACAACCAAGGGATTGATATATCCAAGTATGTGATAAAGTCTGACACGGCGCAGTTATATCAAAGCTAAACGCCTTTCGAGTCGGTAATGACTTTTCTCGTTTACAAACGAGCTTTCTTGAAGACCACACTATACGAGTTGTTGTAGATTGGTTCTCTTCCAATACACAAGGCTCTGTCCTTTCTCCGTGTCTTTTTCTCATTTTCATTGACGTCCTTTTAAGCCAGACTGCGAATTTAATCTACTCATTTGTGGATGACAGCAGCCTTTGCCATTCATACTCATTCGACCATAGACCAAGTCTTCGGGAAACTGAAGAAGGTGTATTATGGATGTAACACTCTGTCAGGATTTGCTGGCCATTTCCAAGTGGGTTGGATAAACAGAGTAGATTTTAATGCACGCAAGACGTAGTGTTGTTTCTTGTCACACAAACGAATCACTGACTCAATCCAATTGACGTCATAGATGTTAAACAGTCAGTTTCTCTAGATATTCTGGGCTTGAAGATAATGTCCGTTAGTCAAACCATGTATTGGAAGTGTCGAAAGGACCATCCAGGCTTTCTTTAACTGTTCAAGAGTTACTTCACTCCCTCTGATCTTCTCAATATCTGTACTTCCTACATTAGGCCGACGTTGGAATATAATTTACATGTATGGGCTAAAGCTTCCAAATTACCTTTAGAACTTCTGGACCGCGTTCAGAGAAGAGCGCTTGTGTTAATTGGAGACGGTAGGGTATACAACTCTATTGTTTCCCTTGAGCTTCGTCGTAAGGTGAGTTGTGTGCTGCTGCTGTTCTATCGATACTTCCATGATTTGTGCTCCACATATATTAGCCTTCTTATTCCGGAAGCAAGGATGTTCGTCTGAAATACTAGACTCTCTAGGAACTCACACCAGTTTGTTATTGATTGGCCAGGGAATAACGGGCCCCGGCTCCAGATGCAACAACCTGCAATCGGCGGTATCGATTGGAGAGTGTCAGTGAGAGGCCAGCCGGTCGTGGCTCTTGCCTAAATACTGAGTGCCTATGATGCTCGATATGACAAGCCAAGTTTGTTGCGCCTTTAAATAACCAATGGCCAAAACGTTCCCGCAGCGATCGGTTCTTTGAACCGGAATGAGCTTGCTCACCTATGGAGCTGGACGAGGATCGCCACCTCCTCGTACAAATGTGGTTACAACAACAACTAAGAGGGGACCGTCGAAAATGTTTTCTCATGTTCTTGCTGAGATTTGAACCCAGGCGTTCAGCGTCAATGGCGGACATGCTAACCTCCGCTGATATCTTTATTCGTTGGGAAAATATCGTGCTATTGACAGACAGACGGACAAGTCTAGATTGACTTAAGGTGATCAAGGATATTTTTCCCTTTTAGAGTGCAGATATCACCGAAATATATACGCCTCATCCAATGGGGAAGCGTAAAACAAGTCATAACTTGATCCTTTAAAATTCTCACCTTTTACTAAAATTTATACACTTGCCTTGCCAATGGAAAGTCTCATCTTTCTCATCATGTCTGTAGATTTTCTTTGCTTGTTTTTTGTGTTTAGTGTGAGATCCTTCATTATGTGAAAAAAGAGATTAAAGCCTATTAAAGTTATTTCCGGTCACGTAAAACTATACCACCAAACATATGCCATACAGACAAACGGGCGGACGGACATAGAAAGAACGCTTCCACACTGCTGTTGTCCATTTCACGTACTTTGGCAAGTTGTTCTTTTTTTGGTATTTTTTTCTTCTCCATTTATGACCATAAAAAACCAACTAAAAGACATGAGCGTGAAGATGTTGCACGGATTATTGCAGCCTTATCATGTCTAGAGTTCTAGGAATTTTATGTCCATAAAAATCGTATACATAGCCTCACGTACAATGGGTGGAGGCAAAAGTACCGTGTGTATTGCAGCAAAATGCTCTGCTGGTGGTAGTAGAAGCAGCCAACAACAAATTGGACCAGCCATTCCATACATACCTGTATAGTAGTGAGCAGAGAATACCATGGGTATGATTGGTAGAGTGGTGGTTGATGTGGAGGAGGATTAGAGAACAGACAAAAGGATACTTTCAGGCACAGAATCATCTGAACCCAATCGAGTCCAAGCAATAATCATAATAAATGCGTTTATTTCTTTATGTTATTGTAAATGCTTAGTCTTCTTCGCTCTATGAGCAAATGATGCTCATGTACTTTTGATTATGGCCCAGGGACTTTGAAAAGAAGGATTGCCATTGGGAAAACATTTATGGTGCATATACATTTTTATGTCCTTGTTGTAATTTTGCTATACAGTGGTGACTATTTTTCATTGATTTGGATACCATTAATCGAAGCAGGCCGTTTAAAATATACTTAAAATAGCGCAGAGGTTAGCATGTCCACCTATTACGCCGAACGCCTTGGTTCGAAACCTGGCGAGAACAACATGAAATTTTTCAGCGGTGGTTATCCCCTCCTAATGCTGGCGACTTTTGGGAGGTATTGTACCATTTGGTATGGCAGCCATGTAAAAACATCTCCACAAAGAGGTGTCGCTCTGCGGCACGCCGTTCGGACTCGGCTTTAAAAAGGAGAACCCTTATCATTGAGCTTATACTTGAATCGGACAGCACTCATTGATATGTGTGAGAAGTTTGCCCCTGTTGCTTAATGGAATGTTGATGGGCAAATATGCATTTGCATCATTATGTAACATGATATACATGGATCACAATTACATGAGAAGGATTATCAAGCCTTTCCCGGTTTTCGAATCCACAAAACGCAAATTTTGCTTTGCATATATTTTCTATATATTTTTAAATAAAATCTTTCGTTTTGCATTTTCGAAAACAGAAACAGGCCTGTATGTCTTCTGGTGCCAAATCGCTTAAAAGCAAGAAACTCGTATTCCACAATCGATAATTCTGCCAAGTCTTTTAGGGAACGATATCTTAATGTGGAACTTCTTCTGCTTTTCAGTGCGGTACAGGCACACAGAATATTTTCTAGCTGTATTCACAGTCTCCAATTCAAGACCATCAGACAACCGTTGGTTGACCTTCAGGCCTTATCTCAAAGAATTAGCTAGAGTACCTTCATATTCCAGTACCATTGAAATGTGTATTGTTATTTTGGTTTTCTTATCGAGGTTAATTTAACACTATTTAATTTTTTATGTAAATTCTTGTAATGGTCACAAACACAACAGCTGTACAAAAACAATTCACAATAGAACATTTCGTAATACTGTAAATAGCTGGTTTAAAAGTATGACTCATATTGCTGTTTAAGTAAATGTCGTTAAAACAAGTTGTAGGCGTTTTTTTAGTCGAATAATGTTTTTGGAAGGCTATAGGACTGCTCTGAAGGACCTAGTTGCCATATTCGAGTTATAACTTGGAGCAAATTAATTTCGTGTAAAGTGATCTGTCGTAAGTACGTCGTCGGAGTTAGGAATATTTATATATATTATTAAACGGCCCAGAGTTCTATAGAGGCGATTTTGTGGAATAAATAACGGCAAATTCACAAAACTCAAAAATATGCTTTGCTTTTCTATATATTTTTATATAAAATCAAACAGGCCTGTATGTCTTCTAGTTTCTACCTTTGAATCGCTTAAAAGGTAAGAAACTCATATTTCCACAACCGATAATTCTACCAAGTCTTCCAAGGAACGAAAGCTTAATGTTGGACTTTTTCTGCTTGCCAGTGCGGTACAGTCACACAGCATATCTTCTTGCTGAGTTTACAGTCTCCAATTCAAGACCATCTGACATCCGCTGCCCTTCAGGTCTTATCTCAAAGAATTAGCTTGCATGACGATAGAGTCATAACTTCATATTCCAGTACCATTGAAATGTGTATTGTCATTTTGGTTTTTTTGTCGAAGTTAATTTAATAACACTATTAAAATTTTTTTTGTGAATTCTTGTAACGATCATAAACACAACAGCTGTACAAAAACAATTCACAATAGAGCATTTCGTAATACTGTGAATAGCTGGTTTAAAAGTATGGCTCATATTGCTGTTTTAATAAATGTCGCTAAAACAAGTTGCAAGCGTTTTTTTAGTCGAATAAATGTTTAGGAAGACTGCTCTGAAGGACCCAGATGCCATATTCGAGTTATAACTTGGAGCAAATTAATTTCGTGTAAAGTTGCCTGTAGTTAGCATGTCGTCGGAGTTAGGAAGATTTATTATTATACAACATTTGTGATTCTATTTCAACATTAATGGGAATCTTTAATTGTTTCACATATACTATATTCGTCGTGTTTTTTTGTAAAAACTTCTAAAAATTATAGTTTATTTCATTTGTAACAATATTATAAATTTTCATTTCCATCATTCTTCCTATTGTTCAATTGGAATTGCAAGGCACGTGGCTTTGGGATGATTTTCCCATCACTGATAATCGAGCAGTGGTCCCCATTGACTGATTGCTATTGATTTCTTTTTATTTTCAACATGGTTGGTTTTTTTTTTGTCGTTGTCGCCAACACCCCAGTCATATAACCGTTTTTGAAACGTTTCATTGTCTTTCTGGTGATTTAAAAATAAAAATGAATGCAGACGGAATTGAATCATGTCCTAATGACCTTATCAGCAAAAACCCGGCCAATAATTGTAATGTAAATCACGGTCGATAACATCCATTCATCTCGTATTTTTAGAATTTAATCAAGGTCAGTAAAATTTGAACAATAAGATGTTTTTTATTTTATTAATATATTTGGTGTTTGCAGACGTTTTCGGAGAAATAATTTCTTAACCCAGATGTTTGTTGCAATTGAGATGGAATGATTTTTTTGTTTTATCAAATTAGCTGAAGTGTAATTGTAATTCTGTTATGACTTCCAAAATTCATTCTGAATCAGTCAATGGTGATATCGCTCCCATATAAGACAATCACCCGATTTGGCTTTTTAAGCATCTGGTGGGTGCATTGCTCCTTCGATATGGCTAAAATTTTGCTTATGGTATGCTGTTATCACGTGTAACAGTGCGATCTGAATGAGTTCATATCCTAATATAGCTCCCATATGTACTTTTTTTTGCGAATTTGGATTCTTGTGTATGACAAGCCGCATCCATGGTGGAGGGTATATAAAATTCGATCTGGCCACATTTAACTCGCTTTTATTGTTTCTTATTTTTCCTACCACCATAGGGGTCTCTTCGGCATCCGTTACTAATATAGTCCAGATTGGACAGTATTTGGATATAGCTGTCACATAGCCCAATCTTCCAATTAAGACCCTTAATTGGAACCGATTTCTCCGAAATTTGACAATCAAAGCGAGTATAGTTGAGATCGGACCGTTGTTGTTGTAGCCACATTTTCATGTGGAGGTGGTAGTTAAGCAAGCTCGTTTCGGTCCAAAGAACCGGTCGCCGCGGGAACAAGTTGGTCATTGGTTATTTAAAGGGGCCAATAACCCGCCTTGTCATACTGCGCATCATAGACACTCAGTATTTGTGCAAGAGCCGGTGGCGCCCGGTTTCTCACTGAAACTCTCCGCTCGGTGCCGCTGATTTTCCACGATAGCGGCTCGTTTGTCAATTTTTATTTCTTTTATTAATTTTTATATATATATTTTTTTTATACTTTTTTATTTTTTCTTTGTTTTTTAACTTTTTTATTTTTCTTTTTTTTAAATATTTTTAATATTTTGTTGTATGTATATTTAATTTTTTGTCGTGTATATTTTTATTTGTTTTATTTAATTTTTTTCGTCTTTGTAAAATTTTTGTTTTATTTTATTTAACTCTTTTAATTTTTTATTTAATTTTTTTTTCAAAATTTTTATTAGTTTTTTCTTTTTCAAACTTTTTTTTTTTTTCAAAATTTTTATTTTTTTTTTCAAAATTTTTATTATTTTATTCTATTTTTAAAATTTTTTTGTTGTTAAAAATTTTTAATTGTTTTTGTTTTTAAATTTTTATTAAAAAATTTTAATATATTTAAAAGTTTTGTAAATAATAATACTTTTTATTTTTTTTATAATTTTTAAAATTTTTATTTTTCAAATTGTTATTAATTTTTAAAATAAAAATTTTTTATGTATAAAGTTGTTATTATTTACTAAAGTTTTATTAATGCTTTTCTTTTTTATTTTTTTAATTCATATTTAAAATATTTTCATTTTATTTATTTTTTTATACATAAAAATTTTTTTCTTACACATATATATGTATTTGTTTCTGTTTAGTTTTGTTTATTTTTTATTTATATAGTCTTTATTAATTTTTTTCCTTTTTTTAACTTCAGTTATGTAGATATTGAATTTCATGTTAAATATATAGGTATATGAAAATTTACTCAACCATGCAATTATATATGTAAAGGGTGATTTTTTTGAGGTTAGGATTTTCATGCATTAGTATTTGACAGATCACGTGGGATTTCAGACATGGTGTCAAGGAGAAAGATGCTCAGTATGCTTTGACATTTCATCATGAATAGACTTACTAACGAGCAACGCTTGCAAATCATTGAATTTTATTACCAAAATCAGTGTTCGGTTCGAAATGTGTTCATTCACCGTAACGTTGCGTCCAACAGCATCTTTGAAAAAATACGGTCCAATGATTCCACCAGCGTACAAACCACACCAAACAGTGCATTTTTCGGGATGCATGGGCAGTTCTTGAACGGCTTCTGGTTGCTCTTCACTCCAAATGCGGCAATTTTGCTTATTTACGTAGCCATTCAACCAGAAATGAGCCTCATCGCTGAACAAAATTTGTCAAAATTTGAACACATTTCGAACCGAACACTGATTTTGGTAATAAAATTCAATGATTTGCAAGCGTTGCTCGTTAGTAAGTCTATTCATGATGAAATGTCAAAGCATACTGAGCATCTTTCTCTTTGACACCATGTCTGAAATCCCACGCGATCTGTCAAATACTAATGCATGAAAATCCTAACCTCAAAAAAATCACCCTTTATGTCGGCATCAAAAACAAACCAAAACTAATGAAATCGTAGTCATTAATAAAGACTCATTACAGTGTTGATTACGCGGAAATAATGATAAAAACTATTAAATCAAATTACGAAACCACTATTGTGACGTCTCCAAAAGCTAAAAAGAAATCTGGCAATAAATAAGGCTTAATTATAATAATATAACGATACGTCAAGTAAATTATAAAAATGCATATAATTTAAATATTATCGAATGTAAAACCATAGACAAGTTTTAATTTGTGTGAACGTTTATTCAAACAAAAATAATTTAAGACAGTAAACGAGAAACTACACATTTTGAAAAAAAGTAATAAATTATAAAATATTCAATAATTAATGGTATTTATACAACGCAAAGCTATGTTTAAATTTAAACATTTTCTATAGCAGCAACACAACCAATCAACGAACCAGCCTACCCTACCTACATAATAGAATCTCAGTAAAAAATGAACAAGACAGCCATTTAGCCTAAAACATGCCAAGACATACAAAAAATTCAAATATATATATATATATATATTTTAAAATTATGATACAGAAATCTGTTTAAGAAGTGTGGAGAGAGAGAGAAATACAATAAAATTCTTTTTTTTTTGGTTTGCATTTAAAAAAAGTTGAAAAGACAAATAAATCGACACAAAATACATTTCAAGGCTGTCCAGCCAGTTGGATGCTGGTTGGGCATTTTTTTATTAACCAACCGTCAGTCTGTTTGCTGTTTTTAACTGAATCAGCGGCTGGCTGGTTTGGTTATTTCAACGTCGTTTGCTTGACTAGCTGATTGGTTAAGTGGTTGTGTGTTTTACGTTTTCTCTACGAAAAATAAATTTAATGTAAACCAGTTTAGACTAACAGAAGTAAAATGAATGATAAGGAATGTTCGTTTTGTATAAGAATAGTACAGGAATTTAAAAAATGTGTTTAAAAATGTAGTCCTTTTACATAAGTTATTGTTTAGTATATTTTGTTAACTTTGATCTATTATAAGATGGTTTGTAGATGTATGTACATATATTTTTCTGAAGGGTTTTCCATTAGTTTGCTTAGCGCACGTATATATAGTCGTGTTTCACGTAGAATTGTTTTTTCAACTATCAACTACCTTTAACAACTCAGCAGGCAAAACATCGCCACCTGCTGCCTTGTTCTTCTGCAAATAACTGCAGTTTTTATCTCATTTTGGCCAGGCAGTAGCAATTAATGACATCTTTCGGTAAATATTTAAATTTTTTATTGAATAACATAGCCACAATTTTGTATGTTTTCCTCTCTCTCTCTCTCTCTCTCTCAATATATTTCTTTTCTTAGTCGGTATATTTTACCTTTTTTCTGATACATCTCGTTGGACGTTCTAGGGTTACTGATTGCAGGGAAACCCTATAGCGGCATAGAGCTGCAGTTGTCCCATTGTTCAACTTCCTTGATGTATCAGATAATTTGTTGTCTCTATTAAAGCCTAATACTGACTTCGACTTTTCACACGAACAACTGTCAAAACGCACCATAAAAAAATGGTGACGAAGTTAATGCGAACACATTCCGTACAAGTGGTACTGAGTTCTATGAACAAAATAGTAGCGACATGTCGCTGCATTAGGATACATTTCGCACAATTTTAATTGCAAATGTAATTAAATACTCACGAAAAGACAAAGAAAAGAGCCCATCGGATTTCGCAATAATTTAATAGGTATTTTCGCTGTGAATAAAGTCAGTAGTAGGCTTACGGCACAAAATTTTTGCTTTCATGGATTTAAACAACACTATGCAATTATTAATTAGTCGGATCTGTTTGGTGTTGCCATATGGCAACACTAACATTTTGTTTTCTAACTGTAAAATTGAAAATGTTGACAAAGGCAGCAAGTTATTGGAAGGCGCGAAAAACTTCTTTCTAACAAGTTTTGTTTGTTTATATTTAGGTCGTTCATGTCACCAAAAATCCTGAAAATTTGTTAAATTTAGGAAATTTCGGTGTGATTAAGTTAAAATAATTAATTTTAGGAAGCGCTAATGTTGTTGACAGCTGCGAAGTGCTTTTTTCTAACAATATGTATTTGGTTATATTTAGAAGCATATATGTCCACCGAAAACCTGGAAAATTGTTAAATTTCGGTGTGACAGTTAAATTAATAATTTTTTCTTACCGCTAAATAGAAGCTTTGAACATTGTAGGCCAACATAGAACAAACAACTAAACGAATATAATTTTAAAATTATTTGCTGTTATAAATTGATTCGAATTCGTGACGCACGAACAAAACGTAACCACTTTGGCATCTATGGAAAATCACAAGAAAAAAAAAAGAAAATAAAAAACATTATTTATTAACAATGCAGTTGGAGGTTTTTACGTTTTCTCCGCTCGCTCCTACTCGTATATAATTATTATTATTGTGATTGTTATTATTTGTGCTGTTACCATATTTTTCGTACTTCAAAATGACGCGCGTGTTCTCCTCACAAGCTCCCATTACCCACAACAAGTTATTATACACGTATGTATGTACGATAGTATGTAGACACAGACAAATGTATATAGACACAGCCAAATGTCTGCGTTTGTCGACGTCGTCGTTATTGCAGTTGGCAGATTATTTATTATATAGAGACGAGTCAGTCTTAAGTTGAAATAACAGACAATAACAACAACAACATCATCAGCTTGACTACGATGATAATAACAAAAGTTATGATTTTGTTTTTTTGTTCTCTCATGTGGGTGATTAAGGTTGGGGAGAGAGGTGAGAATAAAAAAATGTGTGTTGCTGTATGAGAGAAAGAGAGTAGCTATCAAAAGGTGAATATAAAAACATATGTCAGTGAGGTAAGGGATAGTCAACAAGGCGTGTTGACTTTTTCTTTGAAACAAACAAGAAATTCACTCAAAAATAATGGCTGAGTTAAATTTACTCTAAAGAGAGTCTAAAATATTTTAGTTGATATGAATGTATTTGCTAATCTTTTTAAGCATACTTTGCTTTCGTATTCATTTTATTTCCAAATGATTTTCTTTTTTGCCCCCCATTGTGTGTTTGCAGCTTTTCCCTCTCTCTCTCTCTCTCTCTCTCTCTCTTAAGATTGTGTTGTGTTATTTGACAAAAAATCATGCGCATTTTACTATTTTGCTGTTGTATGAGCGATATCAATGTTGTTGTTGTTCATATTGTACATCGCCCCATGTTAAGCATACGACATTTTCTAAATTAAATAAAATTTTACTTTGCTTTTAGATTGTTTTTGTGCAAAAGTTGTATAACTCAAATGCTGTTGTGTTCGTTCTTCAAACAAATTCAACACTTCTCTCATGGAGGTTAAATCGAGAATCGTGTACATAATGCACATAACATTGCAATGAAATGCAGTTTATACCTATATAAATAATTTTTTATGCTGTTAAGTTATGGGGAAAACAACAACAAAACCATAAAAAAAAAACATTCAAGTAAACCATCCCAGACATGGCCAGTCAGAGTAACATATGGCTACATATGCACGCACATATTACACAATATGGTAAACAAAAATTAACACAATATGGGGAGTTGCCCTGACTTGTATATGTATATATGCATATATGCCATATGCAATACATACTGTATTATTATTGTGGTTTGTATAGTTGTGGGCAAATATATACCAACAACTGTTTATGGTAGAAGTTTATCTACTCTCTGGCAAGGGAATAATTGTTGATGTTATGTAACCACATATGTATATGTACGAAGTAGTAGCGATCCTCGTCGAGCTGCAATAGGTGAGCAAGCTTGTTACGGTCCATAGTCCCGACTGCCAAGGGAATATGATGGCCATTGGTTAATTTTAAATTTGTTATTTTTTCGTTTGTTATTTGTTACTCTTGTACTTTTATACCCTCCACCATAGAATTCGAAATATTGATCTGGGACCTTACAAAATGTATGCATTCTTGGTCTCCAACATCTAAACCAAGTATGGCCTGAACTGCTGTAATAGTTTTTATAGCATTGAAAATTTTACCCGCTATCCTTTGTTTGCTTATAAAGAGATACCGGGCAAAGAACTGCAAGAGAGCCATTGGCAAAATTTGGGCGCTTAGGCCGCGCGTCATGCATTGGGTATATACTGCAGTTGTCAGACCTATAATGCTATATGGTATTGTGGTCTGGTAGACGGGGCTTCAAAAGTCCTCCTATAGATTGCTTGTGCATCCCAGCCGCACTGAGTTTACTACTACATCTAATACCTCTGAACATTGTGGCTAGACAAATTGCCGCGACCACTGCCGTGAAGGGAGCTTTCTCATGTCATGGTTATGTGTCGGCTACGGACACTGTTTTATCCTTGATACAATGTCCGATGTTCCAGGCAGTATGGAATACACCCGACCTGAGCCGATTTTTGATAAAAAGTACTGTAGCATTATTTCTGATAGAACCGATTGGAACTACGATATCCCTCGAAATAGAAGTTACATAGACTTCTATACGGGTGGTTCTAAACTAGACGACTAGGTGTGCTTTAGGGTGTGCTCTAAAGATCTAGAACTGGTCATATCGAAAAGGTTTCCAGACCACGGCAGTGGTGGTGGTGAAATGGCTAAGATATAATGTCAAAACGACGATTGGCATAAATGTCTTCTCAGACAAACAGACAGCCATTTAATCCCTGGAGAACGTATTTCTGAACAAAAAAAAACCGCCTTCGACTGTCGCAGATCTCTCAACGAGATGGCTGAACAGTATAAAACTCACCTGTTCTGGGAGCCGGGCCACAGAGATATCCCAGAGAATTGTAAAGCGGACGAGCTTACGAGACTAGAAACTATCTTACACATATTAGGAATTTGTGGATATGCTTCTAGCGACATCTAAGCTAAGTTTTCAGGACCAGGCCCGAAGGAGAAGGAATGATAGATGTTCACAAGATGTTCACAAAGAGAAACTTGAAGAGGTCTACGGCTTTGCTGTCGCTGGCTAGAACAGACGTCTCAGTCATTGTGTCCGTCATGACAGATAACTGTCTGATCGGAAAACATGCTAACAAATTGAAGGTTGCAAGTAACGACTTTTGCAAAAGCTGTGGGGACGTCGAAGAAGAAGAGACTATAGTACATCTCCTGTGTGTTTGTCCCGCACTTGCAGTCAGAAGGAGGTCCAATTTACGTTCTCATTTCTTTCAGAACTTGTCTGATTTAGGAGATGTGAACATTGGCAAGTTATTGAGCTTTTTAAAACGATTGAATGGCTCAGCAATAGGAACTAGAAGGGACCGCTTGGCTAACAGTACAACAATATAATTGCCTTTATCCGAATTCTATATAATCTTAATTGCTCAACGAATTCGCTCAAATGATTTAGAGTCATTTACGTTTGAATGTTAGATTCATTAAATTTTTAATGTAGGTGTACTCCATATTTGAGCCCAATATTAGGATGATGTCCGATTTAGAGGTGTTTTCGGGGGTAAAGTTGTCCCCCAGACATTGGTTCTGAAAAAATATTAGCATCGTGCCCTTCTCTCAAATAACATTTATTTTAGCCCCAAATTGCCATTGGTTTAAGGGGTTCTGTGGGATGAGGCGTTCCCCAAACACTTGGCCACAATATTGGTTACCAAATTCGTTTTCTAATCTCAAACACCTTTCATTTGAGCCACATATTGACATGGTCGGTATAATTTGTACTCTTTGGGGGGTGTTTTGCGAAAGGGGTAGACCCCAGAAAATTGGTCCCGAAAGTGGGTATAAATTTCGTGCTCAACTTCCCTCAAGGTCCCCCAAACACTTGATCCTACAATTGGATACGAGATATGTTTTTTTTTAATCTTAAATACCTTTTATTTGAATCCCATATTGTCGTGATGGGTCTTTATTTATATTTTATAGGTGCGGTACCCCATCCGAAATTTGGATATCAAATTTTTGTTTTTAGTTACTATATGACGGCACACAAATTTTCGCTTAAATCGCAGCACTCCGAGATTTGACATTTCTGAAAAATAGGGTAAGGGGGAGGGTGCGCACCCCCTTCAGTTATTAAAAACAAACTCAAGATAATTTTTGTATATAAAGATTTTTTTATTCTTCTTATTTTTTTTCTATGTTTTTATTATTTTTATTTTATTATGATTATATTTTTGTCATAATTTTTTATTTTTCTTTTTTTTTATTTTTATGTTATTATTTTTATTTTTTCGTTTTTTTTTATGCTATGCTATTATTTTAACCACATCTTTTATTTGTGGCCCTACATACGCTTCGCAATTCTCATATGCATTTATTTATCGTTTAGAGAACTCAAAAACCAACCCACTCATTTAATGTAATAAAATAAATTTACATAAAGTGTGTGAATACGAACGAAGAAAAGGAAAAAAAATAAATGAATGTAAATGCAAATGAAATGCTACGTATATCATGCTGAAATTTATTCAGCCAGATAAAAAAAAAAAATTCATTCTTTTTTTTATTTTATTTTCAAAACTTAATGTATGAATTACAAAGCCAACACATCTATGTATATGATAATGAAGTTCATGATAATTTTAGAATTTTTGTTAACAACACACTACTTTAGTAGAGTATATATCTACAGCGGTCAAAAAAAGTATTCATCATTAGCAAAATTGATAATAAATTCACTTATTTTGGGTAATTGAAGAAAATTTAAAGTAAACAAATAATGCAGTTTTATGCAATAGTTTATTTTTCGTAATATGTTTTAAAATAAATTCACAAAATAAATTTAATTAGCGCAAAAAATGCAATTTTATATAATAACACCAAAAACAGAACAAAAAAAGTATTCATCATTGATGTGCTATCATCAAAGTCAAATTCAAATATTATTTGGGAATCCCCCTTTTCTGTTTTATTTAGTAAAGGAGGCTTTGCCCTTGACAGCAAATATTTAATTTCATTGAAAATATAGTTTTTGTCAAAATGGGTCGTAAGCAAAACGAGGTTTCTGATGAGGTAAAAGTTTTGATAATAAAACACCACAGGAATGGTTTAACTCAAAAAACTATCAGTGAAATATTAAATAGACCACGATCTACTATACAATCCATCATCAGAAAGTGGACAGAAACGAAAACTGTTGACAATAAACCAAGATCTGGTCGACCAAAAGCACTTTCAGTTGGAGATGTGCGTTGGCTAGTGCGGCAAGTTCAGAAAACTCCGAAGACAAATGCGACCATTCTTCGTAAAAACACTATGGAATATTTAGGGAAGGAAGTTACTACACAAACAATTCGAAATACACTCAAAAGGCATAGTTACAGAGGAAGAACTGCACGTAAGAAGCCCTTTATAAATAAAATAAACCGAGTGAAAAGGCTAAACTTCGCAAAAATGTATATAAAACAGCCCGAATCATTTTGGAAAACAGTCATTTTTGCAGACGAGAGCAAGTTTAATCTTTTTGGGTGCGATGGAAAGGTCATAGTGTACAGAAAACCAAATACAGAGCTTGAAGAACGAAACACAGTTGCTACTGTAAAACATGGTGGAGGTGGTTTAATGGTTTGGGGGTGTATGGCGGCTTCAGGAGCGGGAAATCTTGAAATTATTAATGGAGTAATGGATCATAAGTATTACATTGACATTTTAAAGAGGAATTTAAAAGATAGTGCTGTAAAACTTGGGCTTGGTAATAACTTTCAATATTATCAAGATAATGACCCCAAACATTCTGCTTTAAATACCAAGATGTGGATGCTGTATAACTGCCCCAAAGTCATTAAAACTCCTCCTCAAAGTCCCGACTTGAACCCAATTGAACATCTTTGGGAACATCTCGAACGCAAATTGAGAACGCGCAATTTTTCGAGCAAGAGTCAAATGCAACAGGTGATAATGGAGGAATGGACTAATATAGACCAAAATATAACCGCTAAATTAGTCCAATCGATGTCAAACCGTTTAAAAGAAGTTATAAGACGCGGTGGTCGAATAACAAAGTATTAATTTTTTTAAATTATGTTATTTATTTTTTTGTTTTTTGCAATGATGAATACTTTTTTTGTTTAATTTTTTGCGTTCAGCTGTAAAATGGCCCTTTTTGTTCCAATAAATACTATTTTTTTCTTTAAAAACAATGAAATTGTGTACATATATATCACACAAGCACTACTGCATCATTAGTTTAATATGTTTTTATTCCAATTGTCTTTTGTAGACTTATTAAAAAAAAAAACATTGAATGATGAATACTTTTTTTGACCGCTGTATGTGTAATGTGACACAAATTCTTTGGAACGCAAATTTACATATTTAAGACATTTTTAAAGGCTTAGTAATTCAATGGGAGTTGTTTTCTTCTATTGGATCATGGAGCTCTTATATCTACTTCTTGGCAAAGGTAATGCGCAAAGCATACCAATCGTAGGCGCGTGTAGATTTGGCTAATCAGCTGTTCATAAAAAAAAAAAAAATTCACCACACATCTGTATGAGCTTCTCTCCCCTACCAGGTATTTGCACACGTGCTATAGATGGAGCTGTTTGATTATTAGACAGAGTAACGATAAATTTAATAGGTCTTAATGGAAGAATATCCTATATAGTATGTAATTGTTTGTATTATTTAAGATTTGAACAAGCAAAAATTATTTTTTTAGTTTTTTGGACGTTATTTTAACATAATTACTGCATTGTGTTTTCTGATTGTTGATTTAAAATTTTTGTAATTTGTCAGATTTATCCAAAAATCCCATTCTTAGCTACGAACTACTTCATATCATCATTAATTTACATCACCCGCTTTTATTTACGTTTAAAAAAAAAAACTTGTAAAGGAAAAAGTTGAGAAATATATATTTAAGTACATATTTCAAAATTTATCACTTGAACAAATCTAATAAATCACCTTTAAAGCGAGTAACAAATGACATATGTTTAATCATTGAGAATCTCATACACAACAACATACGCATACACCGAAACAACCCCTCAAATCTAGAATGGGGAATAAAATATAAATAAGGCAGCCAAGACAAGACAGACATTCATTTCATGCCACCACTATCAAAATCAATGTTCGTTCATGCATACGCCTTGAATATGGCGCTACATGATAGTAGCAATCAGCTCCAAACTTCACTTATACATTCACCTTCAAACGTTTTAATGTTATGCTCAAACAAATTTTGACCACTTTCACATGGTGAGATTCTTGTACTAGATGCTCTCTCCTGTGGGGTGAATAAATAAATGTAGTGCCCATCTTACAGCGTTACCAGATGCTGTATTAAAGCATTAATTTTCAGGGCTTTGCATAGTAAAAGAAGTATAGAGGGGGAATATAAGTAAATCAAAAACAATTAACAGGATATAGTTCTCTCTATCTTATTTAAAAGATTTTTAAAGAGTTTTAGTTTTTTAAAAAGTTTTGCGGGAAGTTTTTATTTCAAGAAGTTAAGCCTTAAATACTCAAATATGTTATACGTGAGTATTGAGATAAACACCGCTGAGAAATGTTTCCCTTGCGTCACGGTGTCACCCTTTAGATGCCAATGGTTTTAAAACAAATAGATGGGGAAAATGTTTTTTTTTTCATAGCCTTAGAACATTATATGTCATCATATTTCCTTGTTCATCTCTATAGGGGGTATGTGCATGCAACTAAACCCCAAGTCGGATTATTCACTCTGTTGGTAATTTTAGTTTTATACCTTCTACCATAGGATGGAGGTATACTAATTTAGTCATTCTGTTTGTAAAACCTCAAAATATGCGTCTGAGACCCCATAAAGTATATATATTCTTGATGGCCATTTAAGTCGATCTAGCCATGTCCGTCCGTCTGCCTGTAAAAAGTTTGCGTGTAACTTTCAAAGGAGTAAAGCTTGCCGCTTGAAAATTTGCACAAATACTTTTTATTAGTGTAGGTCAGTTGGGATTGTAAATGGGCCAAATCGGTCCATGTTTTGATATAGCTGCCATATAAACCTATCTTGGGTCTTGACTTCTTGAGCCTTTAAAGGGCGCAATTCTCATCCGATTTAACTGAAATTCTGCATGAGATGTGTTGTTATGACTTCCAATAACAGAACTATGTATGGCGCAAATCGGTACATAACCTGATATAGCTACCATATAAATCTTGATCCGGGATCTTGGTTTTTTCAGTCTCTAGAGGGCGCAATTCTCAACCGATTTGGCAGAAATTTTGTACAACGGCTTCTCTTATGACTTTCAACATACGCGTCTAATATGGTCTGAATCGATCAATACCTTGATACAGCTACCATGTAAACCTATCTCCCAATTTAGCTTCTTGAGACCCTAAAAGGCGCAATTCTTATCCGAATGAACTGAAATATTACACAATGACTTCTACAATGTTCGGCATTCATTTATGGTCTGAATTGGACTATAACTTTGCCAAAAAAAGAGATACCGCGCATAAAACTCGACAAATGCGATTCATGGTGGAGGGTATATAAGATTCGGCTTGGCCGAACTTAGCACGCTAGTTTTGTTCGTTCAAACCCTATGATGACTTCAAAAGTCGGAGAAAGAGAATGACAAGGGTGGTGGGCATTAACACGATTTTGCACGTTTACATTGGCCACTATATCCGAATTTATGATCTTTTTGAGATCTAAGTGCTAAATCCTGTGTTTTTTACAGGTTTTACCATAAAAAACTTAATCTCCTTTGTAATCGATAAAATTACCAAAATATGCAACGGTTTTCAAATATGAATGTGTGTGATATGCCCGTTCATGTGCAGGCATGTACGCTTGTGTGTGTCACTAAAATCCCCAAAAACGCAGTGTAAACGGACCGGATTTGTTTTTTGATTTGGTTACATCCAGATCATAAAAATTTCAATATAAACGAACTATTAAAAGGGGCCTAAGAAAGAAATGCATGCGGAACATTGACATTTGCTCCTTTTCTTTTTACTAAAGGAAAATCAACCATACTTTGATGCTCTTTTTGTTAAGTCTATAGCAGTGTAAAGAAATCAAATTAAAAAAAAAAATATTGTCTTTCACTTTCATATGCTATAAAAGGAAGTTTACCTTAGTGCTTTTTTTTAATCTAGCAGAAATTATGAAATACATATGTATGTTTATTATACCATGCTCCAAATAAAATTAACGGTACACCAATAATCAATGCATGCGTTGCTAATGGCAATATGTAAATGTAACAGTTGTTCGCTCTCTTGAAGTAGGAGAGAGTTGAACAGCTGATTGCCAAAACCATTGTATTGAAATCTTTTATCTAGTGGAGATAGTTTTTTTTGTAACACCTTTCCAAATTATTTGTTAAATGAATTCCATATATATTGAGCTGATGGTTGCCAATAGAAAGAGCTTGGGATTTTCCAAACGTTAAACATAATACATTGTAATAGAGTTTCCCCCCATTATTTCTTAAGTGAAGCCGTTTGACTAATTGTTTGTATTTTCTTTCTTTTTCTTTCTCCTCTTTCCATTCTTTCAGATTTGATTGATTGATCATTATTGGCAGCAAGAGAAGTAAGAACTAGCAGCACCGTCACCATCGTCGTCAGCGTCGCCGTCATTGTCAATATTACCATACGCGAGTTATTGTTTTACTTTTGGAGTGACATTCATACTTTGCAGTGGGGAGCCTGCCATTACTTTATGGAAATTAGCTGATACGACATTTGGGAGGAAACTAAGAATAAAAGGCATTGAGATTTTGAAACTAAGTGCAACCATTACGACCTCCCTAACAGCAGTAGCAGCAGCAGCAACAACATCTCAAGAACAAAAAATTTAATTGCAATTGTTTGGAAGAGGAGGAACGAAACATACACCACATAAAGACGTTTAGTTCACTATCATCAATTGAACTAGAAACACATTAAAAAATAAATCCTCTCCAAAGCCGCGCTCATTTTCAAAAACCTAACCAAGTTTAGAAAAGGTAGCCATTTTAGAAACTTCATAGTCTAACTTTTGCAATAACTCAAAAAAAGTTTTGATCTCTTAATAACACAGACGCCTCTGCCGCAAGCCCTTTCCAAGTTTAGACAAATAATTAAAAAAAACACACATTTTATATCTCCAAGAGACTCGAAAAAAGTTCTGTTTAATTAAAAATCAACATAAATTGTCGTCATATTTTACCTTCTATAAACTACTGCAACAAGAGAACAACAACAAAATACCTTCAAACCGCAACAACACAAAGAACCATCATTGCAAACACTTCAAATTTCGCTGTGCGAAGGAAGAACTAAAAAAAATTAATAATAAAATTTAATTAAACTTCAAAAAAGAAAACATCAAAGAGTCAAGCAAACCCACACTCGAACACACACACACACATATACAAATAAGCAATGGAACGTGAATCAAATCCGATGCAACCTATGTGCCGCTCTGGTTGCGGCTTCTATGGCAATCCCGCCACAGATGGTTTGTGCTCTGTTTGTTACAAGGTAAAGTATAATAATGGAATTTAACAGTATCTCTGTTTTTGTGTTTTTTTATTCTTGTTATTAAAAATGTTATTTTCCTCTTTGCCAAAGGATTCCTTGAGAAAAAAGCAGCAACCACCTGTTGGCAGCACACCCGTTTCAGTTCCAAGCCCACAACCAAGCCCCACATTTAGTCCAGCCATAACAATACCAACAGCAGCACAGCCAACAGTACAGAGTTTACAGCAGCAACACAATGAAATTAAAGAGGTAAGTGGAAATTTTTTTTCTTAATTTTCTTATAAAAAAAAAGAAGGAACAAAAATGTTCAAGAGAAGGAATCAGAATGTGAGCATATTAATGTTAAAAGGCCTATTGTTAAATGAATGGAAAAATAAAAAGAGAATACCTACGAAGATTGATAAATAGTAAGGGGGATTGTCTAAAATTATGCAAATTAAACTGGATTGATTGCTAAATTACCAAAACTTGACGCTGTGGGTATGAACATATGCTTATGTTTCTGTAGAATTTATGCTAATAGACTGAAGTGATCTCTGGACTAATTACTAGGTTTAGTTTTTTTTGTTGACTTTATATGTGGAATATTTCGAGGAAATGAAACCTCATAAAGATATTACATGGGACCTTTTCCCTTTAGAGAGACATAGACTTATCTCTAAGAGTCTTGTTTTGACAGGGAATACGATAAATTCCTCTATACTTCATCGTATGTGTGCTCGCATGGACATGAGCATGCAAACCCTTAAGATATTGAGATTGACAATTGATTAATTTCGTTGTTGGCATTCCTGAAGAAAGTGTTTAGAGAGCAGATTACAAAAGCCCTTCACTTTAGTCTTCTGATGGATATGGTCGATGAGTATCAGTTGTTGTAGCAGTATGTAGTACACTGAGGCGGTAGTTCTTGCGGATGGAGGAGTTCATCGGTTCAATCTGATACGTACAACTGGCTACCATGGGATTGATGTGTGTCAGTGATGATTCCTAGTGCTGTTTCCCCCAAGTTTTTTCTCCGTTTGGCTCTGTAACGCTAAAAAAAGAGTATTTTGCCAATAATCGGCCAATCGTTTTGTCTAAGGAGAACAACGTTTCTTTGTCCATGTTTCAATTCCAGTCGACTGGATACTTAAAGACTTTGTCTCATTAGGAATCTTTTACGCCAGAGTTTAATATAGAATATAATTTGAAGTTGAACACTTCTATTATTTTTGCAGCATATGTGAATTGGAACACATCAAAATATTTAGTATAAAGTCCACCCGTTTTCACAAGTTGGAAATGTGTGTTATTCAAACCCTCGGTGACATTCCTATAGAAATTGTTTAGAGAGCTTGTAATAGTTTTTGAGTTAAGGATTTTTGTCTCCTCATGCAGTTGTTCGGTGTTTACCATCTAAAGGCAGGATGTGATGGTTTTTAAGTCTGAGTTTTGAAAGCTTGGCAGATTTCGCCACTGCGGTTTTGCTTCCTACTTTGGTCTACTTTATGTAGATGAAAAGAGGAAACTCTTAATGATCACGTCTACACGCCTTGTCGTATTGAGCATCAAAGGTACTCAATATTTAAGCAAGAGCCTTATTGGCGCCTTTAAATAACCAATGGCCATCATGTTCTCCCGGCGATCGGTCGTATAGACCGGAGCTTGCTCGCCTTGACAAGGATCGCCACCTCTACATCTAAATCTGGTTACAACAACAACAACGACTACCTCCAAGGAGACTTCTTATTCAGACAGATAACAGAATGGTCAATGAAAATCGGGAAGTATTTCTGTAACAATATTGAAAACATATAATGTAAACCATTGATTTTAACATGGATCTTCATAAGCAAAAACTAATCATCACATATAACGTGATAGATCCGACAAAATAGGTTTAAATTGTATTAAGTCTCAATCGTGTGATACTGAGAATAGAAAGGTATTTGAGACATAAATTTGGGGTGAGGCAACCCGCCTGAAAATATACATAAAACTTTTATATAAGTTTCGTATTCTACTCTCAAAATACCTGTCGTTTTGATTCCCATATTATCCCGTTTGGTATACATATCCATTTGGGGCATAATTTTGGGGTCGGATAAACCGTCTGGAGGTATACCCCAAATTTTTATATAAGTTTCGTATTCTAATTCCATTTACCTTTTATTTGATACACATATTGCACATCAATCAGTAAAGCTCATACTTGTTGTCAAATTGTCATCAATCAAATAAGACGCAACACTTTAATTTTTATACGGAGTCATTCCGTATGTAACACCTCGAAATATTGATCTGCGACCCTATGTTCTGGGTCGTCTCGACATTCTGAGTCGATCTAGTCATGTTCGTCAGTCTGTCGAAATCACGATAGCTGTCGAACGCGTAAAGCTGGACGCTTGAAATTTTGCACAGATACTTCTTATTGATGTAGTCGTTGGATATAGCCCCAAATAAACCGATGCTCCGGTTTGACTTCTTGAACTCCTAAACGCCTCAATTTTCCTTCGATTTGACAAAAACTTGGGTTATGACTCAAATATTATCAGAATCGGTCTATAAACAGACATTGCCCCCATATAAACCCATCCCCGGATTTGTCATCTTGAGCCCTTAGAAGCCTCAATTTTCATCCGATTTGGCTGTAATTTGGAACAAAGGCTTGAATTGTGACCACGCCAAGTATGATCCGAATCGGTTTACAAAAATTGATATAACCCTCTATAAACCGATACCCGGATTTTTAATTCTTGAGCCCTTAGAAGCTTCAATTTTCATCGGATTCGCTGTAATTTGGAACAAAGACTTGAGTAATGACTTCCAACATCCATACCAGTTATGATCCGATTCGATCTATAAACAGATAGAGCCCCCATATAAACCGATCCGCGGATTTGACTTTTTGAGCACTTAGAAGTCTAAATTTTCCTTTATTTGGCTGAAATTTGACCCAAAAACCTATCTTATGACTTACAACATCAGTGTCAAGTTTTATCTGAATCGTTCAATACAGCGATATAGGCACACCTATGTACCGATAACCCGATATGACTTCTTGAGTCCAAAATAGTTCAAATACAAACTCAGCTAATAAGGGTTAATTTTTAACGGAATCCATGGTGGTGGGTACTCAAGGTTCGAGGGAGTAAGATTCGGTCCAAATTTTCCACAAAGGCATCTACTTTCGACTCCAACATAAGTATGGCCGGAATCAGTGCATAACTTGATAAAGCTCCAATAGCATAGAAATTCTTATCCATTAACCTTTTTTTTTGCCTATAAAGAGATATCGGGCAAAGAACTAGACAAAAGCGATTCGTGGTGGAGGAGGGTATATAAAATTCGGTCCAACCCAATTTAGCACGCTTTTACTTGTCATACATGTAATAGATTATATAATGGCAGCCGTACCCACTTGCTTTCCTTATTTGGTCTTTTCTTCCCAATTTAAATAGGGCATGCTTTTGTTGTCATTTGTATAATTTCCGGTATTCTGGTTTTTGAAGTTTCTAAATTTTGAAAAAAATGTGTAATTCAATATTTGCCAACAAATCACCGCAATAGCAGAAATTGCCTCAAGACGAATAAAAAAATTTTTCTATCAAGGTCAATAATTTAAGAGCTGAATATTTCTTTACCTTATGTAATCTGCCTCAATATTTACCAAGTAAAGAAGTCAATTTATGACGATCCATAGTTTTATTAAATTTCAATATTTCCTCAATCAACAACATTCTGCCAAAGTCTTGGTTGCAAGAGCCGGAAGAATTTTAAATTTTCGCGCCACGAAAAAGTGGGACAACCCCCAACTTTTGTAGCAGTTGTAAAACAGAAATATTTAAATAAAGGTATAGCAGTTTTGGTTTAATAAACCATCGATTCTGGCAATCAAATGGAATCTCGGGTTGCCACACAATTTGAGTTTAAAAGATTCAAATAGCATCTCTAAAGCAGAGACCCAACAATTCCATTTCGAAAGGGAATCTCCAATTGAATTGCATTACCTTAATATTATGGCTGAGAGACAAAATAGTAATAATGAAAATGACAACAAATTGCCAACAGTTAAAAATCAAAATAAGAGAACAAAAGATCAACAAGACAAGTCAGACCTTTCGAAAACAAATTCTAAAAGCGATAGCAAAAGGGATACATCTTGCTCCAGTCAAGGTCTTGCTATTGATATTGCTAGCAAAAGCCCTTCCTCTTCTCAAGAACATGTCAATAAGCAAAATGAAAATAAAAGTTCTGCTACTGTTGCCTCTTCTTCAAAGAATGAAAGTCATGGAAAAATGGAAGACAAATTTTCGCAAGCGACTTCAAGAAAAAGGGTAAAATAATTATGTTTTAAACGATTTAAATCTATTTGGTGTAATTTTTTTTTGGGAGAGATTCTTTTTGCTTGATTTCACTGAAATTTTGAACAGAGAGTTGCATATATCTACCATATACACCGATCTCCAATAAAAGCCGCATTTATTACCCGATTGTGTTGAAATCTAGCATGGTGAGTTGTGTTAGGGCACCCCACATCCGTACCGAGTATGGTTCAGATCGGACAATATTTAGATATAGTCCCCAACAGACCGATCTCTACATTGAAGGCCTATAAATGGCTTATCAATCACCCGATTAGCTGAAATTTGGTACAGTGCGTTGTTTTAGACCCTTACACATCCTTCCCTTTGTTTACCGATGTGGCTAAAATTTGGATCTGTGAGTTATATTAGACCTCTAGACGTCCTTAACGAGTTTGGTGCAGATAGAATTGCTATTTTTTCACCCGAATGGGGTTAATTTAAGGTGGTGGGAAACATTTATCGACCATAAATCAATGGACAGGATAGTTACACTCTCTGCATGAGGATTACAAGCGAATAAGTCTCTCATCCTTAATATTAAAGACCTAGAAAAGAAAGACTAAATGACACATGCATTACGGACCCTCTCGACCCTATGGCGTTATAAGCATATTCAACTTAAGATCGGTTGACAGTGTCCATCATTATGTGGTTGGCAACATCGAAAAGAACTTGGGTGTGGGAGACTGCACTGTGGCGACTTTCTCCGACAAAGAAGGACTTTTAATGGTTTGAAGTTGGAGTCAATGTATGGTGCTCTGGTGGACGAACAATAGTGTCCCCCTCTTTTTAAGTGAATCTGGTTGATACCATGCTGAAAGACAGTATTCTCATTAGCGGTGGGCTCTATTATGAAGATAGTGGCCTCTGCTTCTTGTTATCAATGGGATTCTGAAGTTATTCAGGGGCGCTGAGGAAGCTATTTGGATGGGCGAGGGCCAAAGAGGTTTGCATAAACTCCAGAAATACTCATTTAGAAGAACTGGCTAAGGGTTTTAAGGGTTTTTTTATCTGCCGCTCTCCGGCATGGCCAAGTACTTGAGCGTGTTTCTTTAGCAGACACTAAGTTAAAAAGGAACGTAGAGGAAGTCACAAAAGAACTGAATGCGCTTTACTCCTGTCGCAATTCGGTAGGGGCGATTTAGTGGCCTAGGCTAGGAACAGCGAACTGAATGTTTACGATGGTTTTTCGAACGATTTTCACCTATGGATGTTAGGTTTGGAATCGGTCTTTGGACAACTGTCAAACATGAAGTCGCGGAAAATCAGTGGTATCGCGTGGAGACCCCGGGCCGGGCACCGCCTCTTGCTTTAATACTGAGTGCCTATGATGCTCGATATAACAATGCGAGTTATTGGCGCCTTTAAATGATAACGTTCCTGCGCGATCGGTCCTATGGACTGGAACGAGCTTGCTCACCTATGGAGCTGAAAAAGGATCGCCGCTCAACATGCAAATGTGGCTACAACAACAACAACAGAATCATGCCTGGACTTTTTCCAGGCACTTATCCTTCTTGTCATTCTGAACTACTGTACAAGCTTAAAGTGGTTGATGAGAGAATCTCATACCTGTCTTGTGCTTTGATTAGCCCTTATCTTCTTTCGTACTGATGAGATGCCAACACATGGAACATATGGCGTAACGACTATCCAGATTTTCTTGAAGTTTATCAACATTTTTGTTGATGTTCATCAACATTTTTGTTGATGTTTATCAACATTTTTGTTTATGTTTATCAACATTTTTGTTGATTTGGATTAAATTTTTTTTTATGTCTATCGTCCTTGCCCTGCAGAACTGGATTGGTTGTCGATGGTTTTTCCCATCCAATGGCTAAAAGAATTTGGCCCGTTTTTCTGTCCTTCCTTTCTTTGCATATATGTTTATTTTCATTTTTTACCTCTGAATAAACGCTAAAGACAACTGAAATTTATTTTTCCTTAATTTTTTTATGATTTCATTGTTAAAAGGTTCTTTGGCTGGCTGGGGCTACCTTCACGTGCTCTAGAAATATTTTAATTGACAAACAAATTGACGAAATTGCTTCGTTTGGTGTGGGACCTTCTTTGTTTTCTTCTTCTTGTCTTATATTTTTTCAAGTATTTTAGAACGTTTGTTTTTCCTTATGCTGCAGCTCATCTTTGTGCTGTTTGTTTGCCAATTAAATTTACAGAAAATATTTTGGCATTAAAATCCCATTCTCGTATCATCGTTGTTGGTGTTTGCCCATTTATTGCTACGCTACGTATAACTCGTGACTTGATTTGATTTCAAAAAAAGAGATCGACACGCTAGAATCACTGGCAATGATGAGGAGGATGATGATATGATTTATTTCTATACAATTTGTACCACAAAAAGAAATCAAACATTTTATTTGAATAGATTGTTGTCTTCTTTGTGTTGTATTTGCTTTGTTATTTTATGTAATGATGAACCACAATGATAAGAATGGGCAATTTTTTCAAGAGATGCCAGAGGTATGATGGATCTTTCCTCTAAACAATAAATGAAATGCTGGGTGAATTCAAAATGTCTTTAGTAGAATTAAAAATACTTTTGGGATTAATAATACCTATCTATATAATAAGATCTCTGATTCTGATACCATCCTTAACGTTTTTTTGATTTTAAAAATTTCTAAATATTTTTTTTTAATATTAAAATTTTTTAATCCTTTTCCTTCTCCTTTTTTACAGAAAATAAATGAAGAAAACACAGCCAAAACTAGCAGCGAAGCAGCCGCCTCCGCATCTGCATCCGCCGGTCCATCAACTTCCACCGAACCAGCAGAAGATGATAAAGACAAGGATGATGACAAAGATTCGAAAAAGAAAAAGAACCGCTGCTCTGAATGCCGCAAAAAAGTTGGCTTGACAGGTATATATTTTGTGGCATTAACAAATCTGAAGTTGATATAGCAGAAAAAAAAACAACAAATTAAACAAATATTAGCGATATATAATAACAGCACATTTGATTAAGACAAATACCCAATTGAGTAGCTTATTAATGAAAGTAAAAGCACACACAAAGTAGATTAATTTATATGTGCAAATTGGAAACTTACCCATGAACATTCTGTTTTAATAACTGCGGGGATAATTCTTTTATACCAATGAGTAGTGTTTGATGTAACTTTAACCCATTTTGTACCAGTGGTCAAAAAATATAATTTAAAATATTTGCCGCCAACTATTTATTTTGTATACTCCATACCTACCCTTTTGAGATATTACCGGCGGTCACAAAAATAGTTTGAAAATAGCTGAAATTAGCTTGGTACAAAATAGATTAAGATCAACGAAAAGGTACCTCCTTTTTTTTAACCAAGTCCTTATGGCTTGTCTGAGCTAGGCAGAGCGTCAAGTCGCTAGAAGGGGATAACCACCCATGACATATATGAGTACAATTTATTCTCGCGAAGTGCACTATCTGTCAACGAGTTTTGGTTGTGTGTGTGTATTATAGTTAAGAAACGTTACACACAATAAAATACCCAAAATCAGAGTTGCACTAATCACTGATTTTGACAGATAGTGCACTCAATATTTTGGTGCTGGGCAGCTGCCACTACCTGTAAATAAATATATCTTGTAACCACCGCCGATATCAAACCGAATGTTTTAAATCATGGTCTTCCGGAGAGCCAAATTTTCTAGAGATCAATTTTTTTTAACATCCTCCGCTTCTATTTAACACCAATTAAGCCAAATCCCTTGGCAGCCTGTTGTACGTACCGGATTGACCCGATGAATTTCTTCATCGGCAAGGGCTGCCGCCTCAGTGTACTAGAGACGGCTACAACAACAACCAATTTTGCCGTTTGTACGTACCGGTTTGACCCAATGATGTTCCTTATCGGCAAGGGCTGCCACCTCAGTGTACAACATACTGGTACAACAACAGCTAACAATTAAAAGCAAAAATCCCGAGTTTTAAACCTCGGGATTTTAATTAATTTTTTCATCAGCGAGAAAATTCCTCCAGCATAGAAATTTTCATTTACGATCCTAAAAAACTTGTATCAATGCTGAGGTTCTAACTATCTGTCTATTGTTGGTCAATTCCATAGCTGACCAATCTCGTTCCAATCCGTAGGGTCGATTGCGCCTCTTCATATTTGTGTCCTCCGTTGATTGTATTTGTATTATTTTTTTTAAATGTTTTTTTTAAATGTTTTTTTTAATTATTTTTTTTATTTTTAATATTATTTTGTATTTTTTTTATACTTCTTTTATTATTTTTTATTTTTTTTATACTTCTTTTATTATTTTTTATTTTTTTTTTCTTAATTTTTTATTTAATTTTTTTTAATATTTTTTTTATTTTTTTAATTTTTTTAATTTATTTTTTTTAATTTTTTATTTTTTTATTTTTTTATTTTTATTTTTTTTTATTTTTATTTTTATTTTTTTTAATTTTTTATTTTTTTAATTTTTTATTTTTTTCTAATTTTTTATTTTTTTAATTTTTTATATATATTTTTTAATTTTTTTATTTTTTTGCATTGCATATTTAAAATTTTTTTAAATTTAATTTTTTGTAGTGTTTCTTTTTTAATTATATTTGTTTTTTATTTATTTTAATTATATTTGTTTTTTTTTTATTTTAATTATATTTGTTTTTTTTTTAATTTTATTTTGTTTTTATGTTTTTTATTTTATTTTGTTTGTTTTTTATTTTATTTATTTTTGCATTTAATTTTATTATTTTTTAATTTATTTTTTTATTTTTTATTTGTTATTTTTTATTTTTTTCTTTTAATTTTTTTTATTTCATTTTATTTGTATTTTATATTATTTGTTTTTTAATTTGTTTGTTTTTTATTCTATTTGTATTTTGTTTTTTTTTATTTTGTTTTTGCATTTTATTTTTTTTATTCTATTTATTTTTTGTTTTTTATTTATTTTTATTATTGTTTTTATTTTCAATTAATTTTTTATTTTCCATTTTTTTTAATGTTTTGTATATTTTTTTAATTAGTTTTTAATCCTTTTTTAGTTTTATTCTTATTTTATTATTGTTTTTTATTTATATTTATTTATTATTGTTTTTTTATTTTTATTTATTTATTATTTTTCATTTATTTATTTTTTTATTAGTTTTTAATTCTTTTAATATTTTTTAAATTTGTTTTTAACTTTTTCTTCAATTTTTTTTTACATTTGTTTGATTTAGTTTTTTGTATAATTTCTTAGCTTTTTTTTAGCTTTTATTTTTATTATTTTTATATTTAATTTTTATATATTTGTATACTCTACACTATCGGATGTGGATACACTAATTTCGTCATTCCGTTTGTAACACATCGAAATATTGATCGTCTTAACATTCTAAGTTGATCTGTCTGTCGAAAGCACGCTAACTTTCGGGGAGTAAAGCTAGGCGCTTGAAATGTTTCACAAATGCTACCTATTGGTGTAGGTTGGCTTGTAAATGGGTCATATCGGTCCATGTTTTGGCATAGCTGCCATATAAACCGATCTCTGATCTTGACTTCTTGAGCCTCTAATGGGCGCAATTCTTATATGATTTGGCTGAAATTTCGCATGATGTGCAAAGTATAGCTGTCATATGAACCGATCTTCTATTCATTTTTTTCAATTTTTTTTTATAAATTTAATCTCCATTTCTTTTTTTGCAGGTTTCCTTTGCCGATGCGGTGGTTTATATTGTGCAGTACATCGATACAGCGACAAGCACAATTGCACATTTGATTATCGGGAACACGGAGCCCAAGAGATCAGACGCAATAATCCGGTAGTGGTTGGCGAAAAAATACAAAAAATTTGAACTTTTGTGCCATCATCATTTAACAAGTTTATGATAATATAATTCTTATACATACATCTATATATATAAATATAAAAACAAAAAAACCACAAAAACTTATAAATATTAAATATACATAATATAAATAATATATATATATAAAATAATATAATACTAAAAGAAAACAAAAACGGAAAGAAATAACTAAAGAAACAGAAACAACTAATTTAAATATATATTTAAAAAGAAACAAAAAACTGAAAAAAAAAATTGAAAACAAAAGAAAAAATGAAAATACAACCCCTCCACAACAACAACAACAAGAAAACAACTAGAACATACACATAGAAGAAATCATACAAAATAAAAAAATTCAAAAATGAACAAATAATAAAAAATAATTATGATAATGAAGTGAAAATATTATGTTTTTGTAAGAACATGCCAATTACAGCCAAAAATTTTAAGTTTTCCAAACACAGCAATAAATAAAAAAATAATAGAAACATGTAAACAATATACAAGTAACAAACATATATATTTTTCATTTGCAATTTGTCTATCCAACCACCAATCAACTCTGTTCTTCTTTACTTAAAACTTATTAAATTATGTTATGTTAGAAAAAACCTCTAAATGATTGAGTTTTAAATTCCTTCGCTTACTTTGCAATTCACTATACACACACACACACACCCATATAAATATTTAAATATATAGAAATAGATATGTTAATTGAATGGAAAAAATTAATAAATTTTTTAAAATTTAGTTTATTTTTTCGCTTCTATCGTATAGTAGAGAAACTCTATTTCTTTTTTTTGTTGTTTAGTTTAAAATTAAAAAAATATATATCTATAAACATCATCTTCAAAAGGGAAGCATATTCTTTATATATATATATATACTATTTTTATTATTTTATTACTTTTATTATTATTTTCTGTTTATTATTTTTTATTTTAATTTTTTTTTGTATAGAACCAACATTAGACTTTTGTTTTTAAGGGATATAAATAATATAAAAAAAAATATTTAATATTTAAGACGTTAATCCCCCAAATTCTTCTTTTTTCTGTTAGGTTACTCTCTACCCTCTCTCTTTTCAGCTTGCTTTCGAGCTGCTTCTCTGTTTCGCTATTTCTTTCTTACTCCACCTTATAAACTATGCTAGTTTAAATTTCTTTATTATTAAAACAAAAGGAAAAAGAATCAAAATCTAAAAAAAAAAATAATGCTGCTGCAGTTATTCTTTGATAATATTTTTTAAAAAATTCTTTGTTTTTTTCATATTTAGAAAATTGAAAATGAAAATGGTAATTTTTGCTTTAAAAACATTTTTAACACATACACACACAAAATAGTTTTTAGTTTTTCTGCTCTTATAAACTAAAAAAAATCAGACACAACCACATGCGATGATACAATATAGGTTATTATTATTTTTTTGAAGTGTTTATACATATAAAAAAAAATCTAAAAATAAAATAAAAAGGAAAAAAATAATGCAAACAAAAAACCAAGCTCTTTAACTGTAATTATCATTATTATTATTATTAATTAATAAATTAATATTAGAACGAGAAGAAAAAAAGAAACAATTCTAAAACGATAAATTAAACATTTTATTAAAAAATAAATGAGATGAAAAATTAAAAAAAAAACGATAAAAAATTAATAAAAACACCAGAACTATAAAACAAACCCACAACTTTACAATTAGTTTATAAACATTACAAAAAAAAAAAACATTTTCTTCAATACTATCTACTATAACTGCAACAACAAGAATAAAGCAAGCAAAATGGGAACTTTAAGAAATAAACACGCTACTACTATATACTAAAATTTATACAAAGTCATATAATTTGAAAGAAAAATATGCGAAGGTAAAGAATCAACCCAGCAAGGATTCAAGGCTTCTCTTTAATATCATCTTTCATAGGAAGTAGAAAAAAAGTATATGCTTATAAACCAAGACTAAGGAATCTGAACTCGGAGTTCGATTCAGAGTAGAAGCATGTTTGCTCAACTCAGAACCGAACTCCCACGAAGGTTTTAAAACCTCGGCTCCGCAGCCCTTTTTGGTTTGATGATTTTGACAATGAAATCACCCATGCTAAGGTGATGCCACATTTCATAATGTTTTTTTGCTTGTGTTGGATGTTTTTGACAGTTGTCGATAGAAAATCAGAGGCCGAATTACGGCGCTTACGTGTTCGAGTGTGCTTTCGTATCGAATTTAATGGATAATATAAAGTTTTTTTACAAATTATGATCAATTTAAACATTTCCGATCTCAAATTTCAAAAATCTTCGTTCAATAAAGAAATGCATAATTCACAATAGAGAGATTTCAAACGATTTTAGTCGTTCATGTATGCGGTAATTCGGCCCCAGCTTATTTTGTGGTTATACAAGGGAAAACATTTCACATTCTTTTTTTCTGTCTCAGTATTCTAAACTTACTCGATTTTATATGGAGTGACAGTGTGTTCCCTAGAACCCTTTATTCAAGGCATGGACAACTAAGCTCTCACTTACCGTTTTTTATTTTTGTTTATATCAACCAACACGCAGGCGATTTCGTCTATGAACATAAGGCACTGCGTTAGGGAAAGAGGGTGTAGTGTTTATTGATATTTGTTTTAAATTTCTTGATGTTACAGTTGGGCACAAAGACATAAGCCGAAAGTCGAATCCATATGCGAACTGTTCGGCAGAAAACGGCTGTCCAATCAATGGTTAGTGTTTCTGAAAAATCCTTAACACCATTCACTGAACCTTGTTTTTAATGACGTGCTGTGCAGATGAGACTACAGATTTGTAAAAATATACAAAACAAGGTGGCCACGATCGCTGTAAATATACAGAATAGGCCTGTTCGCGTACTTTTCCTAGAAAAATTTGTAGGAGATCAAGCGTTGAGGAGTGTCGCGTTGAAAAAAGCAACTCGGCAAACAAATGTCAAAAAATCAACTCGCAAAAGTTTAACCAAGGTGGATTTAAAAAGATGGTCCCACGCGAACAGCTGTTAACAGCCGGCTTGGTTTGACGGCGTCCGATTTTTGGTTGCATTCACTTGGTTGTTATCTTCTATCTCGTATATTCCCTGTTCATGTACGCAGACGCACACACATTTCTTTGTGTGTGTTGGCAAATAGTCGATCAGCTTGATGACAAGATGGCGGATTGCTCCATATGATTTATGGATGTTGTACAAATGAGACCACCTTTAAAACTACTTCAAACACTACTTCACGTGTGGGAACACAGACTAGCGCTCGCTTTCAATCGTCAAAGTTGAACATTTTTTAACTTTCTCGTTGTTCTTTTGGAATTTGTGTACAGAGTTGCATTTTTGCAACGCAACGCTTACAGCCAAAGCTCAACGCGCCATAATGTCTTTTCGCGTACTTTTTCAGGAAAAAAATTTGCAATAAACAGCTGGTTTTCATAAAACGGCTGTTCTATACTGCAATTTTCTGCTAAAAAACCTCCAGTAGCAATTTGCAAGCTCTGATTTACAAAACTCTGAAAATTTTGCTAGCGCTCTCCCACCTCCCCTGTTGGCAAATAAAGCAGGAGGGTGAGAAGTCGCGAACGACTTTCAGTAACAGTTTGTGCAAATTTGAACAAAGTTTTGAGTACACGAACACACTATTTTATTTGAAATAAACATATGGTTTTCACAAAACAGCTGTTCCATGCTTCACGTTTCTGGTGGGAAAAAGCCACGCGTGGAAAGTTGCAAGCTCTCATTTAGCAAACTCACAAAGTTTTTCTCGATCTCACGCACTCTCCCGCATTTTCTGCTGGCAAATATAGTACGCCAAAGGCTTTTCGCAACATCTTGTGCTAATTTGCATACAGGTACTGGATGGATAGACAAGCCGTTTAATGCAAAAATGAAACGCAAAAAAAGCTTCCAGTGGAAGTATTTTTGTATGCTATGTGGTTGTAACCATGACAATTACCAGATAGTGTACCGTTAACAGCTGAGTACAATTTTTTCTAGCGAAGTACACTATCTGTCAACGAGTTTTGGTTGTGTGTGTGCATTATAGTTAAGAACCATAACACACAACGAAAAATGGACCGAACTAGTAACATACTCAAAATCACAGTTTCACTAATCACTGATTTTGACAGATAGTGCACTCAATATTTTGTTGTTGGGCAACTGCCACTACCTGTAACGCCATAACCTCGAATGATACGAATTGAGTTGATCCTCTATGCAGTCGGTTTAAGTGTTACTGTGTTTTATTTTTGTTCTATTCAGTTTTGAATAGATTTCAGTGCACACGTTATACTGGGTAGTTCTCGATATCTTGCGACAACAGATAATAACCGATTTATCGTAATTTACTCAATATATTACTAAAAAACGCACATCAAATATTTGTATACTTCCTTGATAGGTCTTGATCTTTATTAAAATGTGATTGCGATTTATGTGTTCTAATTGCCTATTGTGATTGAAATATTAAAAATCTGGGGCCGAAATATCGCATACGTGAACGGGTAAAACCGTTCGAAAGCTCTATTTTGAATGATGTATTTCTGGGATATTGTCATCTGTTGGAATACCTTAAACGACATTTTGTCTTATTCTTCGAGATAAAGGTCAATGGGTAGCAGATATCATATGACCAAGAAGGGGACCTATCAACGCTCCAAGATTATATTGCCCAGTATAAATTTGAAGAGGTCTACCGCATTTCTGTCGTTGGCTAAAGTAACAGGCTGTGAGAATGTCGAGAAAGAACTGTAGGACAATGGTGGATACACTCACACATGTGCTCATTATTTACCATCTCATGGTTTTATAATATAATAATGCTACACTATTTAGCTGGCGTCTTCTTCCTTCTCCTTTTCCTGGGGTTTTTGTTGTACCCTAAAGACTAAATCCAAGTGAGCCCAATTGCGAACTAGCACTTAAACATTAAGAGTTGACTTTCATGCTGAATCCGCTAAGTTTGTAGGTAGGAAAAAAGTCCTCCAGCAGATAAATTTGCAGCCTATCAATTACCAAACACTCAAAAATTTGACTGCTTTCATCGATCTTGAGCTCTATTCTGTTGTGAAACAAGCTGATACCCTAACAGTGAGAGGCGGACGACCCTGCGAATTATTGATCAATGAGGGTGCAAAGGCCTTTTTAGCTATCTATAGTATCAGTTTCATGGAAATCGCTCAATGGGCTGCCGCATTTCCATCGGAACCTTGGGTTGCCGATCCACAAGACTGGTTATTATCAAAACTTTTTTAGAACTGGATAGACAAACCGTTACCATGAGATGGTAACGACATTTGCCATACTGTCAAAACAATACGAGGAAAAAAGTGAAAATAATTGTAAAATTTATAAATAAAATTTGCAAGACATGTGTGGGCATAGAAGTCAAATAAAATATATTAAGATTTGTACACCCAATTTTATAAATAATTGATTTTTATTTTGGCATTCACAATAAAGGATTTATGCGGTTGGCCGCACTTATTTGTGAATGCTGAGGACAGCATTGCATTGCGAATACTATTACCACAGTTTGTTGCTTTTGGCCGCAATGCCTTCGTTTTGTTTAAGCTGTGTTTTATTTAAATACTATATAGTGTAATTCAATAATATTTCTATAAAAATTACATCTTTTCAGGGCAATAAGTTCTAGATAAATTACAAGTGCAGATTTGTGTTGAACATCTGCCGTCAGGATTGCCATCATATATTTTCACAAAATAGTGTGACCATCCGCAGAAATCATCTATTGTGAATGGTATAGATTAAAAACAGTTATATATACAATTGCGTGCACAAATCTTAATAAATTTTATTTGACTGCTATGCCCACACATGTTTTGCCAATTTAAGTAATAAATTTTACAAATTTTTACACTTTTTTCGTAATATTGTTTTGACAGGTTGGCAAATGGAAGCTGCTCCTTATCACAATTTTGAAAAAAACGGTATATTTAGGAAATGAGTGCACTGATTTATGAGAAATTTTGTTTGAACCCAAATGCCCAAATGTATGAAGAGTAAGGGTCTGGGGGAGCTCCATACCATAATATCCCCTATTAGGGAAAACATGCCCAGTTAAGGTGAAACGGGTATCAAATGAAAGGTAGTTGAAATAGAGTATGAGGCTAGCATATATCCGCCCCATCCTTCAAAAACGCCCCAGCCAACAGGTCATGTTTACCAATTGGGATAATATGGATATGAAAAGCAATTAACAAATGGAAGTAGAGTACAAACAAAAAGTATGACCTAAGGTGTCTAGGGACCACCCAATCTCCAAAAAAGTAAAATATATGTGCAACGATACAACATGGGTCTCAAATAATATATCTTGGAGAGCAGACTAGGAATCTGGTATTCGGTACAAGAGTAGGGTTGCCAATCTATAAAAAAAAACTAAAATAGGACTCGATTAAAACGGTCCTTGGTAGTATAGTACAATTTTTGCACTCAAATTTGGGTTGACACTGAACAAGCTATGAAGAAAACCCACCAACCCAGCCTGAAAAAGATATTTCAAAAGGTATAGGGTTATATTCCCAATAAACAAAACTACTTTTAATGAAGATCTTATTTGAAAATATTCACATTTTCAAAATTTAGTCATTGAAAATGAGTTTATTTGCAAATGGAACCAATTTTTAGATAAGCAACTCTAAAATTTAATAAAAATTTTCAAATCTTTAGCATTATCATTTATCGGAAGGATTTTTTTTGCATTAATGAGACAGAATTTGTTTGTGTAGATATTTTTCTCAAAATAAAAATTATAATAATAATATTTTTTTATAAAATAACTGAGTTGAATAAACATAAACACTAAGTAAACACTTTGGATCTTTGTAGAAGAAACAAAAAGAAAAAATTGCCTCTTCCATCAAAACCAAGTCTATATAAGCCCAACCTCACAATATTTGCCCTAAAGATACCAAGTAGATAATTTCTTTCTCACCCACGGAAAAAGACCACTTGCAAATTGAAAATGCTTATAGAATAGATTTGAAATTGGTCTTTTTTTGTCTATTAAATATATAGGTCCTTCTCCCTAATACAACTTAAAAGGCTTCTAAGAGCTTTTTTCAAATAAAAAAAATGCTTTAAATTAAGTTTTAATATTATTTTATAATATGTCCACATATATAAACACATATTTTTTTAAATTAACACTTAAAGCTTAAAGCTTTAAATTGTTTTCTTATTCTTCCATTTCTCTCTACTTCTGTCTTTTTAATTATACATATATTATTTTTATTTAAAATGTTTTTTTTTTCTAATTTTTTTTGTTTATAATTATTTTTTTAGTTTATAGCAATTTTATTACAATTATAAAACTTTTTTTGTTAACTCTTTATACAAACTGCAACAAACGGCAACAAGAACACCACCAATCCCCTAATCCCTATATTTACACACACAAAAACTCTACCTACTATAGAAAACTTACATATAAATATTTAAAAAAAAGATGGAAGGTTTTTTTTTATTAATTAAACTAGAGCTTGCTTTTTATTTTTATTATATTATTTACTTTAAAATTATATAAAACACATACACATACATATAATAAAAATATAATTATCATTTTAATGTTTTATTTTTATTGAAATATATATCTTTATTTTTTCTTAGATTTAATTAAAACAAATATTTAGTAATAATTTCTTGATGAAAAAGGTTTTTAATTGTTTTTTTTTTTAATTTAAACACTGAGTTCATATATTATAATAAACTGAAAAATAATAATAATCAAATACCACATTGAGCAAAAGAAATAATTATAATTAATAATTACTGAAAATAAAATGAAAAACATTTAGTTAAAACCACTTTACAAAAAGAAATAAACAAAAAACCAAATGTTTGTATTTATTCTTTTTATTTGTTTTTTATGGGTTTCATACACATACGCAAACAGGGCGGATTTAAAAAGGTGGTCTCACGCGATCAGCTGTAACAGTCGGACAGGTTTGGCGGTATTAAGATGTCAGATTTTTGTTTGCATTCTCTTTGTTGTCATATTTTTTCTCGCATATTATCTGCTTATGTACGCACACGTATACACACACGTACACAAATTTCTTTGTGTGTGTTGGCAAAACATCGATCAGCTCACAAATTGTTACTGTAATTGTCAAATAAATAGCAAAAGAGAGTAACGGCTGCTCGTACTCTCCTGCACTTTCTTTTACTGGCAAGTTTTTACAGGAAAAGTACGCGAACAGACCTATTGCAAGTGCATAGAGTTTTCCACTCATGTTCAATTGACGTAGGTTTTACATTTATTTCCAAGGGCATCATGGCTGGATTCACTAATAGAATGTTAAGTCACTTACAAAAACATAAAGTGGATAGGTGCCATGAACATCATTATGATTGTCAAAATCTGTCTATTGTGAATGTTAAAAAATAACAGTAAAAATTTGTTTCTCTTACAAAATGTGCCATTTGAAAGTAGCTGTGTTTTACTTTAGTATTGTGTAAAGCAGTGCAATGAAGTTTGTATGCAAATGGCATCTATCCAGGGGCCTCCGTTATTGAGCGTTTTTTTATCCAAAGATTAATTCCGTTCCGTAAGTACAAACTGGATCATGGCTTAAGATCGCAATTTGTCAAAAGATTTTGGAGAAGAAAAAAATCGATCCGCCGAGCATATTTTGCCATCTCAAAGGTAAAAAAGAGTTATTACTAGTAATAAATAAATAAAAACACGTGTTAAACCATATGCGATTGTTTTTCAAACGATAAGTTACAGTTTTTACACAATAAATTGTTGATGTGTGTGAAAGAGGACTAATAAATTTGTGGTTTACGTCGTTTACGTAGGATTAGTATTCTATTTTGCTTTCGGAATAATCGCGGAAATCCTTAACTGTTCCGCGAGTGGAAATTGACAGTTATGTTTTGTTTTTATTTTCATACGAAAAGACGTTTTTTTTCTTTGCACTTATGGTTTTATTATTATTATTTTTGCAAATAAATAAAATAAAAAAAAAACGAACCATTGAAACCAATAAAACAAAAGTGATGCCGACATGATGTCAAGCGTTGCCACTAAAATTTCTTTTGCCATTTTACTCCATCGTTTCGCCGACGTTTTTTTATATGGAGTTTGACAGCATTCCGCCTGAAAAGCTGAACAGAATACTAGGCTTAACGCAGCCAACGGTGCTTCTTTGATGTTTCGCGTAGGCACCAAAGCGGATTTAACTAGGTGGTCTCACGCGAACAGCTGTTAACAGCCGGCCAGGTTTTAAGGTATTAAGATGTCAGATTTTTGTTTGCATTCACTTTGTTGCCATCTTCTTTTTCTCATATTCTCTGCTCATGTACGCACATGTATGCACACACATACAAATTTCTGTGTGTGTGTTGGGAAAACCGCGATCAGCTTGATGGCACAATGGCGAATTGCACCATATGATTTGTAATTATTGTACAAATGAGACCACCTTTAATTGTTTCGCCATGTTTGGATTGATGATTTTCTTTGTACCTGTTCGCGGGAGACCACCTTTTTAAATCCGCCTTGCAATCCCAAGAGGCTTTTATTTGTGAACAATGCCCAAGTATTTAATTGTTCTTATTGCAAGTTTACTAAACTGCTTTTAAGCAAGTCATGGGTAACTTTCAATAAATTTTTATTATTTGAAATAGCTTGGCTTGTTTTTCCTCATGCAGAAATGTCAAAAATTTGTATAGTGAGAAAGTTATCGTTTGCCACAGCAACGAGTTTTTTTACATCTCACCATAGGAGATCGCTACCGAATGGCACACCCTCTAAATCATATTTTTTATTCATTCACAACATCTTTGTCCATTCACAATCATCCTGTTGCTTAAATTATTTCGTTTTCCTGTCCAATTCGTCAAATGCCAATCCGAGGGACTTTTCTATTCTGCACATTTTCAAAAAATAAGTTAGATAAAAAAAAATATGCCAGTACACATGCGTTATTGTACGGGAATGAGCGAAAATTGAATACTCTGCTCCACCAAGATGTCCTCTACTTTCGATAAATGATTTGAAGTTTAGCTGTCTCTCTTGGATTTTTAAGCAGGATTTGGCGCTGTGTCGGTATCTGGAATATGATATGAAATGAAATGATAGGACCCAATTATTTTGTTGACTTAAGATTTTAAACCCTTACACACTACACTCGAAAGTATTTTGTATGCGATGGGAAGCAGACTATTTAGCCAGAGTCGGACACCGGTTCTCATCAAGCTTATTCAACTTCAATTCCTCGGGCTAATTCATACGCATTATCAGCGGGTCTCCCCCCGATTTGAAATATTTAGTTCGGTTGGGAAGCACATCGATTCTTGCTGCCTGGTTGTGTACGGGACAAAGTCAAGAATATATGTGCTGGTAACTCATCGGCTCTTGCGCCTTGTTGGGTAGCTGGGCCTTGTTGGGCACTGGCCCCATTTTGACTAGTAATGTATACCTAGATAAAATGGGGCCAGCGCAGCAGAAGCTCGGCTGAAGAAGAACATGGCTACACTTTTTTGAGCGATGGATTGCTTGGTATTCTTGTCGTTGCCACTATCGGATACCCTGGTGAGGAAAATATTCTTTCGGTATCATTGTCACTTCAACTACAGAGTTATAGTTGGCACACTTCTCTTGTGCATGGGACATAGTATGATGAGGTTCCAATCATCGGTGTTGCTCATACCAAACAATGCATACACTTTATCAGCACGTAGTCTTCGTTCTTAAATATAGCTACCATGTTATCAGTATCTGCAATATAGCCTTTAATTGATTTAGTTGGATCGGGACGCGTTTCGTCTTTGGTTAGAAGACTTTTTAACCAGATTAGGTGTGATGGCTTCAAGGGCCGTGTGTTGTTATGTCGTATTTGAATCGTATTAATTGTGAAAACGCCTCTACGATGCAATTGCCACATTAACCACGCTCGACAGCCCTGTCTATTAACTGTACTTTTCCCAAGGCATGTGTTTTTGTTTCATTGTTATTTTCAATTAAATTTTTAATTGAAAAACTTTACGGGATACTTTTTTCTGTGTACCAATGATGTTTCATTGATTTTTTATTTAATTTTTTTATACATATTTCGGACTTCGTTCTGATTAAGATATATTCATTTACAGATAGTGGCAGTTGCCCAACAACAAAATATTGAGTGCACTATCTGTCAAAATCAGTGATTAGTGCAACTCTGGTTTTGTGTTTGTTATTAGTTCGCGGCATCTTTCGTTGTTTGTGTGTGGTATGGTTCCTAACTATTATACACACACACAACCAAAACAGTGCACTTCGCAAGAAAAAATTGTACTCAGCTATTAACGGTACACTACCTGGTAATAATGTCATGGTTCTGATCCCTAAACATCGCAATTCGCTTACAGCCTTTCATTTCTCATTTCTCTCTATTCTGGAGTACGTTTTACCTTTTCTACCAATGCCTCTCTTTTGGCATAGCGCTTTGCAACATATTCCAGGGTTGCCGCATTCACGGTTTCAATAGCATTTCGACACTTTTGTGCCAGGTGAAGTTTTTGCGGCATTTTCCATGGAGTGGACAACGGTTCGCCACTGTGCCGCTATATCGGGACAAGGAGTGTTTTTCAAGCAATTAGAGAACGCCTTTGACATCTGTCACGTTTGCAGCTTTCCGAACTCCAGCTTCCGTGCAGTGTAAGTTTTTATCTCTACAGCTTTCGGATTTAATTTACCCAAAAACGCTGAACTTAAATTTAAATGAATTTAAGTTTCTAGTTTATTTGAAAAGTGCAATACGGATAAACAAATAAATAACTTCTTAATAAATCGTATAAGTTTTCTGATAACTAAGCAACACACTTTATAAAACTTAATGGAGTTGTTTCTTTTTAACAAAAAAAAAAAAAATTGCTTTGGAAACAAAAAAAAAAAAAAAAATCGACTGTAGTGACACAAAACACTAGAATTTCCTTTTTTTATAAAAAAAATTATAAAAATAAAAAATATGTGAATGAAAAAATAAGTTTATAAGTATTTTTAGGGTAAACAAAAAAAAAAGAACAATACACTGAAAAAAAAACGAAAAAAATATTATTTTAACATTTATAGTTTTTCTTAAAAATTATTTAACAAAAAAAATGTTAATTTAAAGAGTGAAAAAAACCAAACCCCTAAAAAAATTCTAATAAATATTTAATTGCATTGTTTTAGTTTTTGTTTTTAAATTAAAGAAGAAAAACACGAAAATCATAAAAAAAATTAATAACCGAGATAGTAATGCAGAGATTTATTCAAATTTTTATTTAGCTAATATCGGTTTTTTATAGCCTATTTGTATATGTAATTAATTCATATATATAAATAGAAATGCGTTTATGGTAAGACTTATTAACTAAAAACAAAAGAAGAAAAACCGAAAAAACAACCGAATCTATATAATAACAATAATTATTATTAATAATAAAAAAAAAACAACAACAAAATACTTATAAGTTTTATGCTATTTGTAAACTAAAGAAAATTAATTATAATTACTATAATAATATTAATTATATATTATTATATAATCGTATGATAAATGGCGAAGAAGGTGAAGAAGAAAAAAAAGAAACAAAAACCGTAACCGTAATAGAGCAACCACAAAAAACTGATTATATTTAAATGCAAAACAAAAAAAAAACACGAAAAAACCAAGAATTATTAATTAACACTATATAGTATGGAATATAACAAGGATTATGTAAAAAGGATTCGTATTAATTTGATGAAAAAAGAAATTATGAATGATTAATATAAAAGACCCTAGCATCCGATAACTGATTATGGTATAGAGATATGCCTGCCTATGCAAGCAAATTCAATGAAAGTGAAAAGAAATAACAAAAATAAAAAGATTAATTCTAAAAACTAATAAAAAAATAAATGTGTTATTTTTTATTTTAAGGTTGGGTATTACGAAAAAACAAGTGTGTGAACATAACCTTACATACCTTCTACGGTCTAGACGATCTCTACCAAGATACATTCATTTACAGGTAGTGGCAGTTGCCCAACAACAAAATATTGAGTGCACTATCTGTCAAAATCAGTGATTAGTGCAACTCTGGTTTTGTGTATGTTACTAGTTCGCGCCATTTTTCGTTGCTTGTGTGTGTTATGGTTCTTAACTATAATACACACACACACACAACCAAAACTCGTTGACAGATAATGAACTTCGCGTGAAAAAATTCTACTCAGCTGTTTACGGTACACTAACTGGTAATTATGTCATGGTCTCTACTAAGGAGTATTTACAAGGTGACCGCATCGATGAATTGCTACAACAAATCATCTTTTTTAGGAACTTGATATGTCTAAATGTGTAACGAATAAAATTCAATTCGCCGTGACATTTAAAAATTTCGGCAAATTTGCTTCGACTATTCAGAGCAAGAAGAAAGAAGTTTATTAATTTTCGAGTGTCAAGCAAAAAAAAAACAAGTAAAAAGGTGTTAAGTTCGGCCGGAGCGACCTTTGAATACCCACCACCTCGGGTATATACTACGTAAACCAGCTTTCGTCAAAATCTCGTAAAAAATGCATACCTTATCGACATATTGTCCGATTTGGACCAAATACTAATAAGTACAAGTCATTGTTCAATTGTGTATAACAAAATATTGGTCTTTTTAGTAGTCATATCTGAAAATAAACCGATCTGAATCATATACGACACGGATGACGAAAAACCTATCATAAGTCATTGTGTCAAATTTTAGTGAAAACGGATTATAAATGCGCCTTTTATGGGGCCATGACTTTAAATCGAGATATCGGTCTACATCGCAGCTATATACAAATCTGGACCGATTTGGGCCAAGTTGCAGACAAATGTCGAAGAGCCTAGCACAACGCACTGTCCCAAATCTCGGCGAAATCGGACAATAAATGTGCCTTTTATGGGCCCAAAGCCTTAAACCGAGAGATCGGTCTATATGGCAGTTTTATCCAAATCTGAACCGATCTGTGCCATATTGCAGAAGTGTGTCAAGGGCTTAACCTTACTCACTGTCCTAAATTTTGGCGACATCGGTCAATAAATGCGCCTTTTATAGGCCCAAAACCTTTAATCGAGAGATCGGTCTATATGGCAGCTATATCCAAATCTGAACCGATCAGGGCCAAATTGAAAATTTCAGCAAAATCTGATAATAAATGTGGCTTTTACGAGCCTAAAACCCTAAATCGGAGGACCGGTCTATATGGCAGCTATATCCAAACCTGGACCGATCTGGGCCAAATTGAAGAACGATATCGAAGGGCCTACCACAACTCACTGTCTCAAATTTCAACAAAATCGGATTACAAATTTGGCTTTTATGGGCCTAAGACCCTAAATCGGAGGATCGGTCTATATGGCAGGTATATCCAAATCTGGACCGATCTGGGCCAAATTGAAGCAGGATATCGAAGGGCCTACCACAACTTACTGTCTCAAATTTCAGCAAAATCGGATTACAAATTTGGCTTTTATGGGCCTAAGACCCTAAATCGGAGGATCGGTCTATATGACAGGTATATCCAAATCTGGACCAATCTGAAGCAGGATGTCGAAGGGCCTAACACTACTCACTGTCCCAAATTTCAGCAAAAACGGATAATAAATGTGGCATTTATGGGCCTAAGAACCTAAATCGGCCGATCGGTCTATATGGGGGCTATATCAAGATATAGTCCGATGTAGCCCATCTTCGAACTTACCTTAACACACAAAACCATCAAAATGGCTGGTTTAAATAATTCTCACTAGGTTGTTGTAGCAGTTAATTGGCAACCAAAAATGCACCCGGCACGGGATAGCTGTAAGCACCACACGGGCTGGAACATTGAGGACCGATCTGTATGGTGTTCATTGCTGTCACGAGAAGCTTAGCTGTGAGCTACCGGGCGGGCGCCTCCATAGGTTGCGGATAGTGGAATGCACCGTACGGAGTAGCTGCGATTGCAGTCGCGGACAATCAGCGGTATCGAGCGGAGAGACTCAGTGAAAGGCCGGACGGCACCGACACTTGCCCAAATACTGAGTGGGTATGATGCTCGATATGACAAGGCGAGTTATTGGCGCCTTTAAATAACCAATTGCCTACATGTTCCCGGGGTGATCGGTCTTTTGGACCGGAACGAGTTTGCTCACCTAAAGTAGCTTGACGAGAACCGCTACCTCCACACGAAAATGGGGATAAACCAACACCAAGAATGCATTTAACCTTCCTCGGTAGACCAGGGTAGTTTTAGCTCAATTCCAATGGGGTTGGGATTGATTCCAACATCATAGACGTTTGTCTCTATCATAACTAGGGACCACACATCACATGTGTCAAATGCATGACGCTCCGGTGGACATGAGGATTACTCCTGCATTGAGTTTATACGATGTTGATGGGCAGGATAATTAGCGTACCATTAGCAAAGGGCTCCAATAGGAATATTGTGACTAGAGCTCAAGTACGGTTGTTATAACCCTTTTTGAGGCCTTTGGATAATTGTGGGATTTTTAGGTCATTTGAGGGGGCTATAGTTTGTTTGCTACAAGAATGACGTTTTCATCTTGGTGTGTGGCCGTTCAGAGAGCATATAGTATGCTACCAAGATTGGTCAATGGGCTTGACGTAAACCCCTCGAAAGATAAAGTTGGTGCTATTCACCAATGTGAAGTCCAGGCCCGGCACGGGTTAACATGTGGCTTCAACAACAACAACATGAAGTAATTTGGTGTGTCCAGGGACCTCTCCTGAATGTCCTCAAAAGCCAATGCAATGTCAGGACTTTGATCTTGCGTTGGACTTAAGCTTGATTTGTGGGGATGATGAGGATTCATAGACGGTCGAGCACCTATTGTGAGACTGCTTTGAAATTGGAAGAATAAGTACAGGATTATGGCTACACAAAAACCTATTTTCCTGTCTAAATTATCTTCATGCAATAGTCCTTCCGCCATTCTTGACTACTATAGCTTTAAATGGCAAATTGGAGGGGGCTTCTCCAGATCGCCTTCATTTTAATGTCTGGCATTGTACTGACGTAAATTGCTTTCATTTGAGGCCCATATAGCCATTGTGGGCTAGTATGCCCATTTGGGGAAATTGTGGGGATGGGGATACTTCCTATTACATGGATTTCCTTTTTTTTGCTGTATTCGTAATCTACTCCCGAATGCCTTTCACTTCAGTCCCATATTGAAATTAACATTTAATTTGTCTGCTTGGAGAATTTTTGGGGTTAGGGCGACTTCCTGGGTACTTGATCCAAATCGGTCTATAATCTGATATACTTCCCACGAAGCCACAATTTTTGTCCTATTTGGCTGAAATGTTACATGTGCTGTTCCGTTATGACTTCCAATAACTGTGCCAAATACGGTCCAAATCGGTCTATAACCTGCTATAGTTCCCATATCAACGGATCTCCCTATTTGACTTCTTGAGCCCTTACAAGCCGCAATTTGAAATTGCACTCGGTGTTCTGCTATGCCTAGTACAAAATATACATTTTGTAGTTAAAATATACATTTCCGATCCAAAATATACATTTCCGATCCTATAGAGTATATATATTCTTGATCAGCGTAAAAATCTACGACGATCTAGCCATGCCCGTCCGTCTGTACGTTGAAATCACGCTACAGTCTTTAAAAATAGAGATATTGAGCTGAAACTTTGCACAGGTTCTTTTTTGCCCATAAGCAGGTTAAGTTCGAATATGAGCTAAATCGGACTATATCTTGATATAGCCCCCTTGTAGACCGATCCGTCGATTTAGGGTCTTAGGCCCATAAAAGCCACATTTATTATCCAATTTTGCTGAAATTTGGGACAGTGAGTTCTGTTATGTCATAAAAGGCGCATTTATTGTACGATGTCGCCAAAATTTGGGACAGTGAATTGTGTTAGGCCCTTCGACATCTTTCTTCAATTTGGTCTAGATCGGCCCAGATTTGGATATAGCTGCGGTATAGACCGATCTCTCGATTTAAGGTACTGGGCCCATAAAAAGCGAATTTATTGTCCGATGTCGCCGAAAATTGGGACAGTGTGTTAAGTTAAGCCCCTCGACATACTATTGCAATATGGAACAGATCGACCCAGATTTGGATATAGCTGCCATAAAGACCGATCTCTCGATTTAAGGTTTTGGGCCCATAAAAGGCTCATTTATTTTCCAATTTCGCCGAAATTTGGGACAGTAAGTTGTATTAGTCCCTTCGACATTCCTCTTCAATTTGACTCAGATCAGTCCAGATTTGGATATAGCTGCCATATAGACCGATCTCTCGATTTAAGGTTTTGGGCCCATAAAAGGCGTATTTATTGTCCGATTTCACCGAGATTTGGGACAGTGAGTTGTGTCAGGCTCTTCAAAATTTTTCTGCAACTTGGCCCAAATCGGTCCAGATTTGGATATAGCTGCCATATAGACCAATCTCTCGATTTAAGATTTTTAGCCCATAAAAAGCACATTTATTGGCCGCTGTTGCCGAAATTTGGGACAGTGAGTTGTGTTAGGCTCTTCGAAATTTGCAACTTGGCCTAAATAGGTCCAGATTTGGATATAGTTGTCATATACACCGATATCTCGATTTGAAGTCTTGGCCCCATAAAAGGTGCATTTATAATCCGATTTCACTGAAATTTGACACAGTGACTTATGATAGGTTTTTCGACATCCGTGTCATGGTTCAGATCGGTTTATTTTTAGATATGGCTACTAAAAAGACCAATATTTTGTTATACACAATTGAACAATGACTTGTACTTATTAGTATTTGGTCCAAATCGGAACATATTTCGATATAGCTGCTATGGGGCATAAGGTATGCATTTTTCACAGAAATTTGATGAAAGGTGGTTTACATATTTGCCCGAGGTGTTGGGTATTCAAAGCTCGGCCCGGCCGAACTTAACGCCTTTTTACTTATTGTCGTTTTATTTTCAACGATTTTTTGAAATAATTCGTGATTATATAGATTTTTTTTATTTCTCTTTATGTGCCTTCTTAACAAGTCTTTTGTGAAAAAAGGTTTGTTAAAACAAATATTACAAAGTGTCGTTGAAATTGACAGCTCTAGTTCATTGTACTGCTTTTAATCAAACATGCAAATATCAAGTCGATAAAAATAGGCATAGTTCTACATTTGTTTTTGTTTTGTTTAATTTTTGCTCAAAACTTGCCCCTTTCGAAACTTTTATGACTTTTAATGACAGTGTGACTATTAAAAAAAGAGAAATATTTTCTTACGTAGTTGGTAGAAGAAGTAGTCTTATAATCTTATCCAACTTGTTTTATAATTTAAGTGCCTTTGATAAAAAGCCCTCAATGGACATGGGGGCCTGCAACAATCGGCTTTCGGTCAAAGCTTATGCTAAAAATTTTATCAAAGAAAAGCACAACTAAATGGTCATCGCGGCATGGTAAATGCTGTTAGCGTTTAATTTTCCAATTAGCAAAATTATTTTTATCGCACTTAAGTAAAACATTTTTGCTAATGGAATTTTCAAATATTTTTAAACGCTTTAAAGGCAAATTTTGAGAAATTTAGTCACTTTGATTCAGCTAAAGATAGGCCCTTTGACAACTGCATTGAGAAATTATAACCCAAAAAAAAAAAAAACAGAAGGGTTACATTGTGAGTTTTATTACTCAATTTCATAACATTTTATGGTATTTATCCCAAAAATATGGAACAAACTCCAAAATGTTAACTATCGCACTTATCAGTCAATATTGACTTTTGATTTGAACATTAAAGCAATTAGTTAGGGAAAGAACCATTAAATTGAAAGTTTATTAGCAGGTAAGTGTGAGCATTTTCAAGTGTAGCCCATATTTCGATCAAGGTGATATCTGCAGCAATTACTTACCAAATGTGTTTGCGTCTTGATGAGCAAGGAAGTAAGGCGAATCCATTATATATGTTCTTATCAATGCTACTAACCTAGCATACAGAATCCATTTTGGTTTATTATGAGTTCTATTATAAACATACTGTATTGATAAGGCGGTGATAGTGAGGTAGTGTTCTTTGCTTATAATAATGTGTTGGAATCCCTGCTTCAAAGCACCCTACGCTAGTGTTAGAGGACAATTCCATATGCCAGTTACTTTTGGGGTATTACTGTTAGGGGGAGAATGATAATTGGATTCCATTAAACATATAAAGCTTGTAAAAAGAACAAGTAATGGTTAAAGAATATGACGAATGTTTTAATTTAAAATTTTGTTAGTAGAAAGAAAAACCATATGAAAAATCCAAATTTAATGGTTGTGACTTATAGAGCTCACGCTTCGTATGGTCATAATTGGTTTTCAAAAACCATCAACCATAGGATTTCGCCAACAACAACAACCCAACAAAATATATATTCTTGATCGTCTTGATATTCTAAGTCGATTTAGCCAAATCCCTCCGTCTGTCTGTGGAACGCTAACTTTCGAAGGAATAAAGTAGGTTAGGTTGAAAAGAGGGTGCGGATTTTAATCCACCCCTCGCCACTATGGACATACACCGTAACCAGTAATCGGCTTGTTGTGCGCTCTAAATATATATACTAACAAGTAAAATGGCTTTAAGTTCGGCCGGGCCGAACTTTGGTACCCCCCAACTCAGGCATATATGTAAAGCACCTTTCGTCATAATCCAGTGAAAAATGCATAATTTATGCCCCCGTAGCAGCTTTATCGAAATATGGTCCGATTTGGACCAAATTCGACACGGATATTGAGTGGTATAATCAGTACAAGTCATTGTTCGATTTTGTACAACAAACATAACATAAGTCACTATGTCAAATTTCACCGAAATCGGATTATAAATGTGCCTTTTATGGGGCCAAGACTTTAAATCGAGAGATAGGTATAGCTATATCCAAATCTGGACCGATTTGGGCCAAATTGAAGAAGAATGTCGACTGACCCAACACATGTCGCTGTACCAAATTTCCGCGAAATCGGACAATAAATGCCCCATTTATGGGCCCAAAATCTTAAATCGAGAGATCGGTCTTTATGGCAGCTACATCCAAATCTGAACCGATCTGGGCCAAATTGAAGAAGGATATCGACTGACCTAACACAAGTCACTGTCCCCAAATTTCAGCAAAATCGGATAATAAGACCCTAAATCGGCGGATCGATCTATATTTGGGGATATATCAAGATATAGTCCGATATAGCCCAACTTCGAACTTAACCTGCCTATTGAAAAAAAAAAAAAAAAATAATCTGTGCAAAGTTTCAGCTCATTATCTCTATTTTTAAAGAGTGTAGCGTGATTTCAACAGACAGACGGTCAGAAATGGCTAGATCGTCTTAGATTTTTACGCTGATCAAGAATATATATACTTTATAGGGTCGGAAATGGATATTTTGATGTGTTGCAAACGGAATGACAAAATGAATATTCCCCCATCCTTCGGTGGTGGGTATAAAAAGTAACCTCGAAAGTGAAAATTTAAGTCTGAAATTCCGTTCTGCCAAAAAATCTCTACACTCATAGAAAATAGTCTGGTGAAAATAACAAACCTTATCTGCTGACTGTTAGTAGTAAATTTCGTTGCTATTACAGCAGTTGTTTTGCTATTACAACAGTAACTCTGCCATTTTAGAACAGCCGGCTTACTGCTGAAAAGTCTGTTATTTGCTGAAAATTACTGCTGCTTACTTATGAAAGGGATTTAAGAAGAAAAAATAAAACACAAATGTAAATGTGAGTCTCAGTGGGCGTTTTTAATCACCACTGAATGTACACTTCACATGATCTTCTTTCCTTTAGATTTAGAAACAAAAGGCCATGACTGGATGTACACATTAGTTGAGCCATAACAAGAAATACGAGTGAGCTCAGCCACATTTCGAAATGTATTCCAATGGATGCCTTGTCATGTGTACAGGGAATATGTTGATCAGATAACTTATTTATAGTAATATTCCACAAATTGAAACCCTTTCCAACAAAATTTCTAAAAAATGACTAAAGTATTCAAAACAAGTAACAGGCAACCATAAAGAGTAGCATACACATTTTTTTCAGCAGACTTGTGTATTCAAAACAGCAGCATTTTGTTTGCTGACCGAAATGTTTATTTCGATTATTTATGTTAATTATTACAAAAAGTAATGTTACACCCTTACCAACCTCTATTCTTTGTCTTCAACAATCGCGCTGGTATGAGCTGCTCCCTTCCTCAATCCTTTCTCCATCGCCTTATGTCTCATTGCCGCAATGGCTGCCACACACTTAATCTATATGTCAATGGGTCGGATATCTCAAATAGTCTCTTAATGGAAAGCACTATCGTAGATATCCTTGAGTGACTAAAATTTTTCTTCCAAAAATAATGCCCTACGAGTAACAGCAAAATTCTTGCGGAGCGAAATAACAAAACGTCCGTTCCACTCAACAGTTCAATCAATGTATGCTCTTCTTCTCTGCAAATCACTCACTTAACTATTACCCTAAAATTCATTTTATCAATTAGCCCCCTTATGTTGCACTTTTTCTCCATTGCAGTTCACCAAACTACTGAGGCGTAAGAAAGTAATGGTCTAATAACGCTCCTATAGAGCCAGTGGACTGTCCTCGGATTCAGGCCCCAGTACGCTCCTGAATGTGGCACTTCCAATAAGGTTTCCTGTCTAAGATCACTCCTACATATATATTTAACATTGTCAATATAAATATTGTCAATATAATATTTGTAAATATTTAACATTGTCAGATATCGAAATCGTTTTGTTGAGGAAACGTGGCCCGCCTTCGTCTTCCTCGTGAACAGATATATTTCAGTCTTCTCTGGGTTAACATTGAGACCCTGGAACTAGTCCAGCAATAGTGGGCGTGGTCCTCATTGATCCGCCAGTGTCAAGACAATATGTTCTCTGGACCTGTTGTATGGTTCTTATGTTGCACTTTTTCTCCATAGCAGTCCACCAAACTACTGAGGCGTAAGAAATTATTGTCCTCAGATTCAGGCCCCATTTAGAGCCTACGGCCCGTCGGCCCATAGTGCCCAGCATCTGTAAACCTTCTCAGTACGCTCCTGAATGTGACACTTCCCATTAAGTTTCCTATCCAAGATCACTCCTAAGTATTTGACTTTGTCAGTTATTGAAATCGTTTTGTTGAGGAAATGTGGTGCGTCAAATTGGCCCACCTTTGTCTTTCTCGTGAACAGGTATATTTCAGTATTCTCTGGGTTAACATTGCGACCCCTGGGTCTATCCCAGTTATATGTCATATGCAAGACCCTTTCGGCCCTTCTGCATAGCCGGTTCGTACCCTTATCCCTAAAAAGTATTATAAAACCGTGTTCAAAACCCTCCTCAGTCAGCAACCGTAATAGGTTATTTATAGTGGTCACCCAAAGGAATGGCGATAGAATGCCCCTTGTGGCGAGACCCTTTCCGCCCTTATCCATAGCTGATTTGGATCCTTGCCCGTTAGAGGAATTATAACATCGCCTGCATAGCAGACGAGTTCAAATCCCTCCTCAGTCAGCATCCGTAATAGGTTATTTGTGGTGGTCACCCAAAGGAGTGGCGATAGAATGCCCCCCTGTGGCGTGTCCTGTGCCACTTTCTCCCTTATATTTATGTCATGGGACCCACAATTTATCCACCTGTTCCGTAGCATATGGTTTATCCAGTCTCTAAAGACCTGGTCTAATGAATGGATCAATGTGTGGGTCCGCACATTGTTAAACGGCACATTGCCTTGTCGGACTTGGGTATAAATACCACCCTTGTCAGGCTTTCGGTGTATATGGAAGTCCTAGGCACGCTGTGAAAATAGCGGCCAGATGATGCGCCAGCCTTCTACAAGCCGCAATTTTTATCCTATTTGGCTGAAATTGAGCATGTAGTGTTTTGTTCTGACTTCCAACAATTGTGCCAAGTACGGTTCAAATCGGTCTATGCCTTGATATAGCTCCCATATAAACCCACCTCCCGATTTTACTTCTTGAGCCCTTATAGGCCGCAATTTTTGTCCGATTTGTCTGAAATTTTGCATGTAGTGTTTTATTAGGACTTTCAAAAACTGTGCCAAATACTGTAAAAATCGGTCTATAACCAGATATAGCTCCCATATAAACCGATCTCCCGATTTGACTTCTTGAGCCTTTACAAGCCGCAATTTTTGTCCGATTTGGCTGAAATTTTGCATGTAGTGTGCCAAATACGGTTCAAATCGGTCTATAACCTGATATAGCTACCATATAAACCGATCTCTCGGTTCCTACAAGGTTTAATTTTTACTGGTTTGACAGAAGTTTGGTATGTAAAATTTTATTTTTCCCTTCAACTAAATTTATTGTGTACACATTTTTAGCTGAATCCACGGTGGTGGGTTCCCAAAATTCGGCCCGGTATACATTTTTTTTGTAGCGTAGTGTTTTAGCAAGTCGTTGTTAACTTTCAATATATATCGTCATTGTTTTTCGCGTGAATGAAAAACACAAAACACGAGCGTATCTCTTCTTTGACTATTCCAATGAAATTCTAACGCAACAGAACAGCAGAGCAATTGTGGAGGCACACTTAACATTTCAAATATCGGACGCATTCAATTCAGTTGAAGTTTTAAAAGGTATCGGTAAAGGCTGGACATCAACATATAACGCGAAATAAAAGTGAAAATAAAATACAAAAGTAATGGGTGGTTCTCCAAATGGTGTGACAGTTGATAATGCCAAATCCACAAATGGCTCAAAACCCTCGGAGAGTGGATCGAATAGATCAAATGCTGCGAATGATGCTGCCAAGGCTTTTATTAAGAAAAACAATAATGGGGCCGTTGTCATAAGAAATCCTGACACAGTGACACCTAAGAAATTTGATGTTCAAGGGGAAAGTCTTGATCCACATTGTGATCCTTTGAATCCTAAGACAATATCGTTTCGTGATATAACTTCGGCAGCATTTTTAATTAAGGATGGCGTTGAGAGGACACCATGTCCGGTAAGAGTTGAATACTTTCGAAAAATGTCGGAGAAAGTTATAGAAATTAATATTGAATTTTCTTCAATAGCGCTCAACTACCTCAGATAGCTATGGCATGGATTTATATTTGAAAAAGGATTTCCTACAGTACACAGGAAGGTGAGTTATTGCCCTACTATATTATAAATGATAAAGTCCATGTTTATGTTTGAAAGTCTGAGGGAACGAAGGTTACCAGACATTGTGATGCTTTCGATTTTTCGTTTATTGATGCGTAATGTTTGTTGATAAGACTTGAAATCTGCTGTATTGCAAATTATATATTTTATATGGTGAGCTCATTGGAATGGTAGAAATTCTTGGATAGGCTGCCTATCGATAAGATTAATTTGTTATAAATAAAGCAGTCCAAGATCGTCGTACTTGCCAAGAGATGTCCGAACAACCTAGGGTCTTGTATTTGCATATGATCTCGCTAATACCTCAGCTCTAACAATTTAAAATTTTAAAGAGACATCTCTATCCGTTCTCACACGGCATATTTGGACGATATTCAACTAAAAGGTTAAGAGGGGTACCAAATCGCACTGTTTCAAATTTCATCAAAATCGGATGAAAAATGCTCCTTTTATGGGCTCAATACTCTATATCGGGAAATCGGTTTATATGGCAAATATATCGAAATATGGTCCAATCTGGACGATATTCAACAAATAGGTGTAGAGGTCTATCAAAACGCACTGTTTGCAATTTCATCAAAATCAGCTAAAAAATGCTCCTATTATGGGCTCTATACTCTATATCGGGAGATCGTTCTATATGGCAGCTATATCCAAATATGGTCCGATCTGGTCGATATTCGACACAAAGGTGCAGAGGTCTATCAAAACGCACTGTATCAAATTTCATTGAAATCGGATGAAAAATGCTCCTTTTATGGGCTCAGTACTCTATATCGGGAGAACGGTCTATATGGCAGCTATATCCAAACATGGTCAGATCTGGACGATGTTGGACACAAAGGTGCAGAGGTCTATCAAAACTCACTGTTTTAAATTTCATCCAAATCGGAAGAAAAATGCTCCTTTTATGCGTTTAAGGCTCTATATCGGGAGATCGGTCTATGTGGCAGCTATACCCAAATATGGTCCCATCTGGACGATATTCAACAGAAAGGTTTAGAGGGGTACCAGAACTCGCTGTACCAAATTTCATTGAAATAGGATGAATAATATTCCTTTTATAGGCTCATTACACTATATCGTGAGATTGGTATATATGACAGCTATATCCAAATATGGTCCAATCTGGACTACATTTTACATAAATGTGTAGGGGTCCACCAGAAAACACTGTACCAAATTTTATCGAATTCGGATAAAAAATGGATCTTTTATGGTCTCAATACCCTATATCGGGAGATCGGGTGGTCGGTCTATAGGGCAGCTTAATACAAATATAGTCCGATCTGAACCGCACTTTAAAGAAATGTGTTAGGGTCTACCAGAACGAACAGTGCATAATTTCATCGAAATCGGATGAAAAATGACCAATTTATTGCCTCAAGCTTAATGTCGGAAGATTGGTCTATATAGCGGCTATATATAAGTAAAATCTGATTTTATGAGATCAAAAGGTCAGGTTTATAACCAAAGAATAGGAAATCATCAAAAATTGTTTGGAAAATTTTTCTATACCCAAGATATCTGCAATATTATAAATACCCAAAAACGGTATTTATGGGGTATTTACCCAATAAATATTCAAGCGTTGGGTATTTACCCGGTAGAAACTTATTTCTGTCCATTATTGAATCGTCCCTTTCGTTTCTTCTTCTCTTTGTTCAAATTGTTTTCCCCTTCCATATGCATTCACATTTGTATACCCCCTACTTTAGGATGCGGGTCTACTAATTTCGTTATTCCGTTTGTAACTCCTCGAAATATGCGCCTAAGTCCCCATAATGCATATATATTTGTGATCGTCATCATGTTCAAAGTCGATTGAGTCCATGTCCGTCCATCTGTCTGTCGAAAGCACTCAAACTTTCGAAGGAGTAAAGTAGGCGCTTGAAATTTTGCACAAATACTTCTGATAAGTGTAGGTCGGTTGGGATTGCAAATAGGCCAAATCGACCCATGTTTTGATTTAGCTGCCATAAAAACCGATCTTGGGACTTGATTTCTTGAGCTTCTAGAGGGCGCAATTCTTATCCGATTTGACTGAGATTTTGTACGCAGTATTTTGGTATCACTTTCAAAAATTCTGCTATGTATGGTTTAAATTGGTTGATAATCTGCAATAAAAATTGATCTCCCGAATAGACTTCTTGAGCTTCTATAGGCGCAATTCTTATCCGATTTGGCTGAAATATTGCACATAGTGTTTTGGTATAACTTCCAACAACTGTTCCAAGTATGCTCTAAATCAATCTATAACCATATAAACCGTTCTCCCGAATAGACTTCTTGAGCTTCTAGAGGGTGAAATTCTTATCCGATTTGGATGAAATTTTGCATATGTCGTTTTGATATGACTTCCAACAATTGTTCTAAGTATGCTCTAAATCAGCCCATAACCTGATGTAGCTGCCATATATACCGATCAATTTGGTTGAAATTTTTCGTATATTGTTTTGGTACGACTTCCCACAACTATACCAAGTATGCTCTAAATCAGCCCATATCCAGACATAGCCGCCCATATAAACCGATCTCCCAATTAGACTTTTTGGGCTTCTAGAGGTCGCAATTCTTATCCAATTTGGTTGAAATTTTGCACTTGTCGTTTTGGTATGACTTCCAACAACTGTTTCAACTATGGTCTAAATCGATTGATAACCTGATATAGCTGCCATATAAACCGATCTCCCAATTTGACTTTCTGAGCATCTGGAGGGCGCAATTATTACTCGATTTGTTTGAAATTGTAGATGTGGTGTTTTTCAATGACTTCTAACAGCCATGATAAGTATGGTCTATATCGGTCAATAACTTGCTATAGCTCATATATATATTTGAAAAATTCATTCAAGGAACTTGATAAATGCGATCCATGGTGGAGGATATATAAGAGCCCGCCTTAACTTAGCACGGTTTTACATGTTCATTTCCAGTTTGCATCGTAACCCTCGCAATATACCACCTATTTGTAATATTCATACCTTACAGCATCCAAAACATATTTTATCGAATCATAAGATTTCCTCATATTGATGGCACTCTTTGAATTGTTGAAATAAAGCAATATTGACTCAGGCATTTTTTTGGAAAAATCTATAGATATGAGTCGGTCAAGTTTAGTATAGAAAAAAGGCATTCCATGGCATAGTCCATAGTCCGAAATATTTCTTAAAGTATAAATAATATCATAAAAGAGTTATTAAAGATGCCGCCAGATAAAATAAATTTCACGTTTTTCCTAGAACGTAATATTTGTTGATAAGAATGCACATTCATTTGTTTTGGCATTTCACTTTCCTCTGATGTTGCCTTTGGCGTGACAAAAAATTTAAACCGATTACCTTTAAACGAATTTTCTTCTATAAGTCCCTGATAAAAGTACTTTTCTCTAAAGTCAGCTTCCTTTATAATATCTAAACTAAAGCTAGACTGAGCAACGTCTGTTAACATGGGACCTATAGATTTCTTGGTACTGCTCTTGTTCTTACTCATACTGAAGTAGCTGTAAGTACTCAACCATTATTGCATTTATCTTGAAATTGTGAAGTAAGCACTTGAGATTTCGATTATCTATCATTCAACCTGGATAAGCTCATATTAGCTGTGTTTTATTTTAGTACTATAAAGTGTAGTGCAATAAAATTTGTATGAAAATGGCATCTATCCAGGATAACGAAGTTCTGGATAAATTACCAGTGCAGGTTAAAAACCAGTTTACACTGCTCATTAAATCGGGATTTAAGGCTCTCGTCAGCTGATTTTTTAAAGGGAACAGATGATCGATCCTTAAATCCGGATTTAAAAAGCAGTGTAAACGGTGCTTTATGTAGAACATCTGTTGCCAGGATTGCCATGATATGATTCTCACAAATAAGTGTGGCCACTTGCAGAAATGCCTTTTGCTGTGAATGGTAAAATAAAATAAAAACCAATTATTTAAACAATTGCGAGCACAAATCTTAATAAATTTTATTTGACTGCTATGTTCACATGGAAATGAAAATATTGCCCATGAATAGAGATGGTTTCTACCGGGTAAATACTCAATACTTGGGTATTTATTAGGTAAATACCCAATGCTTGGGTAAATATTGGGTAAATACCCAATGAATACCTTTTTTGGGTATTTATACATTTTCTGATATTTTGGTGATGAAATCATTTTCCAAAAACTTTCGTATTTTCTGTATATAAACCTGACCTTTGATCTCATAAAATCGGAACTTAGTTATATATAGCAGATATATAGACCGATCTCAAGACTTAAAGTCTTAAGGCTATAAATTGGTCATTTTTCATCCGATTTCAATGAAATTTGGCAAAGTGAGTTCTGGTAGAACCCTACCCATTTCTGTCAAGTGTGGTCCAGATCGAACCTTATTTGGATATAACTGCCCCATGAACCGACCGCCCGATAAAGGGTATTAAGGCCATTAAAGATCGATTTATTACCCGATTTTGATGAAAATTGGCGTAGTGAGTTCTGGTAGACCCCTACCCACATTGCACTATATATTGAGATATAGCTGCCTTAGAGACTGATCCGCTATTAAGGGTCTTAGGCCCATAAAGCCGCTCTTATTAACCGATCTCGTTGAAATTTGGAACTGTGAATCAAATATGGTGCAGATGGAACCATATTTATATATACCATATGGATCGATATGCCAATTTTGGATTTAACCTTATAAAAATCGCATTTATTACCCAATTTCATGCAATTTTGAAATAGTGATTTGATAAGCCCGTGATATCCGGACAGAATATTGTACTTTGCGGAACATATTTTTGCACATAGCTGCTACATAGACTGATCTACCCATTGTAACTACTTTTCAATGGTGAAGAATTTTTAACTACCCCAATAATAATGTACTTGCACTTATTGTACTTGAAGAAACATAGAAGCCTTTTGGACTCATTTATTTACGAAGAAACATAGAAGCCTTTTGGAATATTAAGTTTGTAATATTTTCTTGTCAGTTTAGAAAATTTTCATTCTGATTTCGAAACTTGAACATCTAAGTTATGTTTTAATTATTTCGGAGAAATTTTGTGTACATTTTTCTTTTAAACTTTTGTTTTTGATTATTCATGAAAGGTAAAGGGCGTTAGGTAGAGGATATATGGGCTAACGATGGAGTTCGTTAGTATTGGTTGGGAGGGTAGAGATCACCTGGCGGCAGATTGACATCTCATGCTGCATTTCTTATCATCATCGTCCTAAATTTCCTGTATATCTGCTATTTCCGTATCTTATTCCCTTCTATCTCTTTTTCTCTAAGAGCTACCTTTTATCTTTACTTTTATGGCAACGCATCCGAGCCTACTTCTGTTGAGGAAGAACCGCCCCAGGACTGAGCACGGCCGGTGTCAAGAAGGTAGCCATCCTCAGCGGAAGTAGGGCCCTTCGTGGTGGATCGTTACACCATTTAGGGTCTTATGAGGCACTCAAACCAAAAGTAGTGACAGTTTACAATAACTAAACACGTCTAAGCCCAGGAGACCAAACAAATGCGAAAAAAATTTTCGGAAATACGTCTAACCATCTTCGAATGATTGATAATTTAGTTCAATGTTACCGGGGGTGCTATTCAAGTGAGCAGCAGTGTATATAGCGGCCCTTGCATGGAACCCTTCCCAGTCTTGATGTGACCTCCTATTTTTTCATAACCTCCTGGTGCGGACTTTGCTACATTATTGAATCCGACGGACTCTTTTGTTCGCCATAACACAAAAACAAGTCAAACAACAATGCACAACAACGACAACAGCACTGAAACAGAATTGATAGTGCACATTTCGTGAGCATTGAATTACATTTGCTATTATTTGAAGCGAATTTTATATTGACGCAGCGACATTTCGCATGTATTTTTCTCGCAATTCTAGAGGGCGCAACTCAATACCATTTCTATGGACTATGTTGGCAGCTGAAATTTACCATGACGTGTTTTGTTATGACTTTCAACAACTGTGCCAAATATGGTTTAAATCGGCCCATAACCTGATATAGCTGACATATAGGCCGATCTGGGATCATGACTTCTTGAGCCGCTAGAGGGCGCAATTATTACCCGATTTGGCTGAAACGGCTTCTCCCATGACTTTCAACATACGTGCGGCCTAAAGGGCGCAATTCTTATTCGAATTGGCTTCAATCTTACACAATGACTTCTGCACCGAAGGTAGTGGCTGCATTCTGCATTTTGTGTATGGTGTCTGGCCTCATATTTTGCAGGATGACATTCCCGCATTTATACGAAGTTTGCGCCTGCCATGAGAGGCCTTGCAACGCCAGAAGCAAACCTTGGGAGTCTAGCCAGTTCTTGCCCCTTATCATCATCCGTCGTAGTTTATATTCAGTCTTCCTTGTATTTCTTACTGTGATGACAGAAGCGATGTTGTCTGCGTATCATCGTGCATAATTTTCGATCGATTTTGTCTTTTCCATCGCCAATGGCAAATCTTGAGAATCTAGCCAGTTTTGGCCCTTACTTTGCCCACCGTATTATGTCTGAGCATCCTTCGGAGCAACTCAGTCTTGTGAATCACGTGTTGCCCGTGGATGTCTTGAAAGTTTTTACCCCGATTTCAAAATTCTTGTCGTTATGACAACAGTAGCTCAGATGTTAACATGCCCCCTTGTGATGCTGAATGCATGGGTTCAAATCCCGGCGAGAACATGAAAAGAAAAAACACTTGTGAGGTAATTACCTTGGGTAACCAGCCATGTAAGCTTCTCTAAGGAGTGGCGTCGCTCTGCGGCATGCCGTTCAAGCTCGGTTATCGGACAGGCGTTCAGACTCGGTATCAGACAGCATCATGAGTATCCCGGCTGTTTCTTAAGAGGAATGTTAATGGGGAAATTTGGAATGCAGTCTGGGGTCTATATTTGCAGTATTCTGTCCTAGCTTGGATTTCGGAAATCCGTTCCCAATATGATCTTATATTCCCCTTTTTAACATACCCTAGATAACTCCAAACTAAAATTTTTCCTTTACTTTCAGTTTCAAGGAACGTGGAGCTCGTTATGCTTTGCTATGCCTCACCGAGGAACAAAAGAAAATCGGTGTTATATCCGCATCCTTAGGAAATCATGCTCAGGTAAAAAGCACAACACAATCTTCAAAAAATATTCAATAGAACTTTTGCCTTCCGCTTACAGGCTCTCAGTTACCATGGTTGGAAATTAAATATCCCTGTTACAGTGGTAATGCCCAAAGCTGCTCCCATTATGAAAATTCAAAAGTGTCGCAACTACAAAGCCAATGTTATAGTCGAAGGTAAAGATATGGCCGAAGCCAAGGCATTGGCCATGAAAATGTCCGAAGAGAATAAATTATTGTATGTCAATGGTTATGATCATCCACACATAATGGCTGGTCAGGGTACTTTGGGTTTGGAAATTCTCGAACAGGTACCCAATCCAGATGCTGTCATAATTCCTGTGGGAGGAGGTGGCCTTATTGCGGGTATAGCAACCGCCATTAAGGCTTTGTCGCCAAAAACTAAAATTATTGTTAGTACTCTTATGGCAACTATGAGAAATGTTTTGATTATGGGTTTTTTGCCTTTCTAGGGTGTCGAATCGGCCAAATGCCCCAGCTTTTCCAATGCCATGGAGAATAATGCTCCCATCTATACACCCATCAAAAATACTTTGGCTGATGGCTTGGCTGTGCCCAAAGTGGGCTATAATGCCTATGTCACCGCCTTGCCATTGATTGACAAAATGGTGGTGGTCAAAGAGGAATGGATTGCCTTGGCCATTTTGCGTTTGGTCGAAGAGGAAAAGTGTGTGGTCGAAGGTGCTGGCGCCTCGGGCTTGGCTGCAATTTTGGCTGGCCAATTGCCAGAGCTGAAGGGAAAGAAGTAATTTCTGAATATTTGTTTAAATTGATTTTTTTTAATTGATTTCTGATATTTTTCAGAGTGGTGGTCTTGTTGTGTGGTGGCAATATTGATACCACCGTCTTTGGTCGTTGCCTGGAGCGTGGCCTGGCTGCTGAGGGCCGTTTGGTGAAATTCAATGTTGAATTGACTGATCGCCCAGGGGGCCTAAATGAATTGTGTGAAATTCTTGGTGTTTTGGGTGTATCTATTAAGGATATAATGCATGAGAGAGCCTGGCTTAAGGATATCTATACAGTGGAGGTAAGTTTGGGGGGAAGATCTTGACAAAACAAGAAAGAGAAAGTAGTGAGAGTGAGTACATCAAAGCATTGTTGGGTTATGTTATGTTGTTGATGAATGTTAGACAAAGGCAGATAACGAATTATTTACAATAACCAGGAAGATCGACATTTGGGGACATTGAAGTTGTAATCGAGACAGCAAAGGCGGTCAGGTAGAGAAAATACTTTTCCAAAAACACTTTTAGTAACTTTTGATAGTCTGACGTACTTCGGGCATTCAGAGAGAACTTAAATGTACCAGCGCTCAGTGGGATAGAATCGAAAAACTAGTAAAAATATCTAGTTTAGGGGTAGACATATGATTTTTTTATACCCAGCACCGAATGATGAAGTTATATCCGTTTCCGACCCTATAAAATATTCTTGATCGTCGCGAAAATTTAAGACGATCTGGCCATGTCCGTCCGTCTGTCTGTTGAATTCACGCCACAGTCTTTAAAAATAGCGATATCGAGCTGAAACTTTGCTCAGATTCTTTTTTTATCCGTAGGCAGGTTAAGTTCGAAGATAATATAGCCCCCACATAGACCGTTCTGCAGATTTAAGGTCTTAGGCTACATTTGTTATCCGATTTCTTCAAAATTTAGGTCAGTGAGTTGTGTAATGCCCCTCGACATCCTTTTTATACCCTCCACCATAGGAAGGGGGTATACTAATTTCGTCGTTCTGGTTGTAACACCTCGAAATATGCGTCTGAGACCCCGTAAAGTAGTAAAGCTAGTCGCTTGAAATGTTGCACATATACTTTTTATTAGTGTAGGTCAGTTGGGATTGTAAATGGGCCAAATCGGTCCATGTTTTGATATAGCTGCCATATAAACCGATCTTGGATGTTGACTTCTTGAGCCTCTAGGTGGCGCAATTCTCGTCCGATTTTGCACGAGGTGCTTTGGTATTACTTCCAACAACTGTGCTAAGTATGGTTCATATCAGTTCATAACCTGATATAGCTGTCATATAAACCGATCTGGGATCTTGACTTCTTGAGTCGCTCGAGGACGCGATTCTCATCCGATTTGGCTGAAATTTTGCATGACGTGTTTTGTTATGACTTCCAACAACTGTGCTAAGTATGGCGCAAATCGGTACATAACCTGATATAGCTGCCATATAAACCGATCTGGGATCTTGACTTCTTGACCCTCTAAAGGACGCAATTCTCATCCGATTTGGCAGAAATATTGTACAACGACCTTCAAAATACGGGTTCAAAATAATCTAAATCGACCTATAGCTCGATTCAGCTCCCATATTAACCGATCTCCCGATTTTGCTTCTACAATCGCAATTCTTATCCGTATGGACTGAAATATTACACAATGACTTCTGCAATGTTCAGCATTTAATTCGTTCATGGCCCGAATGGGACTATAACTTGTTTCTTTCTGATGTCTCTGACTGGATTAGAGTTCAGGCGTTCAACGACAAAGGCGGACATGCTAACCTCAGCTTTACACATTGCAAACACAAAAAGTGATGTCAATTTAAGAGCAAATTAGCCTAAAATGAAGATTGGCTAAATGTTATGCTTGAACATTTAATTAAGGAATAGAACGGCTCAGCCCAATCTTATATACCATCCACTATACCATCAATAGTAGTGTGACATCTATTTTATTATATGGCTGTACAACTTGGAGCTTGACACAAGCGACATCAAATGAAGAATTGCACATAACAACAAACACTTCCCATGTCGATGTAGACATCCAGAAGAGAAAAAGACTTGGTTGGGTCATATCCTATGCCAACCACGCGTTGATATAGCGAGAAATGTCCTAGACTGGAATCCACGCAAGAACTGCGTAGCAGGGGACATCCGGAAAACACATGGATCCGCTGCACGAAAAAAAAAGTTGGAATCAACGCATATATCGTGGAATTAGACCAAGGCTTTGGGCAACGAAAGAGCTACATAGAAGAGGGCTTGTGGGTGCCCTATGTTCACACTGAACAGTTTACTATTGGTCATATTTTACTGTAATACATTTAATATACACCAATTGTAAATGAAGGACACGCCTGGGTTCGAATCCTGGCGAGTCTATCAGAAAACATTTTCAGCGTTGGTTTTCCCCTCCTAATGCTGGCAACATTTGTGAGGAACTATGCCATGTAAAAACTTCTCTCCCAAGAGGTATCGCTCTGCGGCACGCCGTTCGAACTCGCCTATAAAAAGGAGGTCCCTTATCATTAATATGTGAGAATTTTGCTCCTGTTCCTTAGTGGAATGTTCATGTGCAACATTTGCAGAGTACAACAACTATTTAAATTATTTTGACAATTTAAATTTTTCTTTTTTTTTTAGGTCAAAGTAGTTTGCGAAACTAGAGATTGGACCCACAGCATGGAACTAATGAATGAATTGAAGAAACATTATCAAAAGGTTCAATTTTCCGATGAACCTCTGGCCATTAATGATTCACTAGCAGTGTTGGGCAAAAAGTAAAACATTGACAAAAATTATAAATGAAAAATTTTATTAAAAAAAAATAACATAGATAATAAATTATTTTTTAAGTTCCGTCCATAAATTCAGAGTCTCACTATTCCTCCTCCTCTTCATCTTCATCCTCTTCTTCTTCATCATCATCATCATCATCATCATCTGATTCATGAGTTTCATTTTCGTTATCACTTATAGACTCCCCCAATTTCTTAAATTTCAATTCTTTCTTTAACAAACTCAATCGATAGGCTTCTTCCATTTCCACACTGGGATCGTTGGTTTCCATAAAATCCAAGGGTGTATGAGGAAATTCCTCTGCCACTGCTGGCAAATGTGGCCAAGGCATATTTCGTGCCACATATTTATGACCCCAACCCATATAAATGGAATCACAAAGATCTTCAAAGGTAAAGGTATAAGCTCCAGGCCAAATATTAGATCTCATTACCAGCAGACGTTCATTTCGGTTGGTATAGGTACTGGTAAAGCGTCCCACCCAGGCTACGGGAATCTCTTCATAAGAGTCATGTGAACAACAAGATAAAATGGGAGGCCCCAATTCACGTGAAGTATTAACATTTAATTCTTGTTCTTCTTGGTCTCCAATAGATTCTTCTTCCTCGCTAGATTCTTCTTCTTCCTCTTGGTATTCATCTCCTTGTTCTATACCCATTTCTTCCATTTGGCGTAGTTTTTCTAAACGCTTCAATTCTTTTTGTCTTTCGAGTTTTGCCTTCTCTTCGTCAAACCACACTACTCGACCCTGAGGTAAAATATTGGGTCTAATATGAAGCCATTGCGAAGCTTGATTAAGTTTGGCCAAGGGCAAAGGATAATATTTTTCATTTCGCAGAAGGACAATATCATTATCTGGAAAAAGAGGGAGGGATAGATAAAAATAGGAAGTTATTGTGAAATATTGAATTTCGTGAATGATATTTTCAAAATTTCGACTTTCTTGGACTATTTTTCCAAAATGATTTTCATAAAAGATTGTATTAAAATTTAGTTTGAATTACAATGAAATTTTTTCAACATGCGTTAAAGTCTGAAAAGAGTTCACCCATATGAGATAAGAGTATAGAGGAAACGTCATGATAATGGGCTATAAATCAACAGAATGTATATGTTAAACAGCTCGTTGGAAGTATCCAGACTTCCTGGGAGAGCGCAAACTTCGACTTGGTGAGAAATGTGGACATCCCCTACCTCACAAGGGCGACGGTCTTCATCAAAGGCAGATCCAGATTTGCCCATGAACATTCCATTAAGGAACAGGGACAAACTTCTCAAGTATCAATGAGTGCTGTCCGATTCAGTTTTAAGCTCAATGATAAGGGACCTCCTTTTTATAGCCGAGTCCGAACGGCGTGAGGCAGAGCGACACCTCTTTGGGAAGAGCTCTTCCTCAGGGCTCTTCCTCAGGGTGAAGGCGAAAGAAACTCTACTTGTGGGGGGCCTAGACCAAGTCTCCATGGCAAGTGTGGCTAAGAGTAAAAGCATGGTGTTGTTTGCGTCCAAGGTTGTCTATTTCAATATTGGATAGGATAGGCTAAGACACTGATATTGAGACATCATGCACTGCAGGGACGAGAAACAGCCTAATGAGGAAGGAGCCGAAGATGAGATCATTACCGGCATTGTTAAGATTGGAAAGACTGGTATAGGCAAAGATCCTAAAATTGGAAAATTGGAATAGGGAGCCGACGATGAAACCATCATCCTAATATTGGAACAACATGCAGTGCTGTGACGATGAGCAGACGTTGATACCATCACCAACATTCTCAAGATTGGTAAGACTAGAATAGGCAAAGATCCTAATATTGGAACATTAGGTCTTCAGCCTTTCGAACAGGGAGCCGGCGATAAGACCATTACAGACTCCCAAGAAGCCAAGAAGGTGATTCAGATAATCCTCGACCGGGGCGAGATAGCTACATACGCTCTGATGAAGAAAATCAGCAAGGGCAAAATTCGCATTGCCTTGATTCAGTATGGAAGACCCGGAACAAAGTTTCTTGACTGAACAATGTAATCTATCAATTATTCTATGCTAAAACGGGAAGTCGGCCTGAATTATTTGGCATACAAATTTAAATTACCCTTTTCCCCAGAGTTGTCAACGTCAGAGACGTGGAGCATACATGGTATCACTATTTTCGAAAATCTGTTGGGGCTGCGAAATCTTCGTTTGCGATCCAGTTTCGAAATTTTTTTTCTGAATAGTGCTTAAATATCCAAACATTAAAGTCCGCTAGAGGTCTACAATATCTCCACAGGTTTCGAAGATATTCGACTTTAATTATTTTTTTTTTTTTGCAAATTTGACCGAGACCTCCTTCGTATTTTGCAGTTTACAAAGGTATTTGTGGTTCAATTTTCATATTTATGCATGATTTAGATCTTGGTACTTGCGATGAGAACCACGGCCGCTAGGGCATTGGATACTGTTCAACTTTTCTGACCCATAGACATACAGATTATGTGTGAGACAGCCACTGCGGCTATGAGACTTAAGCCCAACAGAGGATAGGAGCTGGTCATACTATCGCCATATAATGAAGGCGACAATATGAAACCTGGAAGGAATTGAAGAGTTTTCGGATGGGATACCTGAGACGACGCTTAAAGTTGAGCGAGAGGCACTGCTGCCAGCTGCACAGCCTTGGATTGACGGAAATCTGGTATTGTTCAATTGGATCAAAGCTATTGGGGGTCTATATTGAGACCCCAGGAATTGAGATCTGTTGTCGACTGCCTGACCATAATACGGTCGTGCAAGAGGAGATCTGGGCGATAACGCCCGATTTGACTTCTTGAGCTCTTACAAGCCGCAATTTTTTTCCGATTCGCCTGAAATTTTGCATGTGGTGTCCTTTTATGACTTCCAACAATTGGGCCTAGTACGGTCTATAACCTGATATAGCACCCATATAAACCGATCACCCGATTTGACTTCTTGAGCCCTTATAAGCCACAATTCCAACAACTGTGCCAAATACGATCCAAATCAGTCTATAACCTGATATAGCTCTAATGTAAACCGGTCTCTTGATCATCCTTGTTCGATTCCTAGAAACTTTACTATTTGCTGGTTGACATAAGTTATGTAGGATAAAATGATGCCCTACAACTAAATTTATTTTGTTTACATTTTTAGCAGAATCCATTGCGGTGGGTTCCCAAGATTCGGCCCGGTCCAACTTTGCACGCTTTTACTTATTACAAATTAACTTGGCATAGTAATATTCGTCAAAAACAATTTTCATAAAAAAATTTTTAAACTAATATTGTAAAATTTCTTTTTTTTTCTTATCCTTTTAATTTTTGAATTTATGCGCCTGGTAGTGATTTTAAACGTAGGACTAATGATACCAGGCGCACAAGAATCATGAATGAGATGAAAAATTTAATTAACACTGTCAAATAATCTTGACTTTTGTTGTACATACATTGACTATGGCTTGCTTACCTGGCAGTGCTTCTTCGCCTTCTTCTTCTTCTCCATACTTTGTGGTTGTATCTTCACTTTGCCCATCAGTAGTTTCTTCCTCATCAGCCTCATAATCGGCAAGACCATCGAATAAACGTTTCTCACTCTTTGTCATGCGACGGTAATAGCCTCTTGGAGCAATATAAGTTCCAGCTGTGATACGCGAAATCATAGCCCTAAGGTAATGTTTCTCCTTGCCGGGAAAGCAAGGATATGATATGACATCGGCTTCCAAATCTCCTGTAAAGAATTTTTTGATTTTTCGGGAAATTTGTACTTGTTTGGGTGTACAAATGGGTAATTCCATCCATTCATCCCAGAGATTGTTAACCACAAAATAGGTAAAACGATTGACTCCTTGTCCAATGGGCTCAGGAGGTATATCAAAAAGCTCTTCAACCTTAACCTTTGGTATGGGTGCAGCAAGAGGTTTCATTTTATCCAACTCAATGACAGGATAATTTTCCCAACCCATTGTGCCGGGAGTTAATTCAGGTCCAATGTGAGTAACTTCCACCTCTGGAAGCTTCCATTGGCTCTCGAAAATTTCCTTTTGCATTTGAGAAAATCTAGATTCGATTTCTTCATTGGTCAAAAGAACCTCCACTATGTAGTAGGGAGCCTTAGTACCATATATCATGCCCCAAAAGCGACATTGGCGTATGGAAGGGTGAGTCTGCAAACGATCCATGGAGCAAGCCAATTGAAATATATCTTCTGCAGTAAAGCTAAACCCACATTGGTTCCAATAGAATTGTAAATGTTGCACTCGACCATTAAATATGCGAAAATTGTCCAAAGGCTCCCTTTTCAAATCCAATTTGAGGTCATCGATTTTCTGTCGTTCCTCTTCCAAGTCTTCATCATCTAGTAGGTCACTGGGATAGGGCAAATTCATGGACATCAATTGCTTTTGGGCGACTTTGTATGAACGCTTCTCCTCGTGCACACCATCGGGAGGAAAACGCTCCGGCACATGAAGTTTTTGTTCACGGACTTTACGACTGAATTCCTCAAAAAAGTCAATGACATTGGGAGGACGTTCGTCAATGACACGTTTGATAATGTCCGAAAGATGATCGAATCTTAGAGAGTATAAATAACTTAAAAAATTTCATCATTATTAAGCTACACTGGTACTTACAAATTATCTCCACTTATGGAGCTGTACTGCTGCATTATGGATTTGGCCATGGCCAATTCGTATCCAATATTTGGCGCCATGGGCTGGGCTAATTTCGGTTGGTGACATTCTTTATTGAAGAGTTCAAAGCTTAATGAGGATGAGCTGGTGGAGCTTGATAGAATCATGGAGGGACACTTATCTGTCGATCCATTTGTCGAGGACTTGGCTTGCTTTTCTTGGGTTTGTGGTGTCTGGCGTTGGGAACATGGAATGTTTAGACCAATTGTAGAGCTGCTTGAAGAATCCGTTGGCACAAAGTCGTCACAAGAGAAATTGGAGTTTATATCCATCATTTTCAAGAAAACTTAAAAAAAGGAATTTTATTTTTTCGACAAGTTTTTTACGTAGTTTTTTTTTAAGATTTCCAAAAATTAATATTTTTATGAGAAAATTGTCAAACAAATATTTGAAGAAATTCAATTTGTATGGTAGATACACTTGAAGAAACTATGATATCAGAATATAGACATTTAACATCAATCCTACACAGAAAAATCGGTATCTATCACGAAATTAATTAATCCAATTAATTTTTTTATTGAAACTGTTTCAATCACGAAAATGACAATATCAAAGTAATTGAAAAAATTTTCAATTAAGAAAAATATTGAAATTTTCAATTAATTATTTAATTGTATCAATGAAACAAATGATTGAAATTATTTAAATTTTCAGTTAATTTTTTAATTGATTCAATAAAAAAATGACTGAAATTTTTTTTAAAAATTTCAATTTATTTCTTTATTTAGTACGCAGATGTGTACCTGAAACATGGCAAAGGTCGTAACCAGTCGTATAAAAAACTCTCAGCGGGTGTCAGGTGCCCTATGGATTTATTGTTGTTGCCGTAGCAGTATACTTATACCATACTTATAAATGTAAGTTTCGATTAAAAAAATGATTGAATCTATTAATTTTTTAATTAAAAATTACAAACATTTTCAATCACGATAATGATCGAATGAATGTGTTGATTCAATTAAAAAATTAATTGAATCAATTAATTGTTCAATTGAAAATGGCCAACATTTCAATTACGGCTCTAATTGAAAAAATGCGTATTCAATAAAAAAATTATTTAATCAATAATTTTTTTAATTGAAAACGATTTTATTTTAAATTAAATTTTTAATTGCATTTTTTTCTGTGTACATGTGCCCCATTCTTAACCGATGACGTGGAGTACCAGACCAAGCACCTAAGTGAGCCGGAGTCGAACTTTGGTTCGAAGTTGAGCACGATAGCCCCAACTCCGAACTGCTCTCCGACTTAGACTCCAATCCGAGGTCGGAGTCGAGGGTTAGACTCCGCAGCCATGTTAAGCACGCATTAGAGCTTCGCGTGGTATGAAACTCCAGGTTTAAGCCAAGTGTCTACCTCTTCAAGATTCTGTGTGCCTGGTGATGTCTTTTCATACATTCTCGTGCCTTTTTTTAATTGTTTACGACTAGATACGCTAAAAATTTGATAGACCAAAATGAGCGTCCGAAGAAGACGGATCTTTAGACTGATCCTTTGTGTATGGGACATGGTATGTTGGGGTTTCAATCATGGGTAATACGTTCTTCTAGTCAGATTGCGCAGACGAGATGTTGCATGTGCTTATCAGTGTTTGCCTTCGGCTTTAAATAGATCTGCTGACAACGCATTGACGCCCGCTACATTGCCGTTTTGCTGCTACTTGCACCTCATTCTGACCAGGCGGCATACATTTTATACCATAAACAGAGATTGGCTCTGTGGTATCTTCATCGTCTAGGTACACTGTATCTGTATCATATACAGGAAGGACCCTTGGGTGTGAAATGTGTATAATAGCTTTTCACCGCGGTCCGAAGTGGAAGATTAATGTACCCAGGTATCGTGTTGTTTTGAGATTGCCTTATGAATGGATTTCCTGGGAACGACAGTACTTTTTAAATTATGTTTAAATGAAGGAGGTGACGGACGGTAAGGAGGTCACGGAGGTAAGGAGGTGATGACGGTTGAAGAGATGAGACGATGAGACGTCGTGTGAATGTGAGGTTGAAAGCTCTTGTTTTTTTGAATATTTCTCATACGGTGTCGCTGGCTGCTAATCCTTGTGAATAGCAAAATGTATACCATGTTGTGTGAATGTTTCTGTGGCATTCCACTTTTGGCTTCGTCTTGAGCTGAGTTATTTTGGATTATGCCACTAGATTTCTGATGGGTCTATATGAGGTGTTGCTGCGGGATGGTACTTGCATCATCCCACTAGGTGACCAGCCCGGAACTGTTTGGAGTTCAACTGGAAGTAGGACTACATGGTTGGTCCAGAATCCTTAATCTTGTACCACGGAAGTCAGAAGCCGATAGAGCTTCGGTTCCAAGTGGAGGTGAGGCCCCAGTTGGAAGCAACGTGGTGGCTGTGGTTTGGACCTAAAATCGCAGGAAGGCCATTTCAATGCTCGGTGTGGTGTTGCATGTAAGGAGTTTTAGATGGTGCTTCTCTCATAACAAAGAGGGAGTCCTCCGAACGCTACAGATTTCGTTATATGGTTGGCCATTACTCGCTATATCATAGGGACAAGGGATACATTTACAATGTAATTTTGTCAGTCGAGTACGTGCAGTGTCAGATCGCACGTTTCTCGCTATGCTTTGATCGATTCAAACCTTTGCTGTAATATGGTAGTGATCCGAATCTATGTTTACTCATTGTATTAAACGCGCAACTAACACGTTGGATGAATACCTTCCATCTATTACAAGATGATCTATTTCGTTTCTAACTTCCAAATCGTGGGAATACTCAGTCCATGATTGGACAATTTCTCATGGAAACCAAATTTTAACCGTAGAACCAAAGCTGGTCTTCCTTCATATCTTGGCTTTAAAGTCTCCTATCAGGATTTACTGTCATGTGAGGGTCAGCATTCATATGTTCTCTCTAAAATATGGTCTGTTTATACATGTCTTCTGTCGGGGCATGTGTCTCTTCCATTCCATGGGAATTCCTGGAAAGCGGATATGACGGTTTTCTACTTTTCTAGAGCCTCCTGCTGTGCGTATACTGCATCATTTCTGTATAGTGTTCGAACGTTCCAGGCTCTTATTCGCAGATTAAGGTCCTTAATTCGTTTGCGGGAGTCATCAAATTAGTAATAACATGTTCCTTCGAGTATTTATCTACGTCTCTGAGACTTGTATCCCAAGAATCCTAACAATCCTTGTTGTTGTTGTAGCAATGTGTTGTACACTGAGGAGGCAAACCTTGCCGATGAAGGACTTCATCGGGTCACTTCGGTACGTACAACCGGCTGCTTTGGGATTGAAACAATCCTTGTAGTATCATTCAGTGTACTTGAGTACTTATTAAGTTGTCTTGTACGTCCTTCTGTGTGCTTGCTCACATACTTATTTAGGTCTCTTGCTGCACTTCTGAATATTTTTTGCTTTTGTACTTATTTAGGTAGTTTGCTGTATAATCCTTTCGTCTCTTGTTTTGGAATTTGTCTGTACCACGACTTATATCAGAAACCCACTGCCAAAAATGTTTTGTTTACAGCGAAAGATACCTTGTTACACGAAATCCGTTATAACTTTATTTTTCTTTTGCATCTCTTCTATTTGGAAGAAAGTGTGTCGCGTGAGCAGAGGAATTATTTTATTATAAGTTGATTTCAGTTATTACTACTATCCCATAGATGGCGCACATGTCCAAAAACTTACTGTAACTGTAACATGAGCTTTGGATTTTCTTTTCAAATATCAGTGAAACACGGAGTTTTTACCTTGTAAAAAATACAATTGATAAAAATCACCTTTATTGTTTTAGCTCATCTTATGTTTATATTAATTTTAATTTCGAATTCATTCCTCCCTATTGTATATTTATTAAATCAATCATATGATGTACATCAATGTTATTGGATCAACAAATATTGTTTGATTAAATAAAGTCCATCCATATAAAGTGAGTGTACGAGAGTATGTTGTTTGAGAAAGTACTAAACAAAGCCAAACGAGAAGTCGCAGATATTCAAGCAATGCATTTCGCTACACTTATGAATCGAATGAAAGGTGAGGTAGGTAGGTAGATGGCACCTACCTGTTGAGAATGTCTATCATATGCCAAGTATTTTTGCAAGACATTCTAGTCATATGGTAGGGGCCAGAGGGCGGAAAGGTTCTTTTTTTTTGTGTTAGCGCAACAATTATCATATGACATACAAAACAAACAAATAAATGGGATTAAATTCAGACAAAGTGAAAATGAAGAAAAATAATAATACAATCGCTTCTGAAAGTCTTCTTGCTATTTGTTTGATAAGATAGCCATTTGCCGGTTTTGGCAAAAAACAAAAAAAAAACAATTGAGGAATAACAAGCTGTATTGTTGTAGCGAGAGTTTAAATAAATAAAATCTGTGACACAATAATTCGTTCATACAAGCCTAAGTGGCAATATGGATCGGAAGGTAATAAGCGAATTATAAGCCACAAATACTAAGTGTGTTTGTGTACTCAAATTTTTTGCAAATTTGTACTAATTGTTAGTGGAAGTTGTTCGCATATTTTATTTTCCGCCAGAAGAGAGCGAGAGTATGCGTAAGAGCGAGTATAATTTTGTTAATTGAAAGCTTGCCAATTTCTACTGGAGGTTTTTTCCCAGCAGAAATTTGTTTCATTCAAAAAAATGACAATAAAAGTAAGGCTATTCTTACTCTCCAATTAATCCTGGTGTAATATGATGGCAGGATTGTTTAGGGCAGAAAATTTCCGTAAATATTTTTATAACTTTTGTCTTCTTGATTTGGCTCGAGGTTATCGAACAATTTACAAAAACTGGTGTTGGTGTTTTATTTTTAATTTTTACCAATATTTCAACCACCGCCGGTGATCTTCATCATTGTTTGAACTATAAATTTAACAAACAAGTAATTTAAAAAAAATTATTAAAACTATAAAAACATTTATACATTTGAAAATAATAACATTTTGAAACAAAACAATACGCGTTTCCTTTACAGCGCACATGTTTGGCTAAAGCTCTCTCATTTTTGTCTATATTTTTGTACCAAATTCCTGTAAATCTGTGTACAATTGTCTGTGTCTTTCTTAAAGTTCATGCGTTTGTTGGTGGGGGTGTCAATAATATTCTAAGGTAAATCGTCTTTTCCGATTAGATTCTTGTGCTAGTATGTCTACGTCTTTAAAATTTATTGTATGCCCTCTAAAGGTTTGTCTTTCATTTTCTGGTCAGATTTGTGAGATGATAATCATGTCTTTATTTTCGTTTTAGTTGTTCCCACATATGTCATTGGACATAAATTTGCCTCATCCCCGTTACATTTAAACTTATAAACTACATTTGATTTGTCCACCCTTTTCGTCCTTGATTTTGTCCTGCTGAATAAACTATTTAATGTGCTGTGGCTTTTTAAGGCAAACTGGTATTTTTCCCTATTGTACATATTTGAACTGGTAAGTCTTTCCGAAAACCCTGGAACATACGTCGTTTTCTTGAAGATTTTTGGTGTTGATTCTCTTTCGTTGTTCTTCGTTCTATTCTTGACGAGTTTTATAAGGTCCTTAATAGTGTCGAATTTTCCTTTCGTTCTCTTGATGATATATTTTGTCACTGATTTTTAGTACTCTGTCGATGAAATTAGTAGCCGTACTTATTTTTATTCTTCTCGGATGATTTGAATGATAATTTATGAATCTCCCAGACGCTTTATCTTTTTGATACCAATTTAATTTTAACTTATTTTGATGTCGGTGGACGACGGTGTCAAGATATGGCAATTTGTTTTCTGTTTGACATTCCATTGTGAACTGAACTTGTGAGTGGAAGGAATTTAGAACTTGTAGAGTATTATCTACTTCCGTTTTTTCCAATACACAAAATATGTCGTCCACGTATTTGGTCAGAAATCTTGGTGTTTTTTTGTGATATTCTCAATTGAAGCGTTTAGTAAGGTTTCCATCACAATATCGACAATTATCTGATGAGAGATGGGCGAACCCATTGGCATGACTTTCTTTTGCTCATACAATTTTTCATTGTATTTAAAATATCTAGAATCCTTTATGCATAATGTTTACAATTCTATAAATAATTCCTTTCGTATCTTTGTGTGCTCCTGGATGTCATTCCATTTTTCGGTTATAGTGTTTATGGCTAAATTAACCGGTATGCTTGGAAGTAGAGACACAACGTCGAAAGATATTAATACCTCACTGTCTCTGATTTCCTTGTCATTGATTTTTGATTTGAACTCTATCCCGTCTTTTATGTTGTATTGTGAATCTTTAGTCAAGTTCATATGATAGTCCATTAGGAGTTCCCTCCTAATGGATTTTGGGTAAGCTATAAATTCTTGGGACAATCGCGGTATAATTCGTCAACAGGTTCTTGTTCGTTATGTTTATTATATTTATATTGAATAATTTGTCTACTATTGGGTTGCCCAAAAAGTAATTGCGGATTTTTCATATAGTCGGTGTTGACAAATTTTTTCACAGCTTATGACTCTGTAATTGCAATCTTTCTTCTGTCAGTTATCAGCTGTTACTTTTAGCTTGCTTAAGAAAAAAAGTGTAAAAAAAGTATATTTGATTAAAGTTCATTCTAAGTTTTATTAAAAATGCATTTACTTTCTTTTAAAAAATCCGCAATTACTTTTTGGGCAACCCAATAGTTTGTTGTGGGATCCCTTTTTAGACGTTTATATGTACGCATTTTTGTATCGTAGTCATTTTTTTCGCAATGCCACGGTTTTGCCTCTATTGTCTGCTAACAAAATTTAAGTAAAAATAATATATTTTCTTGAAGATTTTCACAACTAAAAAACAGAGTACCCTGCTTTATGACAAAGAACTTGTCAAATGAGATCCATGATGGAGGGTCCATACGATTTTGCACAGCCAAAGTTAACATGCTTTTACATGTTTTCTCTCTGTTATTCTCCTTCTGGAATGTAACACATTATTTATTAAATCTTCATATTCAACAGACCCACCCTAATATACCCGGCGTTATCATCAAAATGATATTTTTAAATATTTTTTTTTAGTTTTTGTTGACAAAATGTTTGCGAAGTGTTGTGTTTTTGTAAGGAGACGACCACCAGTACATATGGACAATACGAAATAGAATGAATGTGTGCTTGTTTAATCTCTCGCTGCTTTGTTCAAACACCCCACCGAAGAGAGTTGCCATTGCCGAATCTCATTGAGTGAGTGCATGAATGACATATGTTTTCCAAAGGCTTCAGTTTTTCACCAGCCACAACCGAGTGCAGTTGAATATTTGTTCGGCAGCTAAAAACTGTTAATTAAGTGTTTGTAAACCTATAATTTAACAATTCATAACTAATTGTTTATTGCATTTCTCATAATGCCAATTGTACAAACTGGTGAGTTTTTCAGCGGTGGGGTATGGTGTAGTGGTAGCCAATCTTAATATGTAAAGTTTGCATTTACACTGTAAGCATGAATCTGTTTGTTTGATTCTTTCTCATAGTGCGTTTATTGTCGTCTGTAAAAAAATTCAACTTTATATTATCCGTTCTACATTTCATTGTGGCTTATTATTGTTGTTGGTGTATAAAAATTTGATCAGTCTAACCACTTAAGTTGACGTTGCTTTATTTATGAGCATAACTCGTGATCGTGGAAAGAAAAACAAAAAAATTTATAACGAAGAAAAGAAAAATAATAAGGGAGTAGGCGAAAAAGAGTGAAACATTTTTTCTTAATTATTTCAAATTTTGCTAAAGAAAACTATATGACATCGTAAGTCAAAAGTAATAAATTTTTGACATTTTAAGATAAAATGTTTGTTTTTATACCCTCCACCATAGGATAGTCGTCATTCTGTTGGTAACACCTCGAAATATGCGTCTAAGACCCCATAAAGTATATATATTCTTGATCGTTATGACATTTTAAGTCGATCTAGTCTTGACCGTCCGTCTGTCTGTCCAAAGCACGCTTTGGAAGGAGTAAAGCTAGGAGTTTGAAATTTTGCACAAATACTTTTTATTAGTGTAGGTTGGTTGGGATTGTAAATAGGACAAATCGGTCCATGTTTTGATATAGCTGCCCATTAAACCGATCTTGGGTCATGACTTCTTGAGCGTCTAGAGGGCGCAATTCATATCCGATTTGACTGAAATTTTGCACGTGGTGTTTTGGTATTACTTCCAACAGCTATGCTAAGTACGGTTAAAATCAGTTAACAACCTGGTATAGCTGCCGTATAAACCAATCTTGGATCTTGACTTCTTGAGCAGCTAGAGAGCGCAATTTTCATACGATTTGGCTGAAATTTTGCATGAAGTGTTTTGTTATAACTTCCAACAACTGTACTTAGTTTGGCGCAAATCGGTACATATCCTGATATAGCTGCCATATAAACTGATCTGGGATCTTGACTTCTTGAGTCTCTAGAGGGCGCAGTTATTATCCAATTTGGCTTAAATTTCGTACAACGGCTTCTCCCATGACCTTCGATATACATGTGAAATATGGTCTGAACCGATCTTCCGATTTCGATTCTTGAGCCCCTACAAGGTGCAATTCTTATCCGAATGACCTGAAAATTAGACAATGACTTCTACAATGTTTAGCATTCAGTTTATTTATGGTCCGAATCGGACTACAACTTGATATAGCTCCAATAGCATAACAGAACTCGATTAATGCGATCCTTGGTGGAGGGTATATAAGATTCGGCCCGACCGAACTTAGCACGCTCTTATTTGTTTTTTTTTAAGTTTTCAAACCAATCATTGGAAATAGAAATGTTCTCTTAAAAATGTTGATGTAATTTTTAGGGACTTCATTAAAAATCATAAATGATTTTATGATAAATTGTTGAATTCCACCTACGAGTGCTTGGGTTTAAGGGTAATGATATCGCTTAAAAATTTTGGCGTCAACAGATGAAACAACAGTCTAAACTAACAGAATAGACTACAGAGTCACATTGGTTCGAAGTTGAGATCCAGTAGCCAATTGTCCTTAACACATTAATAAAAATATTTATATATTTTTAATTATTGAAAATTTCACTAAAGAAAACTATATGATATCGTTAGGTCAAAAGTGATACATTTTTAATTTTAAGAATAAATGTTAAAAATTTTGACTTTCACAGATGTCAACAACAGTCTAAGCTAACCGAATAGAGTCACATTGGTTCGGAATTGAGATCCAGTGGTCAATTGTCCTTAACACATTAATGGCGAACATCGGTGTTCACTTTCTAATTTTGGAGCACTTCAAAATTAAAGCGTCCACAGATGAAACAAGAGTCTATATTAAGTGATAAATAGCTAAGGAGTCACATTGCTTCGAAATTGCCAAATTAATCGCAAAGGAAAATAGTGTCCGTTTGTATATGGTGACTTAATTTAAAAGATTGCATCTTAATTTTGAAGTTTTGCTTCGAAATCATTACCATGGTGTTACCTTTGATCTAGGAAAAAATTCTTAAATTTGAAGTAATAATTTTCTGTTTCGGAACAGTTAAAGGTCCTGATTATTCTAATAGTCATTCGTCTTTCGATGAAAACATTCACAAAACCCTGTCTTGAGTAACTCTGAAAAAAAAGTTGGTCCAAAAGTAAAGATTTTTCCATATAGCTAGCCTGCTTTATACTGCCCAACTAAGACAAACTCTAGAAGACTTTCACCTCTAAGGTGCGTATCCATACTACCACAGAGGTCATGATAGGTGTTGGCGTTACAACCACTCCCAGAGAAAAGTTGATATCAAACGTACTCACTTCAGTGCCATACGGTATTGATAGTAAACCAATAACGTATGGCAACAAAGCAATACCGCATGGTACGAATGAAATATAAAATAATTAATACTGTTTGGTACAAGCCTTATTACCAAACTGGTATTGGTTTTAATACTAATCTATTACTGCTTTTAGTACCAAACTATATATTGTACCCCCTAATGAACCAAATAAAAATCATGCAAAATAATTTTAATGTTATTTTATTTCGATTATTTTTTAATGGTTACAATTAAATAATTACAAAAATTAAAGTTACATCTTGACCAAACTCGATTCTATGTACACTGAAAAAAATTTTGTCCTAATTTAAAAGATTCAAGCGAAATATGAGCAAACTTAATTTAAGGATTATCAATTTTCCAACTTTTTAAGGAAACATTCCCTTTGGTGAATGATTTTTTCCTTGATATTAAGGAATTTTTATTTTAAATGGTAGGTTAAGAAATCCTTAACTTTGCTTCTTATTATTAAAGAAAAATATCTGAAATTAAGTTCAAAATATCTTTAAAAGTTAGGAAATAGACGTAAAAGACGTAAAATAGCCTTACAAATATGAGTGTCTTTGATCGTTAGGTTTTTAGATTAAGATGCCAAGCTTAGTAATGCGTTCCCATATAGCTTAGTATGTGCCTTTCCAAACTTATGCAGAAACTGTCTTAGTGAAGAAGTTGGTTGACTTGGGGTAATTTTACTTCTTAATTAAACCTACTGGAGGGGGAGGGGATTGTTGTTTTGTTGTTGTTGTTTTCTTCAGTTTTTCTTTCCACAAGTATGACATTTTGGGATAAATATGACAGTTTCCTCCAAGTTATATAGTTGACCTGAATACAAATATACACCTGAATACAAATATTGACCAGAATACAAATATTGACCTGAATACAAGAATACAAATGTGATGCCATCAATTCTTAATAGCCTCCTTCGTCTGGCATTAAATTAATATCAAATTGTATTCAAAATATTTGCCAATAACGAGAATAAAATAATACCAGCCGGTTTTGGCAAAGTAACACTGATAGAAAAACGACGGTACTTTGCCAATACCGCCTGGTATTACCATTTGGATTTTTTTTAATACCATTTGGTATCAATTCAATACTAGACAAAGGAGGCTATTAAAAATTGACGGGATCACATTTGTATTCTTGTCATCGCGCTGGAAGTGTTGTTGAGCTTTGTACTTAAAATATTGACGCCATTATAAATATTTTTAAATAAGGAAATAAAATGTCTTAATACAATTTGAGTGCGTAAACCCCTTTTCAAATACTCGAAAGCGGTGAATTGGGGTGGAATAATCAATAAAAGTTTGGTACTTAAACCTTTAACGGATTGGTACTAAAAGCAATAACTGATTGTTATTAAAACCAATACCAGTTCGGTAACAAGGCTAGTACCAAACGGTACTAATCTTTTTACGTTTCTTCTATACCACCCGGTATTGTTTTTGTACCATACGTTGTTGCTTTACAATCAATACCGTATGGTACTGAAATGAGCACGTTTGGTATCAAATTTTCTTTGGGTGTACTCCTTTTAATAACGAAAAGGTTTCCTGATCCCATAACAGTTAGCAGCATCCGATCATAGTGCAACCATTCTTAAAAATCTTTATGGCCACTATTCTCGAGGCCTTTAATTCCACCTACGTCGATCCACGGTTCTTGAATCAATGCCCCGTCTATGTTTTGCCTACTTAAAGTGAGGATACGGTTATTTCTGAGTGCTACACTGTAATGGAAACTAATCAATTTACAAAGGTCTTAATGCCATTCTCTGAGTACGATGACGGCCTAGCAATTGAACGAGTGATACCGACATAGAGTTGGCAAATTATCGATAATCGCAACATTCGAAATTTCTAATAATCAATATCGATAATAGCAATACTATTGTTAATTTCTCATCACCCTTATTTCAAACGAAAATAAGAAGTAAAAGTCAGGAGATCAATTTATACAGAAGCAATACCAATGTACAGAACGGAACTCAAACAGAACTCATGAGAGAAATCGGTGTACAAAATTTTATCCCAATCGGAAGAAAATTGCGCCCTCTATAGGCGCAATGTATCTTAAGCGGTACATTCAGTACTGAATCATTTATTTTAGTTAAATTTTTCATAAAATTTAGTTTTGTCGATAGTATCGATAGGAAAAATATCAATCGAAATAAAGACAAAAAAATATCGATAGTGCCATCTATATTTTGCCAGCTCTATACCGACATAAATTCGATATCCATTCTTCTCCAACCCACGAATGGTCTTGCTTTTGTTCGCCACAATGATACTTCTACCAACTTCAGAGGGAGGATCCATTTTTACCATCTTCGTTTTTTGTTCACAAAAAATTGTTGAAACCACTGTAAGCTCTGACCCATAAACAAAAAACATATTTTCTTTGAGTTATAAATCAAATCTATTATCAGTTAAGAGATAAAAATACTCAAATTAAGATATCAGTACACATAAGTGTGGTAATTATGGTGGATCGTGGTGGAGAGCAAATAAGCCTATCAACAAGAAGACTACAACCACTTGTAGTCTTTATTATTTATATTTATGTATAATCTCATGTCAAAGATAATTCTAAAATAAACAAAAAAAAAAAAACTAATCGCAAACACTTTACTTATTTTCTCTTCACAGTTTTGGGTACGATTGATCCCAATCTTCTGGGTCGCACACTCACTCATGAACATATAGCCTTGGATTTTGAAGGCTTCCATTGTGAGCCCCCAGTGGACTTCAAACCCTATTTGGATGGCAAGATATGCATGGAAAATTTGGGTTTTATACGCCAATATCCCTATTCGAATCGCAGCAATACACGCTTCTACGATGAAGAGACCCGTACAGCGGTACTTAAAGATTTGGAATTGTATAAGAAATTCGGAGGTGGCACCATTGTGGAGAACAGTTCACATGGCCTGAGAAGAAATTTGGAATTTATGGTGGAGTCAAGTAAAAAGACTGGAGTTCATATTGTGGCAGGAACAGGTCACTACATCCATGATTTGCAAGAGACCGATCACAAGAATATGACAGTGGAACAAATGACCGATTTGTATTCAAAGGAAATTATCACTGGTGTCGAATTGGAGGGTTTGGGTATGGTGAAGTGTGGATTTATTGGTGAGGTGGGCAGTGTTTATCCCATACATGGTAAGAAGATGGAATGGTAGTAACTTTACATTACTTTATGATTTTTTAATGAAACCTATGAAAACTTCTCCGTTTTTTCTAGAATTTGAGAAGCGTGCCATTAAAGCCACCGGTGAAATTCAAGAAGTCTTGGGTTGTGGTGTTTCCTTTCATCCCGGTCGTGATGCCGAAGCTCCCTTTGAAATCGTTCGCTTGTATTTGGAAGCTGGAGGCAAGGCTTCCAAGTGTGTCATGTCCCATTTGGATCGCACTATTTTCGATATTGATCAACTTTTGGAATTTGCCAAAATGGGCTGCTATATGCAATACGATCTCTTTGGCACAGAATGTTCTTTCTATCAGCTAAATATGACCGTCGATATGCCTTCGGATGCCCAAAGGATAAATAATCTCATGAAACTGATTGGCGAGGGACATGTGGACAAGATTCTCATGTCACATGATGTACATACCAAACATCGTTTAGTGAGTTTTTTGTTTTTAATTTTCTTGAAGAAATTATAGTTGACCAACTTTATTTCCTTTACTTTTCAGACTTCCTATGGTGGTCATGGCTATCATCATGTCCACATGAATATTTTGCCCCGTATGTTTGCCAAGGGCCTTTCGGTGGATCAAGTGGAACAAATGACTGTAGTCAATCCAGCCAAATGGTTGGAGTTCAACATCTAATTGAAGAACTGTTTTGTGTTATGCATAACGTCCAATTTCGTATCAAATGCTTTAATTTCCTAATCCCATATTTATGATGGTTTACTATGATAAGATTATTTACTTGATTTAACTAATAAATGTAATAAAACTATACACAGAGTGTAAAGACCACAGATTGACTGAGCATTTGTTATTGTTGTAAAGCTATTCAGTAAGTTCATAAGAAGTTTCTTGCTTAAAAAAAAAAAAAAAAAACAAGCTTTAAATTGCATAATTGTTTGACTGCTACAGAAAAGGCTACTAAAACTACCCTCTCCCTTGGGAAAGGGTACTAAAACCAACCTTTCCCTTGGGAGAGGGTACCAAAACCAACCTTTTACTTGGGAAAGGGTGCTAAAACTACCCTTTCCCTTGGGAAATGGTACCAAAACTAACCTTTCCCTAGAGAAAGGATACTAAAACTAACCTTTCGCTTGGGAAAGGGTACTAAAACTAACCTTTCTTTTGAGAAAGGGTACCAATACTACCCTTTCCCTTGGGAAAGGTACTAAAACTACCTCTCACTTGGGAAAATGTACTAAAACTAACTTTCATTTGGGAAAGGGTACTAAAACTATATCTCACTTGGGAAAGGGTACTAGAACAAACTTTCATTTGGGAAAGGGTACTAAAGCTACCCTACTTAAACTACCCTCTCCCATGTAAAAGTTTATTTAAACTACACTTTCTCTTGTAAAAGGTTACTAAAACTACCCTTTCGGTAGGGACACCAGGGACTCGGTAGGGACTTAACTCAAAAAATTTTTCTCCTCAAAAATTTAAAATTTTCACAAGGGGTTAGCCTTTGTTATAAAAATGCAAAAAAAAATAAAATGTGAAATTTTAAGTAGTTTTGTTTATTTTACGAATTGTCTTCGAATTTCGAATCGCGGAATGCTTTAAAATTTTCAAAATTCGAAAAAATCAAAAAGTTAGAACGTTTTAGGCCTTGAAAAAGACTTTGAAATTTTTTGGTTCTTGCGATGTTTTTCATGGAAAACCTTAGAGTATTGCTTTATACGACGCCATTACGGAAATATATTTTCTTCATTAATCCAACGGTGTAAAAAAAATTGTGAAATTTTTAACTGAGAAAGTTACAGCAATAGCATGCTTATGTTGATTTTTTTTTTAATTTTTGCATACCAACTATGCGATTTTAAAGTAATGCTCTAAAGGAAATGAAAAGTGTATAGCTTCACACAGCACCACTACGGAGAGATTTTCTTCACGAATCCTCACGGTGTCCTCAGAATGTTGAAGTTCGCAAAACTAACAAAGTTACAGCAATTTCAAACTCGCGTAGATTTTTTTGTGTTTTTTTTTTTGGATATCAATTATGCGTTTTTGAGCTTGTTTTTTGAAGAAAAAACATAGGAGTTGCACTTAACCGATTTTTTTGCCATAATCTTCAATACTCTATACTCAACTCGAAAATTTTTTTCGCATCAAAAATTGAAATTTTTCATAAGGGGTTAGCCTTTGCTAAAAAAATGCAAAAAAAATAAAATGTGAAATTTTAAGTAATTCTGTTTATTTTACGAATTCTCTTCGAATTTCGAACTGCGGAGAGCTAGAAAATTTTCGAAATTCGAAAAAATGAAGGAGTTACAGCGTGTTTGACCTTAAAAACGACCTTGAGTTTTTACGCCCAAAATAAATTGGTTTTTGCTATGTTTTCCATAGCAACCTTTACAGTATCGCTTCATGTAGCACCTCTACGGAAAGGAATCTTTGTCACGAATCTAACGGTGTCTGAAAATTTGTAAAGTTTGCCAAAATAGGGAAGTTACAGCAATTGAAAACTCAAGTTGGTTTGTTTGAATTTTTAGGATATGAATTATGCGATTTTGATGCAATAAACTGAAGATTTGAAGGAAATGGGAAATAGTATTGATTCGTCCGGCACCACTACGGAAAGAGAATTTCTTCACGAATCCAACGGTGTCCTCAGAATGTTGAAGTTCGCAAAACTAACGAAGTTACAGCAATTTCAAACTCATGTAGATTTTTTGTGTTTTTTTTGAATATCAATTATGCGATTTTGAGCTTGTTTTTTGAAGAAAAAACATAGGAGTTGCACTAAACCGATTTTTTTGCCATAATCTTCAATACTCTATACTCAACTCGAAAATTTTTTTCGCATCAAAAATTGAAATTTTTCATAAGGGGTTAGCCTTTGCTAAAAAAATGCAAAAAAAATAAAATGTGAAATTTTAAGTAATTCTGTTTATTTTACGAATTCTCTTCGAATTTCGAACTGCGGAGTGCTAGAAAATTTTCGAAATTCGAAAAAATGAAGGAGTTACAGCGTGTTTGACCTTAAAAACGACCTTGAGTTTTTACGCCCAAAAAAGCTTGCTTTTTGCCATGTTTTCCATAGAAAACTTTACAGTATTGCTTCATGTAGCACCACTACGGAAAGAGATTTTCGCAACGAATCCAACGGATTGTGAAGTTTGCAAAACTATAGAAATAACAGACAATGCAAACTCACATGGTTTTTTTTTGAAATTTTGGATATTAATTATGCGATTTTGAAGTAATACTCTAAAGTTTCCAAGGAAATGAAAAGAGTATTGTTTCATCCAGCACTATAACGAAAAGAGATTTACTTCAAGAATCGAACTGTGTCCTTAGAATTTTGAAGTTCGTAAAACTAAGTAGTTATAGCAACTTCAAGCCCATATTTCTTTTCTTGCGTTCTTTTGAATATCCATTATGCGATTTTTAGCTTGTTTTTTGAAGAAAAAACATACGAGTTGCGCTAAACCGATTTTTTCGCCATAATCTTCAATACTCTATATTCAACTCGAAATTTTTTTTCGCATCAAAAATTGAAATTTTTCATAATTTGCTAAAAAAATGCAAAAAAAAATAAAATGTGAAATTCTGAGTAATTTGTTTATTTTACGAATCGTCTTCGAATTTCGAACAGCGGAATGCTTTAAAATCTCGGAAATTCGAAAAAATGAAAAAGTTAGAGCGTTTTAGGCCTCGAAAACGACTTTTAATTTTTACTCCCAAAAAAAAATTTTTTTCTCGTGTTTTTCATAGAAAACCTTAGAGCATTGCTTTATACGGCGCCATTACGGCAAGAGATTTTCTTTACAAATCCAACGGTATCAAAAAAATTGCGAAGTTTGTAGAACTAAGGAAGTTACAGCAATGGAAAGGATACTAAAACTTACCTTTCCTTTGGAAAAGGGTATTAAAACTTCACTTTCTTTTGGAAAAGGATATTAAAACTTACCTTTCCTTTGGGAAAGGGTATTAAAACTACCTTCTCCCTTGCGAAATAGTGCTAAAAGTACACTTTCCTTTGAAAAAAGGTACTAAAACAGCTTTTTCCTTTGGAAAGGATACTAAAACTACCCTTCCTTCTAAAAGGGAACTAAAACTACCCTCTCCCTTGCAAAAGGGTACTGAAACTGCACTTTAAAATGTTCCAGTACCCTTTTCCAAAGGTACCAAAACTTCTCTTACCTTAAAATAATAAAACTACCCTTTCCTATTGGTAATAAAACTAGCATTTTCTTTAGGCGATAAAACTAGCCTTTCCTTTAGGTAATAACACTACCCTTTCTTTAAGGAATAAAAAGTGCGGATCTAATATTGCAAGTTATAATCAATAGTGCGGGGTTAAAACCATAAAAATTCAAAATCATTTTCAAGACCGGAAACGCTCTAACATCTTCATTTGTTCGAATTTCGAAGATTTTAAAGCATCCCGCGATTCGAAATTCGAAGACAATTCGTAAAATAAACATAATTACTTAAAATTTCATATATTATTTTATGCATTTTTTTGCAAATGTAACCCCTTATAAAATTTAAAATTTTTGAGGGGAAAAATTTTTTGAGTTGAGTATACAGTATTAAAGATTATGGCGAAAAAATCGGTTTAGCGCAACTCCTATGTTTTTTCTTCAAAAAAATAAGCTAAACATCGCATAATGGATATTGAAAAGAACGCAAGAAAATTGCTGTTTGAAATTGCTGTAACTACTAAGTTTTACGAACTTCAAAATTCTTAGGACACAGTTCGATTCTTGAAGAAAATCTCTTTTCGTTATAGTGCTGCATGAAACAATACTCTTTTCATTTCATTTCAAAAAAAAAATGTTCGTTTGCAATGTCTGTTATTTCTATAGTTTAGCGAACTTCACAATTTTGCACACACCGTTGGATTCGTGGCGAAAATTTCTTTCCGTAGCGGTGCTACATGAAGCAATACTGTAAAGTTTTCTATGAAAAACATGTCAAAAAGCAAGCATTTTTGGGCGTAAAAATTCAAGGTCGTTTTTAAGGTTAAAAACGCTGTAACTCCTTCATTTTTTCGAATTTCGAAAATTTTCTAGCATTCCGCAGTTCGAAATTCGAAGACGGTTCGTAAAATAAACAGAATTACTTAAAATTTCACATTTTATTTTTTTTTTGCATTTTTTTAGCAAAGGCTAACCCCTTATGAAAAATTTCAATTTTTGATGTGAAAAAAATTTTCGAGTTGAGTATAGAGCATTGAAGATTATGGCGAAAAAATCGGTTTAGCGCAACTCCTATGTTTTTTCTTCAAAAAACAAGCTCAAAATCGCATAATGGATATTCAAAAGAACGCAAGAAAATCAATATGGGCTTGAAGTTGCTATAACTACTTAGTTTTACGAACTCCAAATTCTAAGGACACAGTTCGATTCTTGAAGTAAATTTCTTTTCGTTATAGTGCTGGATGAAACAATACTCTTTTCATTTCCTTGGAAACTTTAGAGTATTACTTCAAAATCGCATAATTGATATCCAAAATTTCAAAAAAAACCTATGTGAGTTTGCATTGTCTGTTATTTCTACAGTTTTACGAACTTCACAATTTTTCAGACACCGTTGGATTCGTTGCGAAAATCTCTTTCCGTAGTGGTGCTACATGAAGCAATACTGTAAAGTTTTCTATGAAAAACATGGCAAAAAGCAAGCTTTTTTGGGCGTAAAAACTCAAGGTCGTTTTTAAGGTCAAACACGCTGTAACTCCTTCATTTTTTCGAATTTCGAAAATTTTCTAGCACTCCGCAGTTCGAAATTCGAAGACGATTCGTTAAATAACAGAATTACTTAAAATTTCACATTTTATTTTTTTTGCATTTTTTTAGCAAAGGCTAACCCCTTATGAAAAATTTAAATTTTTGATGCGAAAAAAATTTTCGAGTTGAGTATAGAGTATTGAAGATTATGGCAAAAAAATCGGTTTAGCGCAACTCCTATGTTTTTTCTTCAAAAAACAAGCTCAAAATCGCATAATTGATAACCAAAAAACCCAAAAAAAATCTACGTGAGTTTGAAATTGCTGTAACTTTGTTAGTTTTGCGAACTTTAACATTCTGAGAACACCGTTGGATTTGTGAAGAAAATCTCTTTCCGTAGTGGTGCTGGATGAAGCAATGATCTTTTCATTTCCTTTAGAGTATTACTTCAAAATCGCATAATTGTTATCCAAAAATTCCAAAATAAACCAACATGGGCTTGCAATTGCTTTAACTTCCTCAGTTTAAAAACTTCACTTTTTTTGACACCGTTGGATTAGTGAAGAAAATCTCTTGCCGTAATGGCGCCGTATAAAGCAATGCTCTAAGGTTTTCTATAAAAACCATGACAAAAACAATTTTTTTTGAGATTAAAAATTAAAAGTCGTTTTCGAGGCCTGAAACGCTCCAACTTCTTCATTTTTTCGAATTTTCAAGATTTTAAAGCATTCCGCTGTTCGAAATTCGAAGACGATTCGTAAAATAAACAAAATTACCCAGAATTTCACATTTTATTTTTTTTTGCATTTTTTTAGCAAAGGCTAACCCCTTATGAAAAATTTCAATTTTTGATGCGAAAAAAATTTTCGAGTTGAGTATAGAGTATTGAAGATTATGGCAAAAAAATCGGTTTAGTGCAACTCCTATGTTTTTTCTTCAAAAAGCAAGCTCAAAATCGCATAATTGATATCCAAAAAATACAAAAAAATCTACGTGAGTTTGAAATTACTGTAACTTCCTTAGTTTTACTAACTTCAAAATTCTAAGCACACCGTTGGATTCGTGAAGAAAATCTCTTTCCGTAGTAGTGCTTGATGAAACAATACTCTTTTCATTTCCTTGAAAACTTAAGAGCATTACTTGAAAATCGCATAATTAGTATGCAAAAATTCAAAAAAAACAAAACCAACATGCAATTGCTGTAACTTCTTTAGTTTTACAAACTTCACAATTTTTCTGACACCTTTGGATTTGCGAAGAAAATCTCATTCCGTATTGGCGCCGTATAAAGGAATACTCTAAGGTTTTCTATGAAAAACATTGCAAAAACCATTTTTTTCTTTGAGAAAAAATTGAAAGCCATTTTCAAGGCCTACAACGTTCTAACTTCTTCATTTTTTCGAATTTCGAAGATTTTAAAGCATCCCGCGAATCCCGCTCTAATCCTATGTTGTTTCTTCAAAAAATGAGCTCAAATTCCCAAAATGATAACTAAAAAATGCAAAATATCTATGTGAATTTGAAATTACTGTAACTTTCTTAGATTTTCGAACTTCAAAATTGCCCTTTCCATATTTTTGTGAACCCGTAAAAAAAAATTTTTGTATTCAAAAAATAAGCAAAATACCATCAATGACATATCATAACCTCGAGTTTGATAATGTTACAAATCCTTCGTAATTTCTAAAGCACCCCTGGATTGATACACCAAAAATGCAACACAACCTATATGAGATTGCAATTTCTGTAATTTCCTTAGATTTAGACACCATTGGATTGGACAAGTAAAGCTCTTTTCATATTGGTACTAACTTGCGCAAGAATTTTTTGCAATATTCGAAAGAAGAGCAAAATACCATTCTTTATGACATATCAAAAGTCCGAGTTCGAAAATGCTTCGTATGTTAGACTTTTAAAAATCTGTAACCATCCCTGAATTTGAGAGCAAATATTCTATCCTTAATGGTATTGGTGAAGCAATACCTCACAGTTTTCGTTCGCAAACATTAAGTCTGTTCGCGTACTTTTATCAGTAAAAATTTGCAGGAGAGTAAAAAATTTGAAAGCAAAAGAACGCAAACGACTTCCAGTGAAAATTTTAAGAAAAACAGCTGATTTTTGTTTTGGTTTTTTTTTTATTTGCTTGCTTGGACAACATTTTACAATATTTTAATAAAAAATGCAGGCGATACTCTTCAGGTATTTTCCTTAGATAAACGTCAATTTATTGACCCGAGAGTGAAAAGGCTAGAAGGGGGAGCCATTCGTCGTATCCCATGCAATCCCATGGCAGCAGGTTGTACGTACCGCATTGACCCGATGGAATCTCTCATTGGCTTTTTTGATTTTTTTGGATTTTTCGAAAATGGGCTGATCTGATCCCGCTGCTGAAACCTGGAAAGGACACGAGCATGGGGAGTCGTGCAGAGCGATCTCCCTTCTCTTATCAGTAGCCAAGACGCATGAGGGACTACTGCTCCCGCTCCTTTCGTTGGACAATTTCCATTCGCCTAGCATCAGCATGCATTTCGAAGGCTGCATAGGACTACAACTGCTTTACATTCCATCGCCGTATACAAAAGTACACTTGTTGTGCTGACAAAGAAACCTTGGACTAACCATCTAATGCTTCTGGATGTTGGGGCTAGAAAAATTAAACAAATTTAATAATTACCAATAAACTATATTTTTATTTTTTACTTACCTCTGCCTTTTTGATCCATTTTGGCGTTAGCTTTTGTATTTTCATGCAACGGTTGCTTTTCATAAAGCAGCTGACCTTTACAAAACATCTGTTCAAAGTTTCAAATTTCTGCTGGCAAAAAAAGTCCCAGTAGAAATTTGCAGTTTCTCTATTTTCGAACTGTCTTTATTTTGCTCTCTCTCGCGCTCTCTTCTGCTGGCACATAAGGTACGCGAACGACTTCCATTAAAAATATGTGCAAATTTGCAAAAATTTTCGAGTTCCCGAACACAGCTATTGGTTTATGTGGCGTAGATTTCTCATAATAGTATTGCCACCCACTGTTACTTCATATTGTGTCTGCTTAAAAAGTGTAGCATACTTTTAGGCATGTTTAAATATTGTCCTACTCTTATGTGAAAAACATAATAGGATTGCCACCACTTCTACTTTATATTGTTTCTGCTCAAAAAGTGTAGCCTACTTTTAGGCATGTTTAAATATTGTCCTACCGTTATGTTTGAATTGAGAAAAACAATGAATTGCTTGATATTTTTTTTTATTTATTGAAAATAAAATTTAATAATTACAGTGATTTATATATGTATTTCTTTTTTTTTTGCAAAGAATTTGTTTTTTTTTATTTCTGTTATATGCATTTGAGAATACCATATTAAGTTGTTTAAAAATTTAGAGTAAATTCCCTATTAAAAAGGAATGAAATAAACACATATTCATAAAGACAATTATTTTGGGGTGGCATATACAACATTTAGCAAGGCAACTCAAATATAATTCATAAAGAATTTTTTACACACAAAAAACATGTATATGTATATTTATTATATTAACATAACTAAAACATAAGAGCAAATGTTAATGCTTAAACATAAATGATAAACAATATTTATAAGAAATTCGTTGGATCGAAAAATTGAAGCTTCGTTTTGAGTTGGAGCTTCATATTTTCTTAAATAAATGGTCGGTTGATTATGAATAAATGTTTATAAGGAAAAAAATGTTACATAAAAATTTACATTAAAAATAGTAAAATAAATAACAACTTAAAGTAAGACAAAAATTCAAAAAAAAAAAAAAAAATAAAACAAAATATATATATTCGTAAATTTGTTTCATGAAAATATCTTATGATTTGTTCGGAGTTTTTTCTATTTTAGTTAGGTTTTTGTTGTTGTATATTTATAAAGATTTGGCACATTATCCAAGCAAAGTCATTAAAAAATGACAATTAAATAGAAAAAGCAAACAAATTACATACACACTGATAAAAAGAAAATCATAAGATTTAAGAGTTCAGTTTTCCCAAGTCTTTTATATTTGGGGATTTCAATAAGAGTAAGATGATGGACAGTGTGTTTTGTTAGTTATGTTTGTATTGCTGTTTTTCTCAAATTGCGTTTTCCGAGTAAAATGCTATAAAAATATTTGTTAATTTTTTTCATCATTGTTTTCTGCTAAAAAAGCCTTTAATCAAAAATACATTCGTTGCCATATCATCAATTACGTGAATTTGTTTTCAATTTTTTTCTCTCTACCTTTTTGCACAAAAATCAGCCTCCTTTAGTAAGCAGGGCATAATTTCTTTCAAATAATTTCGTATCCGATTTTCACTGTTGCTCAGTTTTAGTTTTTTTCTTTTTCTTATTGGTATCTTAAACAAGCTTAAATTTTAAACTAATAATAGTAGAGATGAAATAAAATATTAAAAAATAATAAAAAAAAACAAACATGTATATATAGTTATGTGAAATGACATTTAAATTACATCTAATGTAATGTTTTATGTGTTTTTTTTTCTAATTTAACATGAATGAGAATTTTAAAGTAGGCTGCATTAAGAAACTCAAATAATTTTTTTTCGGTGTATGGAATACATATTTCTTTTATTCATGTTAAAGCTCGTTCAATTTTATTAAATATAGTTTAATTTGTTTTAAAAATAATGGAATTTAAATGCCCCCCCTGCTCGTTGATGCATGTGCGGCATCTTAGCAAAAAGTTATTCATTACTGCTTGGAGAGTTGAGACAGGAATAGCCGCAATTGTTGCTCGAATGGATTGCTTTAGTTCATTCAAATTTGTTGGTTTTGCTTTGTAAACTTCCTGTTTGCAATGACCCCACAAGAAAAAGTCAGGTGCAGTAAGGTCAGGCGACCTGGGTGGCCAACGGAATGTGGAGTTTCTGGATATCAGTTTATTGGGAAATTTTCGTCGCAATTCTGTCATAACAGGTTGGGCTATGTGAGGACCTGCACCATCTTGCTGAAACCACACAGAGTTAAAAGAAATTCTCTTTCGGCGTAATTCAGGATAGAAAAACTCTCTCAACATGTTCAAGTAGCGGTCTCCAGTAACCGTAACGGGGTGACCGTTTTCTTCGAAGAAGTAGGGCCCGACAATGAAACGTGATGAAACTGCACACCACACTGTGACACGAAGTGGATGCAATTCCGTCTCATGGAGTGTCTGTGGGTTGGAAGCACTCCATATTCGACAATTTTGTTTGTTTATGTTGCCGTTCAAATCGAAATGGGCCTCGTCAGACATGAAAAGACAGTTCAACATGTTTCCATCCTCTTCCACCATTTGAAGCATCTTCTGGCAAAATTCCAAGCGAATCGGCAAGTCTGCAGCGTTCAGTTTGTTGGCCATTTGAATTTTATATGGGAATAAGTCCAAATCTTTGTGCATAATTGACTGTAATGACTGTCTGCTTATACCCATTTGAGCAGATAAGCTTCTTGTCGAAACTCTTGGATTGTGTTGTATCGCAGCAGCTACAGCAGCGATTGTTTCCTCCGTTCGAACTGAAGGGTTTCGATGGTAAGGTCTTCTGTTGACTGTCCCATGCTCGGCAAAATTGTTTACAAGTCTCATTATGGTCCATCTGCTCGGAGGATTGCCGCCAAACGTGCGTCTATACTCTCTTTGAACCGAAACTACAGACTCCAGTGCGTGATAGCGGCGCTATCACGCACTGGAGTTTGGCGGCAATCCTCCGAGCAGATGGACCATAATGAGACTTGTAAACAATTTTGCCGAGCATGGGACAGTCAACAGAAGACCTTACCATCGAAACCCTTCAGTTCGAACGGAGGAAACAATCGCTGCTGTAGCTGCTGCGATACAACACAATCCAAGAGTTTCGACAAGAAGCTTATCTGCTCAAATGGGTATAAGCAGACAGTCATTACAGTCAATTATGCACAAAGATTTGGACTTATTCCCATATAAAATTCAAATGGCCAACAAACTGAACGCTGCAGACTTGCCGATTCGCTTGGAATTTTGCCAGAAGATGCTTCAAATGGTGGAAGAGGATGGAAACATGTTGAACTGTCTTTTCATGTCTGACGAGGCCCATTTCGATTTGAACGGCAACATAAACAAACAAAATTGTCGAATATGGAGTGCTTCCAACCCACAGACACTCCATGAGACGGAATTGCATCCACTTCGTGTCACAGTGTGGTGTGCAGTTTCATCACGTTTCATTGTCGGGCCCTACTTCTTCGAAGAAAACGGTCACCCCGTTACGGTTACTGGAGACCGCTACTTGAACATGTTGAGAGAGTTTTTCTATCCAGAATTACGCCGAAAGAGAATTTCTTTTAACTCTGTGTGGTTTCAGCAAGATGGTGCAGGTCCTCACATAGCCCAACCTGTTATGACAGAATTGCGACGAAAATTTCCCAATAAACTGATATCCAGAAACTCCACATTCCGTTGGCCACCCAGGTCGCCTGACCTTACTGCACCTGACTTTTTCTTGTGGGGTCATTGCAAACAGGAAGTTTACAAAGCAAAACCAACAAATTTGAATGAACTAAAGCAATCCATTCGAGCAACAATTGCGGCTATTCCTGTCTCAACTCTCCAAGCAGTAATGAATAACTTTTTGCTAAGATGCCGCACATGCATCAACGAGCAGGGGGGGCATTTAAATTCCATTATTTTTAAAACAAATTAAACTATATTTAATAAAATTGAACGAGCTTTAACATGAATAAAAGAAATATGTATTCCATACACCGAAAAAAAATTATTTGAGTTTCTTAATGTAGCAATATTCATCAGCCACCCGTATATGATGACATTTAAATTACATCTAATGTAATGTTTTATGTGTTTTTTTTTCTAATTTAACATGAATGAGAATTTTAAAGTAGGCTGTAGTTTTTTTCAGATGCTTGAGTTCCATGGTACGGTTATAACTGATGATGAGCTACAAGAGAGATATATTCTTCTTCTTCTCTTTTGGAGTTGTTATTAATGGTAATCCATTGTGGTGGCTGAGTGTATGAACTTTAGTGACTATTTTCTAAACGTAAAATCAGTGCATCGACGACATTGTAAATTTCATCGAAATGTGGACGAGATTCGGCTTCGGCAGCCCAGCATTGCAACATAAGGCGATACATCTCTAGAGGGGTATTATCGGGAGCGGGCATGCGATAACCTACAAAAAAAAAATAAGGGAAGTTAAAAAATAAGAAATTTGTAGTAACTTTGAATTATAATTAATTTTTGATTGTAAAAAAATTGAAAGTAGAAAAAACAAGTAAGAGCGTGCTAAATTCGACCGGGCCGAATTTTATATACCCTCCACCATGGATCGTATTTGTCGAGTTCTTTGCGCAGTATCTCTCTTTATGCAAACAAAGAATAATGAATATGGACTGTTATGCTATTGGAGCTATATCAAGTTCTAGTCTGATTCGGACCATAAATGAATTGAATTTTGAACATTGTAGAAGTCATTGTGTAATATTTCATTCCACTCGGGAGATCGGTTTATATGGGAGCTGTATCAAGCTATAAATCGATTCAGACCATATTACACACGTATGTTGAAGGCCATTGGAGAAGCCGTTGTACACAATGTGTGCTAAATCGGATGAGAATTGCTCTCTTTAGAGGCTCAAGAAGTCAAGATCTCAGATCGGTTTATATGGCAGCTATATCAGGTTATGTACCGATTTGCGCCATACTCATCACAGTTTTTGCAAGTCATATCAAAACACCTCATGCTAAATTTTAACCAAATCGGATGAGAATTCCGCCCCCTAGCGGCTCAAGAAGTCAAGATCCATGATCGGTTTATATGGCACCTATACCAGGTTATGAACATATTTGAAACATACCTCGCACAAATGTTGGAAGTGATACCAAAATACCACGTGCAAAACTACATTCAAATCCGACGAGAATTGCGCCCTCTAGAGGCTTAAGAAGTCAAGACAAAAGATCGGTTTATATGGCAGCTATACCAGGTTATGAACCAATTTGAACCATACTTAGCACATATGTTGGAAGTCATAACAGAACTCCACATCCAAAATTTCAGTCAAGTCCGACGAGAATTGCGCCCTCTAGAGCTTAAGAAGTTAAGACCCAAGATCGGTTTATATGGCAGCTATGGCTACGGTCGTGACATTTTAAGTCGAACATGGCTAGTTCGACTTTAAATGTCATGACTATCAAGAATATATATACTAAAGGTTGATTTTTTTGAGGTTAGGATTTTCATGCATTAGTATTTGACAGATCACGTGGGATTTCAGACATGGTGTCAAAGAGAAAGATGCTCAGTATGCTTTGACATTTCATCATGAATAGACTTACTAACGAGCAACGCCTGCAAATCATTGAATTTTATTACCAAAATCAGTGTTCGGTTCGAAATGTGTTCAAATTTTGACAAATTTTGTTCAGCGATGAGGCTCATTTCTGGTTGAATGGCTACGTAAATAAGCAAAATTGCCGCATTTGGAGTGAAGAGCAACCAGAAGCCGTTCAAGAACTGCCCATGCATCCCGAAAAATGCACTGTTTGGTGTGGTTTGTACGCTGGTGGAATCATTGGACCGTATTTTTTCAAAGATGCTGTTGGACGCAACGTTACGGTGAATGAACACATTTCGAACCGAACACTGATTTTGGTAATAAAATTCAATGATTTGCAAGCGTTGCTCGTTAGTAAGTCTATTCATGATGAAATGTCAAAGCATACTGAGCATCTTTCTCTTTGACACCATGTCTGAAATCCCACGTGATCTGTCAAATACTAATGCATGAAAATCCTAACCTCAAAAAAATCACCCTTTAGAATAAAATTATGCCCTTCAACTAAATTTATTTTCTATAATTTTCTAGCAGAATCCTTGGTGGTTGGTTCTCAAGATTCACACCGGCCGAACTTAGCACGCTTTTACTTGTTTAACATTTTTTTGTATACACAATTTATCAATACACTTTGATGATTTTCTGTTTGTAAATTTTTTTGTGTCAACATTTTAATGCTAAAAATTCGTTATTCTTTCACTTTTTTACCTCCATCAATTTTCTCCCTGGCCTTGGAGTTTGTCATGCCCGAGTATGGTGTATCACCTTTCGAGAATATTTCCCACATCAATATACCATATGACCAGACATCACACAGTGATGTATATTTGCCAAAATTTAAAGCTTCCGGTGCAGTCCATTTGACTGGAATTTGTTTCATACCATCGGATACTGGAAGAAATTAACATTTATTAGAATTATAAAACCTCGGTATGAGTTTCTTTGTTGCGATCTTACCAATGTATTCTTCCTCTTCTCGGGACATTCCAAAATCGGAAATTTTCACCGAACATTCCAGATCGACAAGACAATTACGGGCCGCCAAATCGCGATGTATACAATTTTTGGACTCCAAATAACGCATGCCTGAAAAAGATAATTGAAATTAAAATTTTAAAATTTAAAATAATTATAAAACTTTTCACACTAAGAAACCGTTTATCGCGCTGAATTCAAAACTTAGTACATGGGTGAAAATCTAAATTGGGCCAAGTCTTATATACGCTTCCACTATATGGTTAAGGTAGGAAACCCGTTTTGGCTCATTGTAATACCTCAATGATAGGAAGTGTAAAAAAGAAACAAGATGTAGAACGTATTGGGGATACCCACCACTCTGGATAATTTGATTATAGATTTTATTTAACTCCACTATATCCAATAGTTTCATCAGCCCATTTGTGTGGGGGAGCCAAAACCCTTTGAGAAGCACAAAAATTAGCAAAAATTTGCTATATATTTGGATTTTCTATATATTTGGATTCGCCGGCCGTCGTTATCAAGGGTATATAAGATTTGGCTCATTTCAATTTCGATTGTTTTCTCGACCCTGTTTTTCCACACGGAGAAGGTATTCCATTTCCATTTAATTGGCTATGATAGAACATTTGTTTCACAAGCCGAACGTAGAATAGCGTTCCAAGCGCCTCGATCTTCTGCACTCATTCTAAAATCTCTGACACCAAGTTTCGAGGTGTCTCCCACCACTTGATCATTCCATCGGGCTTTTGGTCTTCCAGGTTTGCGTGTATAGACTTCTTTGCTGGAGCTTCTTCGTACATTCTGACAACATGACCTAGCCAACGCAGCCTTTCTTTCAAAAATAAATGTAACTATGATTTCGTCGTCATACAGCTCGTGGTTCATACGTCGCCTATATTCTCCATTAACGCAAACTGGTCCATATATTTTACGAAGAATCTTTCTCTCAAATACTCCAAGCACTGCCTCATCTGCTTTCACAAGTACCCATGCTTCAGAACCATATAACAACACGGGTAGTATCAGTGTCTTCGTGTGTCGAGAGGTGCCCTTGTTTCTAAACTGCTTACTTAGTCCAAAGTAGCATCTGGAGCCAGATGCTTCTTTGCTTTATCTCAAAACTGGTGACATTCGTTTCGGTTACGGCGGTGCTGAGGTAGATAAAGTTGCTGACTATCTCAAAGTTGTGGTTCCCAACTTTCTCCATTTTCTTCGTCTGCTCGGTGGTACAAGGCGTTTTGGGAGTTGAGACCATCCATTTCGTCCTATCTCTATTTACTAACAGACTCCTTTTTACTGACTCTCTTTCGATTCTTTCAAAGGCTGCAGTTACTATTTCCGGTGCCTGACCTATGATGTCGATGTCGACAGCATAGGCGTGTAGCATGTGTTCTCTTGTGATTAGTGTTTCATATCTATTCACATCTGCATCTCAGGATATTAAAGAGATCACACAATAGGCTATCTCCTTGCCTGAAACCTCGTTTGGTATTGAATTGTTCCGAGAGTTTCTTGCCTATTCTTACTGGGGAACGTGTATCAGCAAGTGCCATCCTGCAGAGTCTTATTAATTTTGCAGGGATATCAAACTCAGACATGGCTTGAAATATCTTTGAACTAAAGGGGTATCGAAAGCGGCTTTGTAGTCAACAAAGAGATGGTAGGTGTTGATTTGTACTTCTCGGGTCTTTTCCAGGATTTAACGCAGTGTGAATATCTGGTCTAGAGAGATTTACCAGGTCTAAAGCGGCATTGATAGGTCCCAATTATCTCCTTGACTTTGGGTTTTAACCTTTCACACAGTACGCTCAAGAGTATCTTGTATGCGATGGGGAGGAGACTTATTCCTCCGTTGTTGGCACATTCCGTCTTGTCTCCTTTCTCGTGTACGGGACTTAGTATGCAGAGGTTCCAATCCTCAGGTATGCGTTCTTCTACCCAGATTACGCAGATAAGCTGATGCATACACCTTATCAGCGTGTCGCTTTCTGTTTTAAATAGTTAAGCTGGTAACCTGTCGGCTCCCGATGCCTTGTTGTTCTCGTCAGTAGGGTCACTGCTACTTGGACCTCATTCTGACTAGGAGGTAAACATTCTATACCATCATCAGGGATTGGTACTGCGATATCCTCTTCGCCGCCAACGTCGGACACTAGCAGTTAAGTAAAATGTTCTTTCCATATCCTCAGCATGTTATCTGTGTCAGTAACAAGATTTCCTTCTTTGTCTCTGCAGGAGGATGTGCCTGCACCAAAGCCATCGGTTTGATGTTTAATTCTTTGGTAGAATTTCCGGACTTCATTTTGACTCCTGTACATCTCCATTCGCTCACACTCACGTCTTTCACTTTTCTTTTTTACTTCTGCGAAATAGACGTTTCTCCTCTCTCCTTTTCTCCCGATACCTCTCCTTTATCTGGCGCGTTGCTACCGATTGCAGGGTTGCACTATATGCCGCATTCTTGGCTTCAGTAGCATCTCGACACTCTTAGTCGTACCACGGGTTTCTTGGAGGAGGCTTCCGGTACCCAAGTACGGATTTTGCGGCATTTTCCATGGAGTGGGGAATAGTTTGCCACTGCGCCATTATATCATCGGAACAAGGAGTGCTTTCATCAAGCAGTTGGGTCAGTCGAGTGGAGTATGCCGCTACCATTTGTTGTGTTTGCAGCTTTTCAATGTCCAGCTTCCATGCAGTGTCAGATCGTACTTTCCTTGCCATGTTCAAACGGGTGCGAACCTTTGATGCAACAAGGTAATGATTCGAATCTATATTCGCTCCACGGATCCACGCTGGATGTATGCCTTCCATCTATTACAACGTGATCAATTTGTTTCCTAGTGTTTTGATCGGGTGACAGCCATGTGGCTTTGTGAATATTTTTATGTTGAAATCTGGTGCTACTAACTACCATGTTTTTTGCCGCGGCGAAATCTATCAGCTTCAACCCATTACTGGACGTTATCTCGTGCAGGCGACACTTTCCAACTGTTGGACCAAAGATGTCTTCTTTCCCTATCTTCGCATTAAAATCTCCCAAAACGATTTTAATATCATGGGTGGGGCAGCGGTCATATTCTCTCTCTAGGCGCTCGTAGAAAATATCCTTGGTCTGCTCGTCCTTTTCTTCCGTCGGGGTATGGGCACAAATAAGGTTGATGGTGAAGAATTTGGCTTTTATGCGGATTGTGGCTAGCCTCTCATCCATTGGATTTAAGCTGGAGGCAAGGTGTTTCAGTCTCCGACTAACCACAAATCCACAGCCAAATTCATGCCTCGTGTTATGGCAGCTGTAGTATAATTCGTCACCGTTTGGTGTTGTAGTGACGCCATTACCAGTCCATCGCACCTCATGTAAGGCGGTTATGTCTGTTTTGTACTTCTCTAATACATCCGCCAGCGCGTATACTGCACCTTCTCTATAAAGAGTGCGGACATTCCAGGTGCAGATCCGCAAATCATGGTCCTTTTTTCATTTGCGTGGGCCGTCTACGTTGGGGGTGGGGGTTCGTTTTTACTATTCCTTTGTTCCTCATAGCTTTTCGGGGGCGAGTTATTGGCCCAGCGCCCCAACCGCATGGTTTTTGTGGGATTGGACATTTAGCCCTCGTTGTGGCGAGTCGCTTGCTCCAAGATCCGACGCTCGCCTCCAGCTGTCCCTAATCTGGGAACAGATGCTGATGTTGGCCATTGGTTATTTGAAGACACCAATAAGTCGCCTTGTCATCTTGAGTATCATTGGCACTCAGTATTTAATTAAGAGCCAGTGCCACCTGACTCCTCACTTAGACTTTCCTCTCGAAAAAATGGAGTAGGTATACTACATACGTATTGTACTTACCAGCAGCCGCATCACGACACATTCCCATTTGTTGTCGCGTTGTTAAATTATTTGAATTTTTGCGTAGATAATTCAGCAATGAACCTCCTACAAAATACAAACAAAATTTAAACTACTATCCCAGATGTAATAGTCCAGCTAATGCCACTTACCTGGCACCAATTCCATGACAATCATTATGGGTTGTTTCTGAACACAAATGCCAATGAGTTTGACAATATTGGGATGATCATATTGCTTAAGGATACGACCCTCTTGTAAGAATTTACGTTTCTGTTCATCGGGCAGAGTCATGCGACAAGTCTTAACGGCAACATCTAATTTGGTGGATTTCAATTTGGCCTTATAGACATCACCAAAGTTACCCTGGCAAAGGAATAATAGAATTAAAAGACCAATCTTTAGGCATTATAAAGATGTCTTACCCTTCCTATCTTTTCGCACAGCACCACATCATCATTGCTCAGCTCCCATATTTCTCTGCAAATCGGTGTTCTTAGTATAGCACCCGATTTCACTGTGACTGGCAATTCCGAGCGATATTGATGCAATATCAATTCCTGTATACTGGGAAAGGGTGGACCTTCGAAACGGAAATGACCATCTACAGTGGTTTGCACTATGAAATGTTTGTGTCCATTCCAGCAGACACTTAAAACAATTTGACTCTCTTCGTTGCGTATGGTCTCACGTACCAAAAAGTCACCTTCATTGTTGAGTAGACGGACAACCTCTTCACGAGGCAAGACACCATGAAACCATTCCTCTTCATACAGGGGACGATTGGTGGACAAAGAGACCTATGTTGGAAAGAAGGTGAGAGAAAACAAGGAGCCCTTAGAATAGTTGATGGTTTTGGGGGTACAAGGATTAGTTGCGGCAACATCAAATAAGCTGGGATTGAAATTATTGCTAAACACTTATGTCTAAAAATTTTAAAACATAATATAAACAAACATTTAAAACATGCATAGTTTATAATACGAAAAATAAAAGAAAAACTTAAATTATTAATTTTTTTTCATTTATTTTGTCATTTAGCTTTTGTTTTACAATCCAGTAACTGAAATTTAGGTGATCAAACCCTTTGTGAAAAATGTTTTCATACGTTAATAATAGGATTTAATCAACGTATATTTTATCTATGATTTTGCGTGTAAGGAATACCGGAGACTTTTTTGGATGTCGTGCTTATTGACATTTGTCTTAAATCTTTGCCAAAGTGGGTGGGAAAAACATTAGTCGGAACTCGATTCCACATATGAACGATTTGGGCGAAATAGGAATTCTCTCTAAAATGCATTGTGCGGTCCGCTGGCCAATCAATTACAAACGGGTGTGAGTTCTTGGAATGTCTAGTATCCCTGCCATACATCCTTACATCAGGAATAAGAAGACGAATATCAGACGAACACACACCTTGAAAGTACCGATAGAACAGCGCCAAACAATCCACATTGCGACGATGATGAAGGGAGGCAATAGAGTTGGATCCCTTTCTGTCCCCAATCATCGCCATCGCTCTCCTCTGTACACGATCCAGTAGCTCCAGGGATGATTTTGATGCTCCAGCCCATACATTTGAGTTGTACTCCATTTTCGGCCTTATGAAAGTGGTGTAGATGTGAAGAAGATCAGACGGAGTGAAGTAATTCTTACACCGTTTAAGGAAGCCTAAACACTTGAATGCTTCTTTCGACACTTCGAATACATGTTCAGCCCAACGACCCATTACTTTGTATTTTCATGCCCAGAACATCAAGAGCTTCTGATTGCTCAACATCTATACCGTTGATTGACAAAGATGATCGTAATGGGTCAGCGAATCGTTTGTGTGACAACAAGCAGCACTGAGTCTTTCGGGCATTAAAATCTACTCGATTCATTCGACCCCACCCAGAAATGGCCGTCCCTAACCCCCCTCTTGTCCTTAATCTCTCGAAGACTTGGCCTATGGTCGAATGAGTACGAATGACAGAGTTTACTGTGATCCGCAAATGAGAAGATCGGATTCGATGTCTGACCCATCGTTGATGAAAATTAGAAAAAGAGAAGGAGAAAGAACAGAGCCCTGGGGTACACCTGCGGTCAATTTGTGCTCATTGGATGAGAACTCATCTATAACGACTCGTATAGTGCGATCTCTGCGAAAGCTCGAAATAAATCGAACGAAGCGATTACCGACACCAAATGCGACAAGCTTTGATAGTAGTGCACCGTGCAAGACCCTATCAAATGCTTTGGAGATATCCAGAGCCACAACCTTACTCTCACCAAACTGGTGGATTGAGCGACTCCAACGTTCCGATAGAAGTGCCGGAACCCATACTGTTGGTCCCTAAGAAGGCCATTAGGCTCTAAATACCTCACAAGATGGTTATTAACCATGCTCTCTATGACCTTAGAGAGAGCGGAGCATATCGCAATTGGCCGATAATTCGCAGGGTTGCTTGCCACACCCTTCTTGGGTATTGGCTGAACATTCGCAACCTTCCAACGCGCCGGGAAGACTCCCGTACGGTAGGCAAAATTGAAAAGGTTGCGTAATGGACGAGCGAGCGTCGAAGAACACTTGCGTAAGAGAAGTGTTGATATGTCCTCCGGGCCCGGGGATTTATTTACGTCTAGATTTTCAAGAACCCTTTTAACTCCACGAGTTTGAAAAAATATTTGGGGCATGATGCCAGATACATTTTCGATTGAGGGGAGTGGTTGATGCTATCCGGCAGGGAAGAGTTCCGTGGAAATATATCAGCCAACAGGTTAGCCTTATCAACCGGGTCAGTGAATGTTTGATCGTCCTCAACAAGGGTTGGAATAGATGAAGAACTACCCTTTACTCTTTTCACGAATGGCCAAAAGCTTTTACTTACTGTGCCACAGTAGTGGTATAGGGTATTAAAACTGAAAAAAAATAAAGGGACCTCGAGCTTGAATTAATAACAACTGAACTATTTTATAAAATTTATTTTTATACCTTCCACCATAAGATGGGGGGTATACTAATTTCGTCATTCTGTTTGTAACTACTCGAAATATTCGTCTGAGACCCCATAAAGTATATATATTCTTGATCGTCGTGACATTTTATGTCGATCTAGCCATGTCCGTCCGTCTGTCTGTCCGTCCGTCTGTCTGTCGAAAGCACGCTAACTTCCGAAGGAGTAAAGCTAGCCGCTTGGAATTTTGCACAAATACTTCTTATTAGTGTAGGTCGGTTGGTATTGTAAATGGGCCATATCGATCCATGTTTTGATATAGCTGCCATATAAACCGATCTTGGGTCTTGACTTCTTGAGCCTCTAGAGTGCGCAATTCTTATCCGATTGGAATGAAATTTTGCACGACGTGTTTTGTTATGATATCCAACAACTGCGCCAAGTATAGTTCAAATCGGTCCATAACCTGATATAGCTGCCATATAAACCGATCTTGGGTCTTGACTTCTTGAACCTCTAGCGTGCGCAATTCTTATCCGATCAGAATGAATGAATGAACCAAGTATGGTTCAAATCGGTCCATAACCTGATATAGCTGCCATATAAACCGATCTTGGGTCTTGACTTCTTGAGCCTCTAGAGTGCGCAATTCTTATCCGATTGAAATGAAATTTTGCACGACGTGTTTTGTTATTATATCCAACAACTGTGCCAAGTATGGTTCAAATCGGTCCATAACCTGATATAGCTGCCATATAAACCGATCTTGGGGTTTGACTTCTTGAGCCTCTAGAGGGCGCAATTCTTATCCGAATGGAATGGAATTTCGCACGACGTGTTTTGTTATGATACCCAACAACTGTGCCAAGTATGGTTCAAATCGGTCCATAACCTGATATAGCTGCCATTTAAATCGATCTTGGGTCTTGACTTCTTGAGCCTCTAGAGGGCACAATTCTTATCCGATTTGAATGAATTTTTGCACGAAGTATTTCGTTATGATATCCAACAACTGTGCCAAGTATGGTTCAAATCGGTCCATAACCTGATATAGCTGCCATATAAACCGATCTTGGGTCTTGACTTCTTGAGCCTCTAGAGTGCGCAATTCTTATCCGATTGAAATGAAATTTTGCACGACGTGTTTTGTTATTATATCCAACAACTGTGCCAAGTATGGTTCAAATCGGTCCATAACCTGATATAGCTGCCATATAAACCGATCTTGGGTCTTGACTTCTTGAGCCTCTAGAGTGCGCAATTCTTATCCGATTGAAATGAAATTTTGCACGACGTGTTTTGTTATTATATCCAACAACTGTGCCAAGTATGGTTCAAATCGGTCCATAACCTGATATAGCTGCCATATAAACCGATCTTGGGGTTTGACTTCTTGAGCCTCTAGAGGGCGCAATTCTTATCCGAATGGAATGGAATTTCGCACGACGTGTTTTGTTATGATACCCAACAACTGTGCCAAGTATGGTTCAAATCGGTCCATAACCTGATATAGCTGCCATTTAAATCGATCTTGGGTCTTGACTTCTTGAGCCTCTAGAGGGCACAATTCTTATCCGATTTGAATGAATTTTGCACGAAGTATTTCGTTATGATATCCAACAACTGTGCCAAGTATGGTTCAAATCGGTCCATAACCTGATATAGCTGCCATATAAACCGATCTTGGGTCTTGACTTCTTGAGCCTCTAGAGTGCGCAATTCTTATCCGATTGAAATGAAATTTTGCACGACGTGTTTTGTTATTATATCCAACAACTGTGCCAAGTATGGTTCAAATCGGTCCATAACCTGATATAGCTGCCATATAAACCGATCTTGGGGTTTGACTTCTTGAGCCTCTAGAGGGCGCAATTCTTATCCGAATGGAATGGAATTTCGCACGACGTGTTTTGTTATGATACCCAACAACTGTGCCAAGTATGGTTCAAATCGGTCCATAACCTGATATAGCTGCCATTTAAATCGATCTTGGGTCTTGACTTCTTGAGCCTCTAGAGGGCACAATTCTTATCCGATTTGAATGAATTTTTGCACGAAGTATTTCGTTATGATATCCAACAACTGTGCCAAGTATAGTTGAAATCGGTCCATAACCTGATATAGCTGTCATATAAACAGATCTGGGGATTTGATTTCTTGAGCTTTTAGAGGGCGCAATTCCTATCCGATTTGGCTGAAATTTTGCATGACGTATTTTATTTTTACTTTCAACAACTGTGTCAAATAAGGTTCAAATCGGTTCATAACCTGATATAGCTGCCATATAAACCGATCTGGGATCTTGACTTCTTGACCCCTAGAGGTCGCAATTATTATCCGGTATGCCTGAAACGTGTTTATTATGGTCTGAATCGGTCTATAGCCCGATACAGATCCCATATAAATCGTTCTCTCTATTTTACTTCGTGAGCCCCAATGGGCGCAATTCTTATACGAATTGGCTGAAATTTTACACAGGTCTCTAACATATAATTTAATTGTGGTCCGAACCGGACCATATCTTGATATCGTTTTAATAGCAGAGCAACTCTTTTCTTATATCCTTTTTTGCCTAAGAAGAGATGCCGGGAAAAGAACTCGACAAATGCGATCCATGGTGGAGGGTATATAAGATTCGGCCCGGCCGAACTTAGCACGCTTTTACTTGTTTTTCATTTTTTTTAATTTTATCATTATTTTTTTTAATACTAGCTGGACAGGGGCCACTCCTCTGCGCCTTCTTTCACTCTCTTATTTTAGCTGAATGCTATACTGGCACGGTCAGGTCTTTCAGATATTTCACCCCAATGTGGATATAATATTGGTGCTCTACTCCCAAATACCTTTCTATCAGGGTTTGAATTGCTTGAACATTTTTCAATGTAAAGCAAAATTATTTTTGCTTTGCTACCTACTCTGTTTTAAAGTCAGCCACTTCAAACCCTGCTTTCATTTGAGCCTTATATTGCTATGGTGCGTAAAAATGTTCGGTATGGCGACATTTTTGGCGGTGAGGCGGACTCCTATACATCAGATTCCTTTAGATGGGTTGAAAGGTGGGGCGTCCCCTCCTAGATATCCCACCCTAATAAAGGTTAAACAAAGGGTTATTATAAATAAATCCAATTTCGCTTAAATCACCTCTCCACCTCTCCGAGATCTAACGTTTTTGAAAATAAGGTAAAGGGAGTGTCCGCCCAATAAAGTTTGGTTGTTTAATCAACTTCATTCTCATGGTTTTGTTGTTAGATTGGAGTAGCCAAACCCTTTGCCCTGAAAGTTGATATCGGATTCATAATCTACTCCCAAAAGCAACATTTGAGCTATATATTGCTATAGTCGGTATAAATCTATGGTTTAGGGGGAGGTTTTGAGTTTAGGCGTCCCTAAAACACTTGACCATAAAACAGATATCACATTTGAGCCCCTTTTTGCCAAAGTCCACAAAAATGTCCAGTTTGAGGGGTATGTAGGGTGGGGCGGTCCTCCCGACTCTAGGACCCAAAGGACAATTTATTTGAATCCTTTATTGTCGCGATATATATGTTCTGCTGAAGGGCAGGACGTGACCCAGATACTTAAATCCTTATATCACCCGGATATTCATTCGAACTCTACTGTCATAGACCTTTCTTTTAATTTCCATATTATCCCGATCGAACTTCACTTATAAAAAAAGTTTGCTGAATAAAGCAAACAATGTCAACTGAGCATTAGTTTGTTTTTTTAATTTTGATGCTATTGTAGCAGTAGTTCTGGTGTTACCACTTTTAATTACCTTTCATTTGATATCCATATTGTCTCAATCGGTAAATATGTTCTTTTGGAAGGTTATGGGGTGTAGGGAGGGCTCTCATACACTAAGGAATACTCAGGATACCCATATTGCCCAAATCGGTAAAAGTGTACTGTTGGGTGGTGTTTTTATGGGTGGGGACCCCACGACACTTTGTGTGACATTTTAATGCCAAGTTCGTAATCTACTCTTAAATACCTTTCATTTGATACCCATTTTGTGACGTTGGACATTCATGTCCGTTTTGAGGGTTTTTGGGGTTGGGGAGGCCCCGCAAACACCTTGGACCTAATTCTTATAACAGATGTGTACTCATCTTCCACACCCCTCCTTTCATTTGATACCCATATTGTCCTAATCGGTAAATATAGCCTATGGAGGGGTTTATATCAACTTTTAACTCTACTTTTATATACGTTTCCCTTGGCAACCATTTTGCACCAATCGGTAAATATGCCCTGCTGAGGGGTTTTGGGGGGTGGAGAGGCCCCTCAGACACCAAGGAATAAATTTGTATCTCAGATTTGTATTCTACTTTTAAATGTCTTTTATTTGATACCCATATGGCTAAAGCGATAAAAGTGTCCTGTTGGGTGGTGTTTTTGGGAGGTGGGGTACCCCCGAAACTAAGGGTGACATTCTAATGCCAAGTTCGTATTCTACTCTTAAATACCTTTCATTTGATACCCATATTGTGCTAATTGGTAACTATGTCCGTTCGGAAGATTTTGGGATGGGGCGTCCCCCCAGGTTATTTGACCCCAGAATATTATGCCAATTTCATGTTTTTGGGGTACCATAAGGTGGCATGAAAAATTTCGCTTAATTAATTTTATTTAAAGTCGAAGCACACTTCTTATGAGATTTATTGGTTGCCCAAAAAGTAATTGCGGATTTTTTAAAAGAAAGTAAATGCATTTTTAATAAAACTTAGAATGAACTTTAATCAAATATACTTTTTTTACACTTTTTTTCTAAAGCAAGCTAAAAGTAACAGCTGATAACTGATAGAAGAAAGAATGCAATTACAGAGTCATAAGCTGTGAAAAAATTTGTCAACGCCGACTATATGAAAAATCCGCAATTACTTTTTGGGCAACCCAATATTATTCAATTGAAAATCATGTGGCAAAGGCCAAAAACTGGAGTATTTCTTTTACATATTAAATCGTAATTTATGGATCCAAATGATCTCATCTACATTTTTTCTCTCCCACAATAACAATAAAATGTGCTCTCATGTTCCAAAATTAACCAAGAAACAAGTAATTGTTTACAGTAATTTTCAAGTATATAAATTTTATTCACTGATTATCTCTAGACAAAAATAAATACAAACAAACAAAGAAAGCGTGTGGGCTGTTAAATAATGAATGATTCGAATATTGGCTTTTTTTACAATAATCATCGACACCATCAGTGATCTGACGCACTCAAGGGAGAAAATCTTGTAAATTGCTACAATTTATGAGATATTCACAATTTCCACTTACATTCATTAACATCAAGGATTTGGGTCTCTTTTTGCGTGCCGGTGGTTTTGGAGGGCCATTCAATTTGTGACAATTACGAAAGAAAATCAAAGAAAAGTTACCAGCGGAATCGCTATACGAACTTTGGCCGGAAGTACTACTCATGACGACGCTATTCCTTTTCCTTTCTTGTGTTAATTTGGCGTTGATTGATTTATGGCAGACTGTTTTTTCTCTCGTTATTGGCATATATAGGCCATTTCACATGGTCACCATCCAAAATAAATGCATGATTGCTTAGAAATGCAAAGGAGATTTTTTTTTTTTAATTCACCAGACCACAATACTTTTGCAATTGTATAATATTTTCTTTTCTTTTTCAAAGTATTCACATTTTAATATGTGCGGTAAATATTTTTTAGATTTAAATCTTTACGAGGTTTACTTCTTAGCGCACAACGTCCGATTTTTGTTTGACTCAAAACAACATTCGACAGGCAACGCTGCCAAACAACTGTTTTTTTTGGGGGGAAGAAGAAAATTTTGAAAATTTTCCTTTTGGTTTTATTTCGAAAAATCAAATAAAAAATTATTAAGTAGCACAAAAACAAAAAACAGCACACGCTTTGTGGCGGCAATCGCATCAAATGAGCGCACAAATTAAAGTAAAATTGAAAATGTTTGGCAAGAAGAGAGCCCACCATGTTTTCTCTTAAAATTTCTGCGGCATTTCTGTTATGTCTGACCTGCGAATTTTGCTGTTTCCTGTTGAACTTGTAACATTTTTAATTTCGAAAATAGTCTGAAAAAAACTTTTACGGGATTTCTCTTCTGATGTTTACTTCTTTAAGGTCATCCATTGAAATTGTTTAGTTTTTGTATTCGTTGCAGAGTGTAGTACTTTGACGATTCCCTGTCCATTTTCTTGGCAAGGCATCAATTACTCGATCGATTCCTTATGCCCGATTTTCTTTTCTGCCAACTACCTACTGTGAAATTGTTTAGGTGCGTCACACACATCAACGTGTGTGAACAGATTCGCGAGAGTGATTCAATATTTTTATGGCATTTTCGAATATTTGGATTAGCAAATCTCATGAAAGAGAAAGTCAAAATAAAATGAAAAAAAAAAACACAGCAAAAACAGAAAAGAGGAAAAAGTGATGTCAATCTAAGAAAAAAAACAGCTTAAAATGTAATATGCAAAAAAAACCCTTGCAAATCATTGAATTTTATTACCAAAATCAGTGTTCGGTTCGAAATGTGTTCATTCACCGTAACGTTGCGTCCAACAGCATCTTTGAAAAAATACGGTCCAATGATTCCACCAGCGTACAAACCACACCAAACAGTGCATTTTTCGGGATGCATGGGCAGTTCTTGAACGGCTTCTGGTTGCTCTTCACTCCAAATGCGGCAATTTTGCTTATTTACGTAGCCATTCAACCAGAAATGAGCCTTATCGCTGAACAAAATTTGTCAAAATTTGAACAAATTTCGAACCGAACACTGATTTTGGTAATAAAATTCAATGATTTGCAAGCGTTGCTCGTTAGCAAGTCTATTCATGATGAAATGTCAAAGCATACTAAGCATCTTTCTCTTTGACACCATGTCTGAAATCCCACGTGATCTGTCAAATACTAATGCATGAAAATCCTAACCTCAAAAAAATCACCCTTTACCATTCAACATGTATTGCATATTTCATGTTTTTGCTCAAAAAGATAATGGGAGGTATAAACAACAAATCCCATTGATTTATTATAAGTTTGTATAAGAAAGGACCGACCGATTAAAAACATAGGAGAAGTAATCGTGCAAAATACTAGCAAAATCGGATAGAAATTGCGCCCTCTATAGGCTGAAAAAGCATAATCAGGAGATTAGGTAGTATGTATCAAGTTTCGAACCATACTTAAAAGCGTTCTTTCGGCAGACGAACGGACATGGCTAGAATGACCAAACAAAAAGGCTATGACGATCAATAATATATCGATGCCTTAACATAAAAAAGGGCATAACTCAGTTTTTTGTTAAATCTGAAAGACAAATGTCAAATGTTCCTTCCCTCAAAATAAAACCTAAGTCATGTTTTTCTTCTCCTGTAAAGAAACATAAGATGTAAATGCTTTTAGTTTATTCTGGAAAATTTCAAACGGTTATATTGCAAATAACAGAGTTAAAACGATTAAAAAAAAAAAAAAAAAAAAATAGCAATGTCAAGTTTTTGCCTTCTCTTGTAAAGGAACAAAAAATTTAGTAAGGCCTTTTTTATGTTAAGCCATCGATATATACTTTAAGTGGTCTTCTACCAATATTTCGAGGTATTGGAAACTGAGTGACGGACCAAATGTGCAAAGCAGTGTGAATTTATGCTAATTACTCTAAGGAGTTACGATTGGTGCCGTGAGCTCCCACAAACGCTTACGCTCAATACATTTTATTCATTCACAGCAACGCATGATGACTTGATTGTGTTGGGATTTTGCTCGCGAATCATGTCAAGCACATGAGATTCGCGCATGAAACGACAACTCACGTGCACATTTTTACTCAGAACCATTTCCTGACTCAATTAAATCTGTGCGCGTAATAGCAATAAATGTACAGGTCAAAGGAAAGAGTAGTTAAGTACCTAAGGAAAGGGTAGTTTAAGTAATTTTTCCCAAAGGAAAAAGTAGTTTCAATACCATTTCTCAAAGGAAAGGGTAGTTTTTGTACCCCTTCCCAAAGGATAGGGTAGTTTCAGAATCCCTTCCCAAAGAAAACTGTAGTTTTAGTACCCTTTCCCAAAGGATAGGGCAGATTCAATATCCCTTTCCAAAGAAAACTGTAGATTTAGTACCGTTTTCCCATAGGGAGCGGTAGCTTTAGTACACTTTCAAAAAGAAAAGGGTAGTTTTAGTACCCTATCCCAAAGGAAAGGGTAGTTTCAGTACCCTTTCCCAAAGAAAAGAGTAGTTTTAGTACCTTTTCCCAAAGAAAAGGGTAGTTTTGCTACCTTTTTGCCAAACAAAAGGTTTTTTTTAGTACCCTTTCCCAAAGCAAAGGTTAGTTTTAGAACCCTTTCAGAAGGCAAAGGGTAGTTTTAGTACCCTTTCCCCAAGGAAAGGGAATTTTTAGTACTCTTTCCCAATGTTTTAGTACTGTTTCCCAATGGAAAAAGTAGTTTAGTATCCTTTAACAAAGGAAAGGGTAGCTTTAGTACCCTTCCCCAAAGCAAAGAGTAGTTTTAGTACCCTTTTCCCAAGGAAAGAGTAGATTTAGCATACTTTCCCAAAGGAAAGGGACGTTTTAGTACCCTTTCCCAAAGCAAAGGGAAGTTTTAGTATCCTTTCCCAAGAGAAAGGGTAGAATTGGTACACTTTCCCAAAGGAAAGGGTAGTTTTAGTACACTTTCCCAAAGGAAAGGGTAGTTTTATTAAACTTTCCCAAAGGAAAGCGTAGTTTTAGAAACCTTTCTCAAAGCAAAGAGAGGTTTTAGAACCCTTTTCTAAAGGAAAGGGATGATTTAGTACACTTTCCCAAAAGAAAGGGTAATTTTAGTACCCATTCCCAAAGGAAAGGGTAGTTTTAATACCCTTTCCAAAGGAAAGGCCAGTTTTATTGCCCAATTCTAACGAAAAGGGTAGTTCTAGTATCCGTTCCCAAAGGAAAGGGTAGTTTTAATACCCTTCCTAATGCAATGGGTAGTTTTAGTACATATTCACAAAGGAAAATGTAGTTTTAAAAAACTTTCCCAAAGGAAAGGGTAGTTTAAATACCCTTTCCCAAAGGAAAGGTTAGTTTTAGAACCCTTTCCTGAAATAAAAAAAGATTAAGTGCTCTTTCCTAAAGGAAAGGAAAGTTTCAGTACACTTTCCCAAAGGAAAGGGTAGTTTTAGTACCATTTCCCAAAGGAAACGGTAGTTTTAATACCCTTTCCCAAAGCAAAGGGTAGTTTTAGAACCCTTTCAGAAGGCAAAGGGTAGTTTTAGTACCCTTTTCCCAAGGAAAGGGTAGTTTTAGTACTCTTTTCCCAAGGAAAGGGTAGTTTTAGTACTCTTTCCCAATGTTTTAGTACTGTTTCCCAATGGAAAAAGTAGTTTTAGTACCCTTTAACAAAGGAAAGGGTAGCTTTAGTACACTTCCCCAAAGCAAAGAGTAGTTTTAGTACCCTTTCCCCAAGGAAAGAGTAGATTTAGTACACTTTCCCAAACACTTTCCCGAGCAAAGAGTAGATTTAGTACACTTTCCAAAGGAAAGGGCAGTTTTATTACCCAATTCTAACGAAAAAGGTAGTTTTAGTATCCGTTCCCAAAGTAAAGGGTAGTTTTAGTACCCATTCCCAAGCAATGGGTAGTTTTGGTACCCTTTCACAAAGGAAAGTGTAGTTTTTGTATCCTGTCTGTAGGAAAAGTGTAGTTTCTGTATAAATTTCTTAGGCAAATTGTAGTTTTTTTTTTCCTTTCTCTAGGTAATGTATAGCCTATTGTACCCTTTTCATAAGAAAATTGTTGTGCTTGTTCCCTCTTCAAAGGAAAAGGGTAGCTTAAGTACCTTTTTTGTACGCTTTCCCAAGGAAAAGGGTAGCTTTTGTATCCTCTCCTGAGAAAAAGCATAGTTTCTGTACTCTTTACCAAGGAAAAGTATAGTTTCTGCACCCGCTATATAAGGAAAGGGTAATTTCTGTACCCTTTTTGTAAAGAAAGGGTAGTTTCTGCACCCTTTTTGTAAAGAAAGGGTAGTTTCTGTACCCTTTCCGTAAGGAACTTTCGGTAAGGAAAGTGTAGTTTTAGTACTGTTTCTAGGGAAAATGTTGTTTTAGTACCATTTCATAAATGAAAGGGCCGCTTTAGTATCCTTCTAAAAGGAAAAAGTCCTTTTAGTACCCTTTCGTCAAGGAAATAATCCTTCTAGTACACTTTTCCAAAGCAAGGGCCTTTTTAGAAACCTTTTCCAAAGTAAAGGGTATTTAGAAAAGCTTTGCCCAAATGGAAATAAGTTTAACTTTTGACAGTAGAATACTGAATTGGTGGTGACATTGAATGTAAAATGCCCACCCAAGATGCAAGATCCGATCGTTTGTTTTCCAATTGACCAGAACCTCCCTTGCACCTTGAATATATAATGTGGTGACATTGAGTGTGAAATGCCCACCCAAGATGCAAGATCCGATCGTTTGTTTCCCAATTGACCAGAACCTCCCTTGCACCTTGAATGTAAAATGCCCCGCCAATATGAGTTAGATATAAAAGTCAAATGGCAGCAAGTGCCGATGTGTTGCCAGATTAGCTAGTCATATTAAACACCAAAAAAGAGTAGATACATCATGTTTCCTAATTTGCCAGAAACTTTACTTTAATTTCAAAAAAGTTCGATTTTATAGATGGATACAACGGCCAAGCGAAATTTTGTGTGGTATTACGAATTGGGGGTCAAGCAACCTATGGAAACGCCCCAACTTAAAGCTACCCAAACGAACAGTTTATAGATTGGGAGAAAAAAATATATAATTTTCTGTATAACAATCAAATTTCATGTAAATTCAAGTCAAAATATCAGTAAAAAAATGCATGCAAAAATAACAACAACGATTTTATAAAAATTAGCGAAAAAATGTTTTCATACATGAAATAAAACTCAACATAAATGTATTCATGCTCACAACGATAAAAAAGAAGCTCTATAACTTAAAAGTTCTTAAGCCAATAATCTTACTTCCAATTCGTACTACTCTTGCGACATCTAGAGTTCAAAATGTTAACTAAATACTAGAAATTACTTCATAAGATACAGTGATGCAATACTTTTTTTTTGCTATACAACAATTCCAAAGGAGTGTCATCAGTACATAAAGTGCTCAAGAAATTAAAAGACATCTCTAAATAGCATACACAAAATTATAGGTGAAGGACTTGGAGTGGACGAGAGCAGTAGACCCATTCGATATTTCAAGTATCGACCGACTACTCTCCCCCACATGCTGCCAAGATGCATCGGCAATCATTTGAGTGGTTTTTGTTGTGGTCAAAATGTTACTCACAGTCGTTGCCAAACTGGGAACACAATAGCAATGATCCTTCATGGAGAGCACATCATCACTGGATTCGCCACCATCATCGTCGTCGTCGCAACGATTCAGCGAGGCATGTTGGCGGTGTGATTTTTTCGACATACGCGGCGAGGCAACGATGTGATGGCGATTAATATGCTCCACAGGACATGTGCAAAATTCCTCGCTATTATCCTCCGAGGTTTCGGAGCTCAAATTGAATTCTTTGGCAAAATCGAAAACACTTTTGCTGGGATGTATGCGACGACGTTTGGTGCAAATCTTACACAGTTTGCCTTTGCGCAGTTGGAAGTTGATGAGCTTGGAGCGGAATGTCTGACGTATGGCTTTGGATTTCTTTTGAATTTTTGGCACTTTAAATTTAAGTTTTGAGGTATTCATGACTTGTGATGATGGCTGTGGTATTGAAGGATCCTTGGACGGATACATGTTGGCAGTGTTGTTAATGGAGTGCTGTTTGCTAGCTTGAGACTCCTTCAAGGAATCGGTTGTTGTGGAGGGTGAGCAGGAGCTGTGAGATGAAAAACTTGGCTGTTGTTGAGTATCGTTTAGCAGAGAGGCTGCGGTAGTGAGCTGAGGTGATTCATTAGCAGGCATTTTGAGGGAATTAAAACAACCAGTTTCCTCATCCTTTTCGGGACTACCACTACCAACACCACTATCTTTGCTATCCTGAGACCTTTGCATTTTGGTCAAAGGGCTTTTGGAGAATTCCTTGATGTTACATAGAATGGCATTAATGGATTTCTGCGAGAAGGATAAGGATCTCTTCTTGTTCTTATCATTCTGTAAGGTGACCGGCAACTCTCGATCCGAGCTGGAGGTGGAAATGCGTTTGATGTCATGGCCATTGGTATTGCTTAGGGGTCGTGTTATCACATCTATTACCTCGGCGGATTCTATGGCATCCAAATCTGTTACCTGTGGCGGAGAAATGGTACGTTTTAGGCGATTGTCCAAAGTGCGATTCAATTCATCGATTTTATCCAAATGAGCATCTATGGAATTTTGCATAACTTCCGGTATGGGTTTGGCGTCGGATTCCTGGGACAACTGCTCGCCACCACCATTAGAAGACAGTTCTTCCTTAATGTTCTGGTTATCCTGCTGCTTGGACTCCTCCCTTTCCTGTTTCTCATTCTCGGCTTCCTTCTCCTCTATTCTATTGATTTCTATGATAACTTTTTGCTCTATTCCTATGTTATTAAGATCCTCTTGTTCTTTATCTCCTTCAACATGAACTGTAAGTTTTATTTCATTTTCCTCCTTTTCTTTTTGCTTTTCCTTATCCTCTTTCAAATCTAAATCTGCATATATATGATTGTTATTCTTAAATTTCTGTTCATCCTCATAGTCGTCTTCCTCCTGTTCCCTGAATTCATGGCTGCGCACCATTATCGAGCCATGGCTCATGCTGCGTCTCAACTTGGAAGGCACAAATCTTAGAGGCGGTGTTAACTCCTTAACGAAATCACTTAAATCATGCATATAACAACCCTGATTGTTATTCGCTTCAAAACTGGCAGCCATGCGCATGGGTAGGTTAGTAATAGGCTCATATTTAGCAGGGCTATTAGGATTAATTACCGATAGTGAACCCAGACTTTGGGAGCGTGGTTTCATTTTATTACCAAAACGCTTGGAACGCGCCGACGCTGTCGGTGTTGTAGGTTGTGGTGTAGATTTACGCTTGAAATGTCTTCCCCGCAAGAGGGTAAGAACTCCACCTCGGCGACGCAATTCATTGAAAATACTTACGCTGGTAGAGTTGCCATTGCCGTTCTAGAGATTTTCGTTTTTTTTTTAGTTTTTTTTATGGGGAGTTATTATGTTGTATTTTTTTCGTGGTTAGTTGGGTGATTTTTATGTTTGGGTGTAAGAAAGAGAGAGATAGAGATAGATGGAAAAATTGGAAATTTTAAATAATTTTTTTTCTTTAAACAAGTTCAAATCAAACTGTCGGATTTGGGCCTAAGTGATCGAAAATTAAGTTGTCCACTCCTAAGATAAATCCTAACAGAATATGATAAAAGTAAAATATGGAAATACAAATATATTGGAAAAAATACCACTTTTGCTGAATATGATCACTATCCTGGTGGAAGGAGTTTAGACAGATAGTGGTTCAACAAGAAGAACACTCCCCTGTATAATTCACTATTTAATTCTATGGGGCTTTGAGTTTGTGTGAACTCTACGTATGACTGGCAGCCACACATGTAGTTCACAATCCAAGGAGTAACACCCGAGAGATCGTTCCGCATGACTTTTCTTGTTCGGTATGTCGCGCAATAACCTCCTATTGAAGGTTATTGCGACTTGGTTTGGGTTTCTTGGCGGATTGTAGGGAGATTAAAGCATCGATCACAGATCCAAAATCGGTTTTTATGGCAGCTACATCAAAACATGGAACGATATTGCCCATTTACAATCCCAACTGACCTACATTGGTGGGAAGTGTTTGTGTAAAAGTTCAAGCGCGTAGCTTTATTCCATCGAAAGTTAGAGTGTTTTCGACATACGGACAAAGCTAGGTTAGGTTAGGTGAGAGTGGCAGTCCTTTAAAGACTCACTTAGACAATTTTAAGTCCATTGTGATACCACAGTAGCGACAGACCAAGGCTTCTGGCGGGAAATGAACTCACGACCCCTGCACTGGTTATACAAGCACGCTACCAACTCGACTACCGGGACGCCCAAGGATAAATCGACTGATAATGTGAAGACGATCAATAATACATATAACTTGTTGGGTCTCAGATCAATATTTCGATGTGTTACAAAAGGATCGTCGAAATAGTTTAGGTTGGGTTGAAAAGAGCGTTGCGGATATTAATCCGCCCCATGCCACTAAGGGCATACATCTAAGCCAGTTATCGGCTTGTTGTGCACTCTAAAAACTAAAAAGTAACCTCGAAATAGAGAAACAGACAAAAATTGTAAAATTTAATGATCTCGCCCTAACAGGCAAAAAACTTGAAAAATTAAAATTCGGCAGAGCCTAGCCAGGATTCGAATTTGGGACCATGGAGCGACGGCGAGAGCCAGTGCCGTTGTCTTAGCGTTCGAAGCCATCAATACAACTTCCAACAGATGCACAAAATCATGTGTGGTACGGAAGAAGCGTAATTTACCACAAACAGAATGTCTGTCATTACACAAAAATATATGCATTGGAAAAAGTACAGCTAATAAGAAGGGTTGTCGAGCTTGGTTGATGTGGTAATTGTACCATAGATGCGTTTTAGCAATTAATACGATTTAAATATTGGGTTGCCCAAAAAGTAATTGTCGGTATTATAATAGTAATATAGTCGGCGTTGACAAATTTTTTCAACGGCTTGTGACTCTGTAATTGCATTCATTCTTCTGTCAGTTATCAGCTGTTACTTTTAGCTTGCTTTAGAAAAAAAAAGTGCGCGAAATTTTGTTTACATTTGTTTGTTTGGCGTCAATTTTAATATGGGTACCACATGTATTGAAAGAAATTCATTTAACAAACCGAATCAACGCTTGTGATATGCACCTTAAACGCAATGAATTCGATCCGTTTTTAAAACGAATCATAACTGGAGATGAAAAATGGATTGTTTACAACAACGTTAGTCGAAAACGATCATGGTCCAAGCATGGTGAACCAGCTCAAACCACTTCAAAGGCTGATATCCACCAAAAGAAGGTTATGCTGTCTGTTTGATGGGAATGGAAGGGTGTGTTATATTTTGAGCTGCTTCCAAGGAACCAAACGATTAATTCGGATGTTTACTGTCAACAATTGGACAAATTGAATACAGCCATCAAGGAGAAGCGACCAGAATTGGTCAATTTGATGCATCCACCATATAGCCCGGACCTTGCACCATCAGACTACCATTTATTTCGATCTTTGCAGAACTCCTTAAATGGTAAAACTTTCGGCAATGATGAGGCTATAAAATCGCACTTGGTTCAGTTTTTTGCAGATAAAGGCCAGAAGTTCTATGAGCGTGGAATACTAAATTTGCCAGGAAGATGGCAAAAGGTTATCGAACAAAATGGCAATTATAAAGGGTGATTTTTTTGAGGTTAGGATTTTCATGCATTAGTATTTGACAGATCACGTGGGATTTCAGACATGGTGTCAAAGAGAAAGATGCTCAGTATGCTTTAACATTTCATCATGAATAGACTTACTAACGAGCAACGCTTGCAAATCATTGAATTTTATTACCAAAATCAGTGTTCGGTTCGAAATGTGTTCATTCACCGTAACGTTGCGTCCAACAGCATCTTTGAAAAAATACGGTCCAATGATTCCACCAGCGTACAAACCACACCAAACAGTGCATTTTTCGGGATGCATGGGCAGTTCTTGAACGGCTTCTGGTTGCTCTTCACTCCAAATGCGGCAATTTTGCTTATTTACGTAGCCATTCAACCAGAAATGAGCCTCATCGCTGAACAAAATTTGTCAAAATTTGAACACATTTCGAACCGAACACTGATTTTGGTAATAAAATTCAATGATTTGCAAGCGTTGCTCGTTAGTAAGTCTATTCATGATGAAATGTCAAAGCATACTGAGCATCTTTCTCTTTGACACCATGTCTGAAATCCCACGTGATCTGTCAAATACTAATGCATGAAAATCCTAACCTCAAAAAAATCACCCTTTATATTTGATTAAAGTTCATTCTAAGTTTTATTAAAAATGCATTTACTTTCTTTTAAAAAATCCGCAATTACTTTTTGGGCAACCCAATACATGCACTCAACCAAATTTGTTATTCAAAACAGCAAAAATGTTTGCAAAGACAGCAGTTTTTGAGCCGTATTCACAAAACTTACTGAAGCCTTTAAATAGGTTTATTTGACAGTTTTATAAGGGAAGCCTGTCAAATAAACCTATTTCAAATCTACATTAAGTTTTGTGAATATCGGTGACAAATACCTATAAAATAAACCTATTTCAAATCCTCATTAAGTGGGAGCCATGGGCGGAGAAAAGCCTCAGGGGGTGGGCTTAAGGAGGATGGTTGCGCCCACAGTTCGATTCTGGGTGCTATTGATACGGAGCCTAGACAGAGGAGGATCTCCGACTACCTGGCACAAGTGCCGACTAGAGTGAGGGCATTCGCGATCCGTTTTCCTTAGAGGGACGAATGCAGGGCGGATGGTGCATTTGAGGAGGATGAGACCTCGATCTACACAGATGGCTCCAAGATGGAGTCAGAGACTGGAATGGGGGGGGGGTCTACTATGATGCACTCATTATCAGTATGTCTCTGAGACTGCCGGGAGAGTGTATGGTCTTTCAGGCAAAGGGTCATTGCAGTAGCCGCAAGAGAAATTCTGGCAAGGGGCCTATTACCACCCTCGAATCTCAGAATTTATGTGAACAGTATGGCGGCGCTCAAGGCCTTGGGGTCGAGGATGGTGAGATCGAGATGCGTGGCGGACTGTTTGTAGTCCCTCGATAGGCTCCGGGTGCACGATGTGACGCCGACATGGGTTCATGGGCATGAGGGGGATTCCAGACAATGAGAGGGTGGACGAGTGCGCCAGGAGGGGTTCGTCTGCGCCTGGCGGACCAGTCATCGGTCTTGCCTACGTGCCATTAGTCGAGCTACTGAACACAGTAGAGGGGGATGACCAGGTCGACGTCGTAGATGGTTGCGAGACTGCGAAGGCGCTATAGCCGGTCATCGACCGGAGTAGGACGAGGGAATTGCTGGCGTTCGATAAGAGGTCAATGAGTACTTTGAGAGGGGTCATAACCGGATACTGTGCCATAGGCCGCATGGCGCGCATGGGGATACCACACAATGACTTCTGTAGGAGTTGCCTCGATGAGGATGAGGAGGAGACTATTGGGCCCTTGCTTTGTTCCTGTGCGGATCTGCAGAGACGTAGACTCTCCTTTCTGGGGAGCCAATTCTTCTGTGATCTGGGTGAACTTGCGAACGTATCTCTGGTATCTCTCCTGAGGTTTGTTGAGGGAACAGGTTGGTCCCGAAGGGGAGGTGACACAGGCTCCGGCGTAGGTAGGACTGTGCTTGCGTAGCAAAGGGCGGTTCTTCACCACCCGCTCGGGTTTCTCTACTCCTCCTGTCTTTTTCTTTTTATTCGTGTATAACCTCTAGTACGAGGCCTCACATTTTCTTTTTTTTTACCTTTCTCTCTCTAGGGTACCACAATGGGCCAAACTGGCCTCCGAGTGAACTCACCTTTGGTAGGCGACCCATTCAACCTAACCTAGCATAGTATTAGGAAGTCATAAAAAAAACACCTCATACAAAATTTTAGCCTCTTTAGAGTCTCAACAATTCAAGATCCGAGATCGGTGGCAGCTATATCAAAACATGGACCGATGTAGCCAATTTACAATCCCAACCGACATACACTATAAGGAAGTATTTGTGCAAAATTTCAAGCGCCTAGCATTATTCCTCGAAAGTTAGCGTGCTTTCCATATACAGACAGACGGACGGACATGACTAATAGATCAACTTAAAATGTCAAGATGATCAAGAATATTTATACTCTATGGGGTCTTAGATCAATATTTCGAGGTGTTACAGACGGAATAGCGAAGTTAGTATACCCTCATCCTATGGTGGAGGGTTTAAAAAGATTATCAGTGGTGATTATAAATATCCACTATATAATCTAATCTATACTAATCAAGTCATTCCATTTGTAACACCTCGAAATTTGATCTGCGACCCCATAAAATATACCCATAGTGGATTGTCTCGACATTCAGAGTCTATCTAGCCATGTCCGTCCGTGAAATCACATTAGCGGTCGAACGCGTAAATCCAGCAGCTTGACATTTTACGTATATACTTCTCATTGAGGAAGGTCGTTGGGGATTGCAAATGGGTCATATCGGTTCAAATTTGGATATAGCCCCCATATAAACCGATCCCCCGATATGACTTCCTGAGCCCCTAGGAGTCTAAATTTTCATCCGATTTGGCTGAAATTTTGAACAAAGACTTGTGTTATAATTTCTAACATCTATGCCAGGTACGATCTTAGTCTTGTGCAATGACTTCCAGCACCCATACCAAGTATGATTAGAATCGGTCTATAAACAGATGTAGGCCCAATATAAATCGATCCCCGGATGTGACTTCTTGACTTAATTCTCACTTTATTTCTACACCAAACAGTTTAGCACAACCTAATATCCCATGAGGACAACTTAATTTTCGATCAGTTATTTAACTTAATCAAGTTTTCTCTCTTTTCAAACAGTACTTCTATTCAATCAGACTCAATATGCAGTAACCATAACCTACTCATTGCTAATCATAGAATCGAATACAAAATCTACTCCTTAACCTCAAAGAATATGTCATATGCATTAGAATCTTAACAGATACCCTACACCTCTGCACAAGAAAAACCAATCATACTCACATGATGATTGTCATTATTAAAGCCATGACCAAAATCTGGGAAATTAGGCAAATCATCACCAGGCGGCAGTTCCTCACAACCCACCTCATTCAAGGCAAATTTAATCATATCCAAGAGTTTTTGCTTTTGTTTCTCCTGGCAACGTAGAGCATTCAGATCCTTGGATTGGCGACTTAGGGGTAGAAAATATAAAAATTCAATTTGGATGAATAATAAATTAAAAGTATACCCTACTTACTTTTGATTCTCCTTTGAAGATTGTATGCCATTACTGTTGATACTTCCATTCGAAATTATCGAACCATTGGCTATTGTTGGTGATCCTCCATTGACATGTTCTATCATTTTCATTTGTTTCTCTTGGCAGTCTCTCACGAATAGTTCCAATTCCAATTGTTTGGTACGCAACCAATCCACGGTTAAATTATCAACGGCCAATGTACTGGTGTGCAGCTTACCGGGTATATCTCGAATCAGGGATTCATCGAATTGAAAGACAATGGGGGTGGTGGGTGATGTTCTGGAAAAAGAAAAGAGTAATTTAGAAAGTAGAAAAAAGAATGTAAAGAAAATAGAAAGGTCTGTTTACGCTCTTTTGTTTAAATCTTTTCGTGATTTTTCGAACATATTCTGGCTCGAGATCATATTCAAATTTCTTTTCACAAAATAACATCGCAAGGAACTTAAAAAAGCTAGGCAAATTTGTGCTGTTATTCAAAACACTTTGACTGGCGTGGTGGGTCGTGATTTCTGATACGCAATGTATCTTCATCAACACCTCTGTCAAATTGATTGAGGTGCTCTACATACCCAATGACTATTGAGTACGATGTAGGACACGGTGTAGAGAATATTCAAGTGCACAACAAAATGATTGATGATTAGTTTGTATCAGAATAGTGTAAAATAAGGCTTTCTTCTCTCGTACTGCGATAAGGAGAGTTAGAGCACTTAATAAGCCCTGTTTCAAAACAAAAGTGTGCTCTACACCGTTTTGAATAACATCTCATACTTGCCTAACTTTATAAGTTCTTTGGTATGCTATTCTTTGAATAGAAAGCATTGAATATGATCTCCAGCTAGAATACGTGCGAAAAATCTCGAGAATTTTATTTTATTTTGCCGACCTTTTAAGTGGAATATTTAAATTGAGGTTCTGGTTTCATAATAGTTTTAGAGGATGGATCGGAGGATACCCGGAGTAGATGAAGATTTTTAATTTCCTTCAATAAATCTCACCACTTAGGTTTCTTGGCAGTGGACGCTTAATTTTTATACCAGAACGATATTCTACACCTGAATACCTTTCCCCCAATTTTCATTATGGTAACGGTCGGTATATATAAACGAGAGAGTGGGGTGTTTCCTGAGTTTGGAACAGCCCCTCTTGATGTTTGGCGCTCATGTTTTTATATGATTCGTACTTTATACCTAAATACCTTTACTTAAGATCCCATATTTACCTTGCATTAGGTTCCGTAGGTCCAAATCCCTAAAGATTTATCAAATTCCTACTCCACTTTTATGCAAATTTCATTTAAATCCCATGCTGTACCGTTTGTCATTAATGACCGATTCCGGGGCTTTACCTATGAGGAACTTTACTTCAAACTTGAATATAGGATTAATGTTTTCGGCTTTCTACTAAGGTACAAACAAAAGTATTCTAAAATCGGACCCTTTTGCATGCATCTCAAATATATCGTGCCTTTTGTCTTCGATAGGGACCCTATAAAAGTTGGAATAAGAATTTCAAACTCTTTTTAACTTACATTTTCAAAGGGCAAAAAAGATTCCAATTTTTACTTCTGTCATTTGTACACGGACGGTCAAGCTCTTAAATAGTCGAGTTAGTTGGAAGTGGTTCTGCAGGCGTGGACCCAATTTGGGAATGCGTGAGGTGGTGTGGTGTTAAAGCGAGGATTTTCACTGTAAACATCTTTGCAAATTTGCACATGAACATCAATGAGTGCAGTCCGATTCAAGTTTAAGCTCAATGATAAGGGCCTCTCTTTTATAGCCAAGTCCGAACGGCGTGCCGCAGTGCCACACCTCTTTTGAGAAGTTGTTATATGGCATAGTACCTTACAAATGGCTTTTATAGCCAAGTCCGAACGGCGTGCCGCAGTGCCACACCTCTTTTGAGGAGAAGTTTTTATATGGCATAGTACTCTACAAATGTCGCCAGCATTAGGAGGGGATAACCACCGCTAAAAATTTCATGATGGTCTCGCCAGGAATCGAGCCCAGGCGTCATAGGCGGACTGCTAACCTCTGCGCTACGGTGGCCTCCAACATACTTACGGACACTAAACTAGTCATCAGGGCAATAGCACTCAGGACGGAAAGGACACAAGTTTTGGAGTATTAGAAGGAGATTAACACCTTCTCTGAGAATGGCATTATCCGCATCGTTTGGGTGCCGTGTCACAGCGAAGTCAACTTGGTTAAACCGAAGCCTTTCGAGGCGACGCAGTATGAGATAAGGGCACAGTCGACGAACGCGCATGTAACACTGTGGAATGTGCGAAACAATGGGTAGGATGATGAAAATCCTATGGAGAGATCCGGATCGTGAAAATACGAGGCTATCACTGACAGCAAGTAAGAAGGAGTCAGTATAGCTATTGGTATCATGACAGGACAACGAGCTCACTCATGCAAAAACGATGAGACGTTGAAGCATTTCGTTTGTTATTGCCCGACTTTCGCGTCTTACAAATATCGGCACTTAGGTGGGGACACAATAACAGACATGATCTAACTTAGGGGCGTAGTATGGAAAAAATTAGGGATTTTGTAAGTAGCATGAAGTTCTTGACTTAGATTTTCTTTTTTTTTTTCAAAGTCCGTTTTAGTATTTAGAGTCACAAAAAGCCGATTATTGGCTTAGGTGAATATCCACAGTGGCATGGTGCGGATTAATATCCTCACCCCCTATTTAATCTAACCCAACTTCATTGATTTTTCTTTTCCCATTGCACTTACCTATGTTTTTCCGTAAATTCCCGATATTCTTCACTGGGATTTATGCTACCTATCACATTGTCGATACGCTTTTGGATTTCTTTAAATTTATCCGATGTTAAATCACTGTGTTGGCTGGCTTCCTGTAGAATATTCTTCCATAGAAGTATGAAACTTTCCTGCACCGATTGTTGATGTTCCAACAGACCAGGTAATAGAATGGTGCGGAAATCTTTTTCCACCTCCACAGCTTCGGTAATGGAGAGGATGTATTCATTGTGGGTTAAATGTAATTTACGGCAGGCTTTTTGATATTTGTCACGAACATCTTCGACTTTGCGGGTAACTTTACCACCTGCAAGGAAAATAAAAGTAAGATAAGATGGTGAATTTTTGTTTCAAATGATGATGGAAGATATACTATGAACGTTTGTATGTACCTTTGATATATTGTTCTTCAAAGCGATCTCTTAAGGTTCTATAGCCATCCAGATGTTTGGTGTATTCATGTTTCTTGCGGGATACCTCTTCTGTGAGCTGTAAATTAAAAGAGGAAGGACATTAGAAAAATTATGAATTTTGTCGAAATTTCATATTTTTAAGAAATTTTTTAAAATTTTATTTATTAGACAAATTTTGTTCAAATTAGATATGAAGAAAAATTTTGTCAATATGTAAACATTTTAAAATTTTAGGCAATTTTATTTTTACAATATTATTTTTTGGAAAAATTTGTTTTAGTTTTTTTTTTGTTAGGTTAGTTTAGGTTGAAAAGACCTTGCGACCAAACCTTGGTTTTGTATGCCCAAGAATCCCAACATGCGTTCGTCGCAAATTTACTGCCCCATCCCTTGATGAAGACCGTCGCCTTTATGAGCTGGGGGATGTCCATCTTTCTCACCAGGTCGAGCTTTGCACCCAGGGAGCGTGGATACCTCTGACGAGCTGTTTGGCGGCATCAATACATTCCGCCGAGGCAAAATCGCAGCATAAAGATGTCCCCTCTATACTCGCAGCTCATCATTTGTATGGGTGGTCCCTCTACAGAGTTCCACACATGTTCGAAAATCCGCTCGTTAACCAGATCCTGTAATTGGGACCGATGATCTGGTGGAATCCTACCGGATGCACTGCCGATGGTGATGACTGCATAAGTTAGCCCATATCCGTTGTGCTTCCTTACCACTCCGGCGTAATAGGGCGGCTCTTTAGTATTCTCAGCGACCATCTTCCCCTTCCGTGATGGCTGTGGCCTTCTTTTGGAAGTAGCAGTCCTTCATGAAGACTAAGGGGCCGTGCGGGCTTCCTACGTTCCTGTTTCCATTGCGGGATGGCTGGCCTTGTTTTCCCAGAGTACTTGAAAGCGGGCGCTCTTTTACTTCTGCAGCATTTTAGGAATGTTATTCTTTTCGGGAAATCTGATTCTCTTTCCAGCTTCCGTAGAAGTGTTTGGAATGTCAGTTCTATCCCTTCCAGCATCCTGTACTTTCGCCCTATTGCGCTGCCGGTACATACTCCTCCGTTTACTTCGTCGTACCCCGGATCGCTTTCTCGGTTTTCTTGTGGGCTTATTAAAACCATCGCTCACTTACGCCGTCATCCCGCTGCCCTTATCTCTCGATTCGGCTGCGATAACTGTTTCATTGACACTGTCGCTGTCTTAATTCGATTCGGAAACACCAGGCTTCACTTAAATGCTGGGGACGAACCGCGCATCCCTCTGGTATATCCAGATATTTTTCCGATGGATACTATCGCAAAAGTCAAAATTTTTTGAAAACTTAGACAAACATAAGCTATGCGACACTAAATGTATCTTTTATGATGCATTGCGCCTATAGAGGGCGCAATTTTTATCCGAATAGGTTAACATTTTGTACAATGATTTCTCTCATGACTTCCAACTGGTTATAAATCTTGGTTTAATTTGGTCTGTGCATTGATATTGCTTCTATTGTATATAAATCGATTTCCTGATTTTTATACCCTCCACCATAGGATGGGGGGTATACTCATTTCGTCATTCTGTTTGTAACTACTCGAAATATTCGTCTAAGACCCCATAAAGTATATATATTCTTGATCGTCGTGACATTTTAAGTCGATCTAACCATATCCGCCCGTCCGTCTGTCCGTTTGTCTGTCGAAAGCACGTTAACTTCCGAAAGAGTAAAGCTAGCCGCTTGAAATTTTGCACAAATACTTCTTATTAGTGTAGGTCGGTTGGTATTGTAAATGGGCCATATCGGTCCATATTTTGATATAGCTGTCATATAAACGGATCTGGGGACTTGACTTCTTGAGCCTATAGAGTGCGCAATTTTTATCCGATTGGAATGAAATTTTGCACGACGTGTTTCGCTATGACTTTCAACAACTGTGTCAAATAAGGTTCAAATCGGTCCATAACCTGATATAGCCGCCATATAAACCGATTTTGGGTCTTGACTTCTTGAGCCTCTAGAGGGCGCAATTCTTATCCGATTGGAATGGAATTTTGCACGACGTGTTTCGCTATGACTTCCAACAACTGTGCCAAGTATAGTTCAAATCGGTCCATAACCTGATATAGCTGTCATATAAACCGATCTGGGATCTTGACTTCTTGATTTTTTTATGATTCAAATTTTTTTATTTATTTAAAATATTTTATTATACCCTCCACCATAGGATTGGGGTATACTAATTTCGTCATTCTGTTTGTAACACCTCGAAATATCCGTCTGAGACCCCATAATATAGATATTCTTGATCGTCATGTCATTTTAAGTCGAAATAGCAATGTCTGTCCGTCCTTCCGTCTGTTTGTCGAAAGCAAGTTAACTTTCGAAGGAGTAAAGCTAACCGCTTGAAATTTTGCACATATACTTCTTTTTAGTGTAGGTCGGATGGGATTGTAAATGGGCCAAATCGGTCCATGTTTTGATATAGCTGCCATATCAACCAATCTTGGGTCTTGGTCCGATTTGACTGAAATTGACACGTGGTGTTTTGATATCACTTCCAACAACTGCGCTAAGTATGGATCAAATCGGTCCATAACCTGATAAAGCTGTCATATAAACCGATCTTGGATCTTGACTTCTTGAGCCAATAGAGTGCGCAATTCTCATCCGATTTGGCTGAAATTTTGCACGAGATGTTTTGTTATGACTTCTAGTAACTTTGCTTAGTATGGCGCAAATCGGTATATAACCTGATATAGCTGCCATGTAAACCGATCTGGGATCTTCACTTCTTGAGCCTCTAGAGTGCGCAATTCTCATCCGATTTGGCTGAAATTTTGCACGAGGTGTTTTGTTATGACTTCTAGTAACTTTGCTTAGTATGGCGCAAATTGGTATATAACCTGATATAGCTGCCATATTAACCGATCTTGGGTCTTGACTTCTTGAGCCTCTAGAGTGCGCAATTCTTATCCAATTGGAATGAAATTTTGCACGACGTGTTTTGTTATGATATCCAACAAATGTGGCAAGTATGGTTCAAATCGGTCCATACCTTGATATAGCTGTCATATAAATAGATCTTGGGTCTTGACTTCTTGAGCCTCTAGAGTGCGCAATTCTTATCCGATTGGAATGAACTTTTGTACAACGGCTTCTCTCATGATCTTCAACATACGTATCTAATATGGTCTGAATAGATAAATGCCTTGATACAGCTCCCATATAAACCTATCTCCCGATTCTGCTTCTTGAGCCCCTACAAGGCGCAATTCTTATCCGAATGAACTGAAATATTACACAATGACTTCTAAAATGTTCAGCATTCATTTATGGTCCGAATCGGACTATAACTTGATATAGCTTCAATAGCATAGCAGTTCTTATTCAATATTCTTTGTTTGCCTAAAAAGAGATACCGCGCATAGAACTCGTTTTTTTAATTGTTTCATCATTTTTTTACATTGTATGAAAATATAGGCCATTTATTTGTATCCAAAAATAAAAAAAAAAAAATAGACCGGGTCAAACAATTTAACCCTCTGCCTTTAATTGCATAATAACTAAATTGTAAACGAGCCCCTGCCCTTATGAGAGCGCTAAGCAGTTATTCGATACATAGGGAACTCAGCATAATGAATGAATTTTTCCCGCAACGTCAATGAGTTTGAATTTCAAATCGAAAAAAATATTTCACAACTCAAAAAAGAAACAAAATCAAAACGTAAGAAAAGTAAAACCACAATGTATTGCATTTCTCATTACAAAAAAATATTTAAAATTTTTTTCTGTACCCTTTCTTACAAACACGAAGTGATTGTGAGCTTTTTGCTTTGCTATGGATTTTAAACAAATGTTTAAACAATTTCTTATGACATCCGTATATGGCTAAATACCCAGGCAATTATGTACTTTTTTATAGATTTACTTATTATGCATGCGAGACACACATTCCACCTCATATCGATTGTGTGTTTTGGTATGTCATTGCAGGGAGTTATTACCGAAGTACCCAAGAGGTACTTTAGCTTGATTAGATTTTTTTTCAAACTCTTTTAAGTTATTTCCCTCTTGCATGAAGTTTGGGCTTTGAGGCTTTGGCTTGCATTGTGGAATTGGATGTGATTTGTTTTTACTTACATTTTTTACCCCCCCATTCAACGATTATGGTAAAGAAACGTGCATTTTGCACTTTTTGTTACATTTTTTCACGTATTTTTCTAAGAAATCACCTGGCTGAGTATTGACTGAATGGCTTGGTTTATTTGCTTGTGGCTTGATTCGTTGCCTGTGTTTGGCCCAGTGCTTGAGTGCTAAGGTGGGGTGCTTTGACTTTGGCCAATTCTTTGTATACAAAAAAATTTTGCCTTCTGAGATCATTGGCATTCTTTTCATGTTCTTAACAGGTTTTAAGAACTTATGACGTTTTGTTGTTTTTTTGGTTTTGGATAAGTCGGTTTAAATAAAAAGAATGAATTATGATATAAAAATAAAAATAACAATAATCGTTTAACGGGGTAGCAGCTAAAAAAATTATTAAAAAACAAGTTTTTTTGAAGATTTTAGAATAGGATAACATTCTTAATTCCATTCAAAAGCACAACTGGGCTTAGATTGAGGGTATTATTAAAAAATTGTATTTAGTTAGCCAAAACAAATTTGTGAAACATTAGCAGCTATATCGAAATTCGGTTCGATCTGGTTAAAACTCGCCAGGAACGTCGAGAGGTCTGACACAATTCACTTTGCTAGTCCTTAAAACGAGTGATTGGTGTATATGGAAGCTATATCCAAATATAGTCCGATCTACACCACATTTAGGATATGTAGGGGTCTAATACTGATCCGCCTCAATGACACTTACAAATTTGCCCATGAACATTCCATTAAAGAACAGGGGCAAACTTCTCACATATCAATGAGTGCTGTCCGATTCAAGTTTAAGGTCAATGATAAGGGGTTTCCTTTTAATAGTACAGTCCGAATGGCGTGCCCTAGTGCCTCATTGGGGAGAAGTTTTTACAAGACATTGTACCTCACAAATGTAGCCAGCATAAGGAGGGGATAACCAAAGCTGAACATTTTTTTTCTGATGGTCTCGCCAGGATTCGAACCCAAGCGCTCAGCGTCATAGGCGAACATACTAAGCTCTGCGCCACGGTGGCCTCCAAATTCGCTTCAGTGTGCCAAATTTCTGCGAAATCTGTTGCTTATGGGTTCAAGTACTTAAATCTTAAGATCGATATACAGGGTGGCTGATGAAAGCCGCTACCAAAAAAAAATGTAATAACTTTTTTTCTATTTAATAATAATAATTTAATAATTAATTTAATTAATTAATTAATTAATTTAATTAATAATAATTTAATAATTAATTTAATAATTTAATTTAACATGAATAAAAGAAAAATGTATTCCATACACCGAAAAAAAAATGTAGCAATATTCATCATTGTAGCAATATTCATCAGCCACCCTGTATATGACAGCTGCATCCAAACATAGCTCCATCTGGATCATATTCGGTACAACACTACTTATTATGCCAAATCTATTCGTGAAATCGAATTAAATGCGCTTTTATGGGCTCCAAGATCTCGGGAGATCGGTAAATGTGGCTGCTATACCCATTATACAGACATGGCTAGATAGGACGGGCATGGCAAGATCGGTTTAGATTATTACGACGACCAAGAACATATATACATAATAGGGTTGAAAATGTAAAGGGTGATTTTTCAAGATCTATAGGAAATTTTTTCAAAAAAAAAAAAAACACATAAAATTCAGAAAAATTCATGAAATCTTTATTTGAATCGATAATACGGTCCATATACTTTCATGTTTGAAGATTATTTCATGCAAATGTTGACAGTGACTGCGCCTCAAATGGTCCATCCGCTTAGTCCAATATTGGCATACTCTTTCCCACATTTCAGCCGGTATCTTACGAATAAATCCTTCAAAGTTGTCTTCCAATGCCTCAATTGAAGCGCGCTTGTGATACATGATACAAAATGTTCACCGAAATCGCTTCTCAATAAGTCCATGGTTACGCGTGCTGTGTGGCATATGGCACCGTCTAGTTGAAACCCCATGTCATACAAGCCAAGCGCTTGCATTTTGGGTAAAACAAAGTTGGATATTGTATTACGGTAGCGCTCACAGTTACGTTACGATTCGCATCATCTTTGAAGAAGTACGGCCCAAGGATGACACCAGCCCATAAACCGCACAAAGCGGATGCTTACAATGCTTCTGGTCTTCTTCAATCCAAAATCGACAATTTTTCTATTTACGTATCTATTGAGCCAAAACTGAGCTTCGTCGCAGAAGATGAAGAAGCGCGCGATGAATTTTCTTAACAGAGCACACATTTTGATGATAAAATTCAATAATTTACAAGCGTTGTTCGTTTGTAAGACGATTCATGGTTAAATTATTGACCAAACTGAAGATGTTTGACAGTGAAACAAAACACGAAACGTGCGTGAGATGTTTGAACTAGTGTTGCCAAAAAGATAATAGCTAAAATATCACCCTTTACATATCGATGTGTTTCAAACGGCTATCGTTCGGATTTAGAGTCAATATTTCAAGTCTTACTTTAAGAGAAAATTTCAGAAAAATTTTGTCCTTAAAGAAAATTTATTGCAAAATTATTCCAAAGGGAAAATCTTACTAAAATTTTTCTTCAGATGAAATTCCATGGAAATGTCTAAGAGAAAATTTAATAGAAATTTTTAATAAGACAAAATTTTATACAAATGTTGTATTTAGAAAAAATTTCATGGAAAATTTTCAAATGTTTTCTGGGAAAATTTCAATGAAATTTTGTCTTTTGGGAAAATTTCAGGGAAAATTTCAATGAATTTTTGCTTTTAGGGAAATTGCTATACAAATTTTGCCAGAAAATTTTCTCTAAGGGAAAAATTTCAACGAAATTTTCTTTAAAGACAAATTTTACGGAAATGTTCCTTAAATCCGAAATTTCACTGAAATATTATCTTTAGAAATTAGAAAAACTTTCACTAAAATTTTTTTTCTCTGGAGAAACTTTCATGGAGAATTTTTTTTTTGTTTTTGAAGAAAATTTCGTGATATTTTGCCTTTTTGTGAAATTTTGTCTTTAGAGAAAATTTTGAGAAATTTGGCTTGAGAGAAAATTTCGTGTATTTTTGTCTATAGAGAAAATTTCGTGTATTTTTGTCTATAGAGAAAATTTTGTGAAATTTCGTCATTAGAGAAAATTTGATGAAATTTTGTCTTAAGAGAAAATTTCGTGAAATTTTATCTTTAGAGAAAATTTCGTGAAATTTTATCTTTAGAGAAAATTTTGTGAAATTTTTTCTTTAGAGAAAATTTCGTGAAATTTGGTCTACAGAAAATTTTGTAAAATTTTGTCTTTAGAGAAAATTTCGTGAAATTTTGTCTTTAGAGAAAATTTTGTGAAATTTTTTCTTTAGAGAAAATTTCGTGAAATTTTGTCTTTAGAGAAAATTTCGTGAAATTTTGACTTTAGAGAAAATTTTATGAAATTTTGTCTTTAGAGAAAATTTCGTGAAATTTTATCTTTATAGAAAATTTCGTGAAATTTTGTCTTTAGAGAAAATTTCGTGAAATTTTGTCTTTAGAGAAAATTTTGTGAAATTTTGTCTTTAGAGAAAAGTTCACGAAATTTTGTCTTTAGAGAAAATTTCACGAAATTTTGTCTTTAGAGAAAATTTCAAGAAATTTTGTCTTTAGAGAAAATTTCAAGAAATTTTGTCTTTAGAGAAAATTTCACGAAATTTTGTCTTTAGAGAAAATTTCACGAAATTTTGTCTTTAGAAAAAATTTCACGAAATTTTGTCTTTAGAGAAAATTTCACGAAATTTTGTCTTTAGAAAAAATTTCACGAAATTTTGTTTTTAGAGAAAATTTCACGAAATTTTATCTTTAGAGAAAATTTCACGAAATTTTGTCTTTAGAGAAAATTTCACGAAATTTTGTCTTTAGAGAAAATTTCACGAAATTTTGTCTTTATAGAAAATTTCACGAAATTTTGTCTTTATAGAAAATTTCACGAAATTTTGTCTTTAGAGAAAATTTCACGAAATTTTGTCTTTAGAGAAAATTTCACGAAATTTTGTCTTTAGAGAAAATTTCACGAAATTTTTTCTTTAGAGAAAATTTCACAAAATTTTGTCTTTAGAGAAAATTTCGTGAAATTTTGTCTTTAGAGAAAATTTCACGAAATTTTGTCTTTAGAGAAAATTTCACGAAATTTTGTCTTTAGAGAAAATTTCACGAAATTTTGTCTTTAGAGAAAATTTCACAAAATTTTGTCTTTAGAGAAAATTTCGTGAAATTTTGTCTTTAGGGAAAATTTTGTGAAATTTTGTCTTTAGAGAAAATTTCGTGAAATTTTGTCTTTAGAGAAAATTTCGTGAAATTTTGTCTTTAGAGAAAATTTCGTGAAATTTTGTCTTTAGAGAAAATTTCGTGAAATTTTGTCTTTAGAAAAAATTTCTTGAAATTTTGTCTTTAGAGAAAATTTCGTGGGATTTTGTGTTTAGAGAAAATTTCTTGAAATTTTGTCTTTAGAGAAAATTTTGGGAAATTTTGTCTTTAGAGAAAATTTTGGGAAATTTTGTCTTTAGAGAAAATTTTGGGAAATTTTGTCTTTAGAGAAATTTCGTGAAATTTTGTCTTTGGAGAAAATTTCGTGAAATTTTGTCTTTAGAGAAAATTTCGAGAAATGTTGGCTTGAGAGAAAATTTCGTGAAATTTTGTCTTTAGAGAAAATTTCGTGAAATTTTGTCTTTAGAGAAAATTTTGTGAAATTTTGTCTTTAGAGAAAATTTCGTGAAATTTTGTCTTTAGAGAAAATTTCGTGGGATTTTGTGTTTAGAGAAAATTTCGTGAAATTTGGTGTTTAGAGAAAATTTCGTGAAATTTTGTCTTTAGAGAAAATTTTGTGAAATTTTGTCTTTAGACAAAATCCCACGAAATTTCTCTAAAGACAAAATTCACTAAAATTCTTTCTATAGATAAAATTTCATTGAAAATATGTCTTTATGAAAAATTTTATTTATTTTTATTAGTGAAGACCAAATTCCATTAAAAATTTTGCTGTAGGCTAAATTTCACTAAATTTTTCTTTTAAATTTTGTGTCTATGGAAGAATTTTATTTTAGTAAAATTTAGCTGTTTTTTCGCCACCCTCATACACTAGTTATGCATTTTTTGAATAAATATTCTACCGCATGATTGTTTCACTTTACAATTTGTTTTTTTAACGTTTTGTTTTCACTTAATTGGCCAAATTCGCGAAACAGATAAGAATTAATTGTTAAAACAGTAATAAAATGATAAATGTTTTCATAATGACTGAATAAGCAATGAAGAAAAAAGAACACAAGCGTGCGCTTTTTCTGGTTTTCGTTTTTCATTCTTACACTGTGGTCGATGTCGATGGAGGTTATTGTTCACACTGTAAACCAAACCATTTGTGTTTTTCTTAGCTGGCATTAATTTTACACAAAAACTGGGTCAAGTTAACACAAATTGTATTTTGAATGCAATGAGGAGGTGTATAATCAATCAAATTATGTTGGATTTTTGGTGGCTTTGGTAATGCAGTTGAATAACGAAAAATAATATAATGCAAAAGATTAAAACGGCATAATGGCAAAAATTTGGAATTTTTAAGGTGGGGTCTTAAAATTAAGAATTAAAAAATCGAGGTATGAAAAATTTAAAAAAAAATATGAACACATATATCAAGAAAATCACACGAAAATGTTTTGTCTTGAGTTTGAGGGGTGGAGGCCACCTTAGCGCAGGTAGCGCAGAGCTTAGCATGTCCCCCCATGACTCTGAATGCCTGGTTGCGAATCCTGGCGAAAACGTCAGATAAAGTTTTCAGCGGTGGCTATCCCCTCCCATGTTGGCGAAGTTTGTGAGGTACTATGCCATGTAAAAACCATTCTCCGTTTAGAATTGGCTATAAAAAGAGGTGCCTTTTCGTTGAGCTTGAATCGGACAGCACTCATGGATATGTGAGAAGTTTGCCCTGTCCCTTAAGGGAATATTCATGGGTAGATTTGCATTTTTTTTTTTTTTTGCAAGGTGGGATATGCGCTACACGGCTGTTAATTGCCCAAGCTTGTTAAGTTCGACCGAGCCGAATCTTGGGAACCCACCACTATGGATTCTGCTAAAATATGGGAGCTATATCTAGTTATAAACCAAATTGGACCCTACTTGGCGCAGTTGTTGAGAGTCCTAACAGAACACTATATGTAAAATTTCAGCCAAATCGGATAGAAATCGAGGCTTGTAAGGGTTCAAAAAATCAAATCGGAAGATCGATTTATATGGGAGCTATATCATGTTCTTTACCGATTTAAACCGTACTTGACACAATTGTTGGAAGTCATAACAGAGCACAATGTGCAAAATTTCAGCCAAATCGGACAAAAGGTGTGGGATCCAGGGGCTCAAGGAGTCAAATCGGGAGATCGATTCATATGGGAGCTATATTAGGTTCTTGACCGATTTGGACCGTACTTGACAAATATCTTGGAAGTCATAGCAGAACACTATGTGCACAATTTCAGCCAAATCGGACAGAAATTGTGGCTTCCAGGGGCTCAAGAAGTCAAATCTGGAGATCGGTTTATATGGGAGCTATATCAGTGTATAGGCCGATTTGAACCGTGCATTGCTCAGTTGTTGGAAGTCATAACAGAACACCATGTGCAAAATTTCAGCTAAATCGAATGGAAATTGAGGTTTCCAGGGGCTCAAGAAGTCAAATCTGGAGATCGGTTTATATGGCAGCTATATCAGTTTATAGGCCGATTTGAACAGTACTTGACAAAATTGTTGGAAGTCATAGCAGAACACTATGTGCACAATTTCAGCCAAATCGGACAAAAATTGTGGCTTCCAGGGGCTCAAGAAGTCAAATCGGGAGATCGGTTTATATGAGAGCTATATCCGCATCTGAACCGATATGGCCCATTTGAAATCCCCAACGAACTTCATCAATATTAAGTATCCATGGCAAATTTGACATAGCTAGGTCTACGCGTTCGACCGCTATCGTGATTTCGACAGACGGAGGGACAGACGGACATGGCTAGTTCGAATCAGAATTTCGAGAGGATTAATAATGTATACACTTTATGGGGTCCTAGATCAATATTGAGGAGTTACGGAATGACTAGATTAGTATAGTTCCATCTTATGGCGGTGGGTAAAAAAAATGTGAACCGACAGCTATTTTCCCAAAATAGTTCCAAAATATGGTTCAATGCTATAAGTTTTTGGTCCGCAACTCCCAGAATTTCTAGAAAACTTTTTTTTTTCATATTCGCAACACCCTCTTTGCTAAGGTTTTACAATATTATCATAATTAATGAACACTTTTCGCATCTTCTCAATTAAGAAGTCGTTGCTAAGCCAATAAACCGTAAAAATAGTTGACTTTTCATTTAACATTTAAATTATACATTAATTGTGTCGCCTTTGCGTTCATCTTCACCACTTCATGAGCCAATATGCTTTCATTACTGTATATTCACATATATACTGTAACTTGGAGACATCTGTGAGAGTTTTTCGTTGTTAAGAAGTGAATGCGATGTACTTAGGAATGTACAAAAAGTGTCATAAAAAAGTACGTGAAAATTTCATTTAAATTTTCTCTTAAGACAAAATTTCATTCAATTTTCTCTAGAGACCAAATATGAGCGAAATTTCCATATGGACATTATTTCAGTGAAATTTACACAACAGAAAATTTTTTCCACACACTAAATTTCAGTGAAATTTTCTGTTAGGACAACATTTAAGTTAAATTTTCTGTAAATTCAAAGTTTTATGAATTTTTCACTAGACAAAATTCTATTAAAATTATTCTTAAAATTTCAAAATTTCAGTGAAAATTTTTTAAAGCCAAATTTTTAATAAATTTTTTTAGAGACACAATTTTAGAGAAATTTTCATTGTGGACAAAATTTCAGCAATATTTTCTCTAAATACCAAATTTCAGTGATATTTTTCAGGAGACCAAATATCTGCAATATTTTCTCTATGTACAAAATTTTAGTGAAATTTTCTCTAAAGACAAATTTTAAGTGGAATTTTCTATAAAGACAAAATTTCAGTGAACTTTTCGTTAAAGAAAAAATTTTAGCGCGTTTTCTCAGTTTTTGCGCTTAGAGAAAATTTTGCTGACATTTTTTCTTTAGAGAAAATTTCATCTAAATTTCACTTAAATTTTCTCTAAAGACAAAATTTCATTGAAATTTTCTCTAAATAAAAAATTTCATTGAAATTTTCTCTAAAGACAAAATTTCTGTGAAATTTTCTCTAAAGACAAAATTTCATTGAAATTTTCTCCAAAGAAAAAATTTCATTAAAATTTTCTCCAAAGACAAAATTTCAGGGAATTTTCCCCAAAGACAAAATTTCAGTGAAATTTTCTCTAAATACAAAATAACAGTGAAATTTTCTCTAAACACACAATTTTAGCAAAATTTTTTCTAAACACAAAATTTCAGTGAAATTTTTCTTAAGACAAAATTTCAGGGAAATTTTCTTCGAAGACAAAATTTCAGTGAAATTTTCTCTAAAGACAAAATTGTAGTGAAGTTTTCTCTAAATACAAAATTTCAGTAAAATATTCTTTTAAAACTAAATTTTAGTAAAATTTTCTCTAAATACAAAATAACAGTGAAATTTTCTCTAAACACACAGTTTTAGTAAAATTTTCTCTAAACACAAAATTTCAGTAAAATTTTATCTAAATACAAAATAACAGTGAAATTTTCTCTAAACACACAATTTTAGCAAAATTTTCTCTAAACACAAAATTTCAGTGAAATTTTCTCTAGAGTGACAAAATATTAGTGAAATTTCGCTAAAGACAAAACCTCAGTGAAATTTTCTCTAAAGACAAAATTTTAGAGAAATTTTCTCTATAGACAAAATTTCAGAGAAATTTTCTCTAAATATAAAATTTCAGTGAATTTTTCTCTAAAGACAAAATTTTAGTAAAATTTTCTCTAAAGACAAAGTTTCAGTGAAATTTTTCTTAAGACAAAGTTTCAGTGAAATTTTTCTTAAGACAAAATTCCAGTGAAATTTTCTCAGAGTGACAAAATTTCAGTGAAATTTTCTCTAAAGACAAAATCTCAGTGCAATTTTCTCTAAAGACAAAATTTCAATGAAATTTTCTCCAGAGACAAAATTTTAATGAAATTTTCTCCACAGACAAAATTTCAGTGAAATTTTCTCTAAACACAAAATTTTAGTAAAATTTTCTCTAAAGACATAGTTACAGTGAAATTTTTTCACAAGAAAAAAATTCAGTAAAATTTTCTTCCAAGACAAAACGTGATATGGAGGAGATCTAAAATTCAGGCGACTAGAAATTTGATTTATTGTTTGACTACAAATGTCATAGCATTTTATTTGACACTCACTGTGCACAAATGAGCTTAGGCAAAATTATTTCCCATCTCAATGCGCTGCGGCAGTTTTATGGCTTCAAACTAAAAGTTATTGCTTTTAAAATACCGTAAGATGCAACATAAACAGCAAGCAGCAGCAAGCAAAATGTGGCATGAGCTACATCAACAGCAGTCTTTAACCAGCAACAGCAACGGCAATGAAAACATATTAAACAACTTTGATCTTCTGTCACTTTTTCACCCAATGGAGGAAAAACCATATGCCTTGAGAGCTGTTAAAAAAAAAATGGAATTCAAAATGCCTTTTGATGGCTCGCAAGCAACTCGCAATGGCGGCTGGTTATTTGAAATTCGCAAATGGGGTGATTTTGCATGACATATATATTCGTTGTCATAAAGTTTTAGCACTTTTTAGCACAGAAGTAGCATAATTTTTGCAAACTTTTTTGTTTCGCGGAAGTTATAAATCTTGGGGCTTATACCTATTTTAACACTTCTTATAAGATGCAAACAAAATATTTGTATATAAAAGGCGACAGACGGGGCAAATGGGGAGCCATGACTTAATTAAGTTCAATGAGTAAAATTTAAATAGTAGAAAGAACAATATCTTGTAAGGGAGAACAAAAAAAAAAAACTTGGCTTCAAGCAAATACTTTTATTATTTAGAGGGCTGCATAAGCCGAATTGGAAAAAGTGTGATTTTTGACACACTTAAATATTGTCATGCTTCGTTATGCTGTAGTAACTACAACACAGAAACAGGCGAACAGCTTTGCAAATCATGTCCAAAAATACATCGACAGACTTTCAATCGTGGCATGTCGTGAATGAACATAGACATATAGATAGCGATCACAGCAGGTGGAGCAGTTGGGAGGCGTTATGTTTTGTTTGCATTGTTGTCTTGGGAGAATTCTAAATATATGCATTATATGTGATACAATTTTTCAAAATTATAGATTTTTTTTGTAAAAATAATTTAAAATTCAGCACTTTTTCCATACGCATGCAACCGATATATTGACGGAGCGTGCATGGCACGATGGATGGAATTTCGAAAAAAAATTCTATAGAAGCCAATGTTCAACAAATTTTTTTAGAAACAATTTTTAGAACATTTTCTGAGGCCCTGGATGACTTGCTGGAGTCAGCGTGTCCTAGAGCCAAAACTATGGGCAAACAGCGACTGCCAGGGTGGACCCCAGAAATGGTTGGTCTATGGAAGGATTGCAGAAGGCTCTTTAATAGATCGAATGACACAAGTGCACCCCACGAATGGATCGTCTATAAGGCTGATCTAAGAAAATACAAGGCGAGCTGAGAAAGGCTCCGAACAAACCCTAGATGAAATTCTGCACCTCCGTGGAGGATATATCTGAAGCTTGAAGGTAAAGATTAAAAGTTTCGACTCCTCTAAGTCCCAGGCCCTGATGATGTAACACCGGTTGAATTACATGTTCCTTAGACTGGCTCCTTGCTAAGTGAGATATACTCCGCTTGCATCAGTATGTCTGTGGGTTGGTGGGAAATAAAGGTAATTTTCATTAAAAAGGGAGGAAAACCTTACCACATGAAGGCGAAAGATGTTATCCTTTGCTTAAGACTCTTGCAAAGGAAGGCAGACAACGATCCCTGGCGAAGATCACCTTTCTTGGCAACATCATTGGGGTGAGTCCATTGAAACAGCCCTTTACGACCTAGTCGGTTACTTAGAGGCTTATCTCGCTATCAAGGAATACACAATGGTGGCATATCTTGACATTGAGGGTGCTTTCAATAATGTAAACCCGACGTCAATCATGAGGGTGCTGGAGTTTCTAAGCATCAATAATACCGTTAAAAAGTTTATTAATGTTTAATAACTTACTAAAAGATGCATTATGGCAAGGTTGGGATCTGTGCATCTAAAAAGATGGGTCAGCAGAGGAACAACTCGAGGAGGTGTACTGTCTACGTTGGAATATAGCCTTAAGTAATATATTATTGGCTCTGGAAGAGAAAGGTGTAAAAGTGGTCACGTATGCATATGATGAGGCTGTTGCGGTTAAGGTAAAGTCTACCAGCACTCTTAGAGATAAACTTCAGGAAGCTCTAAGTATATCGGCGAAGTGGTCTGCCGAAAATGGCCTTGGCTTCAATCCGTCTAAGACGAAATTTGTTCTTTTCAGCAGTAGATACAAATTGGCCGCAGTGGCATCTGTCTCCTTGGGTGGAGAGAATGTTCCATTTACAGAAAGCGCAAAATATCTGGGTGTTTTGCTGGACAGTAAATAGACTGAAGATCTGTAGATCTATAGGGTGATTTTTTTGAGGTTAGGATTTTCATGCATTAGTATTTGACAGATCACGTGGGATTTCAGACATGGTGTCAAAGAGAAAGATGCTCAGTATGCTTTGACATTTCATCATGAATAGACTTACTAACGAGCAACGCTTGCAAATCATTGAATTTTATTACCAAAATCAGTGTTCGGTTCGAAATGTGTTCAAATTTTGACAAATTTTGTTCAGCGATGAGGCTCATTTCTGGTTGAATGGCTACGTAAATAAGCAAAATTGCCGCATTTGGAGTGAAGAGCAACCAGAAGCCGTTCAAGAACTGCCCATGCATCCCGAAAAATGCACTGTATGGTGTGGTTTGTACGCTGGTGGAATCATTGGACCGTATTTTTTCAAAGATGCTGTTGGACGCAACGTTACGGTGAATGAACACATTTCGAACCGAATACTGATTTTGGTAATAAAATTCAATGATTTGCAAGCGTTGCTCGTTAGTAAGTCTATTCATGATGAAATGTCAAAGCATACTGAGCATCTTTCTCTTTGACACCATGTCTGAAATCCCACGTGATCTGTCAAATACTAATGCATGAAAATCCTAACCTCAAAAAAATCACCCTATACAAATACGACTTAGCAGAGGAGCACCTCAAGGAGGTGTACTGTCTCCACTACTTTGAAAAATAGCCATAAACAATATATTATTGTCTCTGGAAGAAAAAAGGTGTAAACGTAGATAACGTGGCTGTTGCGTTTAAGGTAAAGTCTCCCGGCATTCTTCGAGATGTTCTTCAGGAAGCTCTACGTACGACAGCGAAGTGGGCTGTCAAAAGTGGTCTTGGTATAAATTCGTGTAAAAAAGGAAAGTTGTTCTTTTCAGCAGTAGATACTACTTACCCACAGTGGCACTTGTCTCCTTAGGAGGAGAAATGTTCCATTTACTGAAAGTGCAAAATATCTCTGTGTTTTGCTGGATACGAAATTGAACTTCAAATCAAACATTTTGTAAAGGGCAAGAAAGGCAACTCTTGCCCTATACACTTGCAAAAGAGTCATTGGCAAAAGTTGGAGGTTTAGACCGCGCATCATGCATTGGGTATATACTGCAGTTGTCTGACCTATAATGCTATATGGTGTTGTGGTCTGGTGGACGACGCTTCAAAAGTCCGCCTACTATTCAATACTCAGCCAGATCCAAAGGATGACTTTTTATTGCACATCACAGCTGCATTGAAGACGAAACCATCTGATGCATTGAATTTAATGCTACACCGTAAAGCCTCTGGACATTGTGGCTAGACAAATTGCTTCGACCACTGCTGTGAGGCTAAGGGAGTTTTAACTTTGGTCATGCGACGGCAACGGACACTGGATACACATTACCTGAGCCACTTTTTGATAACAAGTACAGTACTAATATTTTTGATAGAAACGATTCGAACAATTCGATTTTTGGGTTGCCCAAAAAGTAATTGCTTGCTTTAGAAAAAAAGTGTAAAATAAGTATATTTGATTAAAGTTCATTCTAAGTTTTATTAAAAATTCATTTACTTTCTTTTAAAAAATCCGCAATTACTTTTTGGGCAACCCAATACAATATTCCTCTCTGGTAATAGAAGTTACCTTGGGGAAATTGTAGTTCCAAGCCCAGATGGGCTTTGGGGTGTACTCTGAAGAACGAGGTCTGGTCGTATCGATAAGATTGCTCGACCACTGCAGAGTATATGAAGTGGAGATCCTTGCAAGTAAAGAAGTGGTGGAATGGCTAAGATATAATGTCATAACGAAGATTAATATCGTCTCAGAAAGCCAGGCATCCATTAAAACCCTCCAAATTTATGTGGTCTCTGTCGGATCGGTTGTTGACCGACTGAAGGTTACAAGTAAATACTTTGGTAGAAACTGTGAGGACGTCGAGGACGTTGCTGTGTGTGTGTCCCGCACTGGCAGCAGGAAGGAGTTCCACTTAAGGTTCTTTGAGAAATTTTTTTGATTTAGCGGATGTGAACACTCGCAAGTTGTTGGGCTCTTTAAAGTGATCTGGATGGTCCAAAGGATGTCTAAAACATTTTCTATAGAAAACAAGCAAAAAGGCGGGGCCGATCATTGGATACACACGACTATATGTAAACCACATTTCGTCATAATCCGGTGAAAAATGCATTATTAATGCCCCCATAGCAACGTTATCGAAATATGGTCTGATTTGGACCCAATTCGACACAGATATTGAGTGGTCTAATAAGTACAAGTCATTGTTCAATTTTGTAGAACAAAATATTTGTTTTTTTGGTAGCCATATCCAAATGTAAAACGATCTGAACTATATACGACACGGGTGTCGAAAAGCCTAACATAAGTCACTGTGTCAAATTTCAACGAAATCGGATTATAAATGTGCCTTTTATGGGGCCGAGACTTTAAATCGAGAGATCGGTCTATATGGCAGCTATGTTCAAATTTGAACCGATCTAGGCCAAATTGAAGAGGGCTATCGAAGGGCCTAACACAACTCAGTGTTCCAAATTTCGGCGAAATCGGATAATAAATGCGCCTTTATATTGAGAGATCGGTTTATATGACAGCTATATCCAAATCTGGACCGATCTGAGCCAGATTGCAGAAAGTTGTCGAAAAGCTTATCGCAACTTACTGTCCCAAATTTCGGCGAAATCGGACAATAAGTACGACCTTAAATCAAGAGATCGGTCTACAGGTATCTATATCCAAATCTAGACCGATCTAATCCAAATTGAAGGGCCTAATACAACTTACTGTCCCAAATTTCGGCGACATCGGAAAATAAATGCGCCTTTTATGGGCCTAAGACTTTAAATCGAGAGATCGGTCTATATGGTAGCTATATCGAAATCTGAACCAATCTGTGCCAAATTGCAGAAAGATTTCGAGGGGCCTAACAACTCATCGTCCCAAATTTCGGCGACATAGGAAAATAAATGCACCTTTTTTGGGCCTAAAACCTACAATCGAGAGATCGGTCTATATGGCAGCTATATCCAAATCTGGACTGATATGGGCCAAATTGAAGAAGGATGTCGACTGGCCTAAAACTGCTCACTGTCCCAATCGGATAATAAATGTGGTTTTTATGGGCCTAAGACCCTAAATCGGCGGATCGGTCTATATGGGGGCTATATCAAGATACAGTCCGATATAGCCCATCTTCGAACATAACCTGCTTATGGACAAAAAAGTCAATATAAACGTTCTAAACATTGAATTAAGGATCAGAACAAAAATTATTCCAATTTATTTAAGTTACAATAATTTTATGAACATGAAACATTTTATTTCCATAAAAAATTCTAGTTTTTTAATTCTAAAATTCCTGTTATGTCTTAAATTTTTTCTTATGAAAATTTCCATTTAAAAAATGTTCCATAACAACTTCAACATTGACATTAAACTCTTGGCCAATTCTTGGGTGAATATTTTTGCAACATTTTATGAGCATTCTTGGGCATGTTTTTTCCATGGCAATTACCACAACAGTTTTCATTGGATTAGAGTAAAATGAACCACAAAACAAAACAAAAATAGGAAAAAAATGCACAGAACTACTCAACTAGACAAGTAGCCAAGTAGCCAAGAAACCAGCTCAATATTCAAATAAAACCCAAACAAAGTAAGAAAATCGCTTCTAAGCCATTGCCATTCTTTGGCTGTTTACTCATATGATGCCTTAAACACTCTCGTATTTAACAATTAGACTGCGTTGGAAACGTCTTGCAGCTCTAAAAAAGAAATAAAAAAAACAAGCGGCAACAACAACAACAAAGAGCAAGTTACCATATCCAAGGGGCCAGCCGCAGGCTATGGATAAATTTAAAAATAGGAAACGAATGACCAAAAAAAAAAAAAACAAAATCGACCCAAGCTTAGGCAGTCATAGCACGTGATAGCCATCCGTCCAAACGTCCATCCGTTGCTCAGGGAAGCTTATAGCTTCTACCCATCCATCCATCCATCTATCTATCTATTCACCAATTTGGCCAAACTGGTGGGGATGAGGAGGGAGCATAAAGAACAACTTTAGGCCAACAATAACAAAGAAATTATCCGACTCAAGACAACAAAATTGATTGAAATTTACGGCAACGGTTGTTAATGCGCTATGGCCTGCCTGCTTGCCGCCGCCTGTTGACTGTTTGCTGCTGGTGTCCACTGCAAGTCTGTGTCTTGGCCATGTTGTCGAGTGCCTTGACAGCATCAGCAGAAGCAGCTTCACCATCACTCGGCAAGCACTTTTGCAGCTGTTTCGACTCTATTCCGAGTTGTAATGAACTTTGGAACATTAAAGCAAATCAACAACCGACGGCCACAAGCCAAACAACCAACCATACAAACACACCAAAATGGTTAGGAAAATTAGTTTTTTCCTACCACCGTCTTGTCAGAGTTTTACTTTAGAAGCACACCTGAGTTGAATGCGATGAAGAAGCAGCAGCAGCGGCAGCAGCAGAAAACTAAATAAGACGAAAATTTCCTCTTACGGGCATGCAGAAAGGCAGTCATGTCGGCACTTACAATTTGTTATCTCTCCTTTTATTTTCCGGAGGGGCTTCTTGGTTCTTGCTCTCCTGGTCTTCCTCAACCACAACCTCTGTTGCAAGGTTGGACTTGAAAACCAGAATTGTATTTTGTATTGTTATTATTATTCCTTCTATTTTCAGAAAATAAATTAATTAATTTTTCTTGGAAGTTGGGAAAAAAACGGTGCGTGCTGCCATTTGGTCAGCAAGAGGAGAGACCCCAAATTAAATGTTGAGAGGAAATTAGTAGGAAGATACAAGAAGAAACAAATGTAACATAAATCTGTGCTGGAATATTCTTTTTGAAAAAACTGGCTATACTCGGTCACCATAGCGCAGAGGTTAGCATGTACGCCTATGACGCTGAACGCTTGGGTTCGAATCCTGGCGAGACCATTAGCAAAAATTTTCAGCGGAGGTTTTCCCCTCCTAATGCTGGCAACATTTGTGAGGTTCTATGCCAAGTAAAACTTCTCTCCAAAGAGGTGTCGCACTGCGGCACCCCATTCGGACTCGGCTATAAAAAGGAGGCACCTTATCATTGAGCTTAAACTTGAATCGTACTTCACTCATTGAGGAGTTTGCCTCTGATCCTTAGTGGAATGTTCATGGGTAAAATTTGCATTTGCAGCTATACTCGGCTAGCTCTATTGCGTCTTTTTATACCCACCACCGACGGATTACATTTGCAATACATCGAAATATCCATTTCCGATCCTATAAAGTACACATAATCTTGATCGTCGTAAAAATCTAAGACGATCTAGCCATGTCCGTCCGTCTGTTTGTTGAAATCACGCTGCTGTCTTTAAAAATAGAGATATTGAGATGAAACTTTGCACAAATCCTTTTTTTTGTCCATAGGTAGGTTAAGTTCGATGATGGGCTATATCGGACTTTATCATGATATAGTCCCAGATCTGTCGGATTAAGGTCTTAGACCTATAAAAGATACATTTATTATCCGATTTCGATGAAATTTGGGATAGTGAGTTGTGTTAGGCCTCTCGAAATCCTTGTCCAATATGGCCTAGATCGGTCCAGTTTTAGATATAGCTGCCATATAGACCGATCTCACGATTTAAGGTCTTGGGCCCATAAAAGGCGCATTTATTGTCCGATTTCGCGAAAATTTGTTATAGTACGTTATGTTAGGCCCAAATTGAAGAGACCATTCAATGTTCGTGGCGAATTTGGGTACATAAATTATCCAATTTTCACGGGATTGTGATGAAAGGAGGTTTACCCGAGGTGGTTAGTATCCAAAGTTCGGCCTTTTTATACCCTACACCACTACTGTGGTACAGAGTATTATAACTTAGTGAATTTGTGTGTAACACTCAAAAAGAAGAGAGATAGACCCATTGATAGGTATACCGATCGACTCAGAATCACTTTCTGATTCGATTTAGCTATGTCCGTCCGTTTGTATGTCCGTCCGTCTGTCTATCCATGTTAATTTGTGTACAAAGCACAGGTCGCAGTTTTCATCCGATCGTCTTCAAATTTGTTACAGTCATGTTTTTCGGCCACATTTATGTTCGTCCGATTTTCAATAATAATGCAATAAAATGGTCATTTGTTAATCGATTCTCTTGAAATTTGGCAGAAAGGTTTTTTTACGACTCTCGACTTTACTGGTGAATTTCATGGAAATCGGTTCAGATTTAGATATAGCTCCGCCCGATTTTCACTCCTAGAACCGCCCGATTTTCACTCCTAGAACCACTGCAAGCACATTTATTGACCAATCTTGCCAAAATATTGCACAACGCTTTCCTCGACGACTACCACAATATACATAGAGTTTGGTCAAAATCGGTTCAGATTTAGATATAGCTCCCATATATATGTTCGTCCGATTTGTAGTAATATTGGAATAAAATGTTCTTTTGCTAACCGATTTTCTCGAAATTCGGCAGGAGGGATTTTCTCTTGACTCTCAATATTACTGGTGAATTTCATGGAAATCGGTTCAGATTTACATATAGCTCTCATATATATAAATATGTCCGGATTTTAACTTCTAGGGTCACAGCAAGCGCATTTATTGATCCATCTTGCCAAAACTTTGTACAACGCTTTCCTCGACGACTGCCACAGTATCTAAGGAGTTTGCTCGAAATCAGTTCAGATTTAGATATAGCTCTCATATATATGTTTGTCCGATTTTGAGAAATATTGCAAAAAAGTGATCATTTGTTATTCGATTCTATCGATATTTTGCAGAAAGGATTTTTTTATGACTCTCAATATTACTGGTGAATTTCATAGAAATCGGCCCAGATTTAGATATAGCTATCATATATGTATATCGCCAGATTTTCACCCCAAGAGCCACTGCAAGCGCATTGTTTGACCAATCTTGCCAAAATTTTGCACAGCATTTTCTTCGACGACTACCACATTATCTAAGAAGTTTGCTCGGAATCGGTTCAGAATTAGATATAGCTCCTATATATACGTTCGTCAGATTTTGGGTAATTTGCCATAATGTTTGCCAAACGTAGTTTCTACAGTTTGTACATATTTGCTGGCCGAGGTCCATCAAAATTGGTTCAGAATCGGATGTAGGACCACATTGTACTTATAGGGTAGGTGTAGGGTTTTATATAGTCGGCACCGCCCGACTTTTGCCCTTCCTTACTGGTTACTTTTTGTATTTGTTAAGTAAATCTTTGGTATTCAAATTGATGTTAAATAACCAACAAACCATGGGTTAGCCATGGTTAACCTTATTATGACAGATTCATAACAGATTTTTGCCTAGTGTTTAACTAGATTTGTTTCTTATACTCATTAGCAATGAGAAGCAGAGCATGTTTGATCCATCATCATTATGCTAATTGAACGATTTCCATATTATTTCGATGCATGTTTTGAACCATCCTAATGATTTTTTTCCGTTTTTTAAAAATAATCACCTGTTTGCCAGTGTAATCGACATCATTGCTATATGCAACAGCTAATTTAATGTAGAGCGTAATGCTACATCTCTTAAAATTTATTAAAAGATCAGAGCCAATTATTTTTTGGCTTTTATTTTTCTTTCTTTAAATCGTTAAACATTTTTTGTTTTTTGCACAAAATTGATAAAAATAAAACACAATAGCGCCGTTCGTTCCACTTGGCACTCGATACATGTATGAAGCGTATGTGAGACAAAATGTTGCCATGACTTCTAGAGTGCGAGACGATGTCTCATTTAGAGGGGGTCAGCAACGCTAAACGAGAATGCCTTCGCAGCAACTATTTTTAGATCGAAAATGTACGAAAAAAAAATATTTGTGCGAAACATGCTCTGTTGGAGATAGACAAACACAATGACAAAAATGCGTAAAGTGACAAAAATCCCCAAAAGGCAACAAAAAAAAAAAGTTTTAATCAAAATTGAGAAAAATATGTTCTCCTTTGATATCAAACCAAACCCCGCAAATCCCTAAAATTAGCTATGCAGCTTCTAATGAAATAACGCCTAAGTGTATACACCGTCACGTATTCATCACAACTTTGTTGTTGTATTGCCTATACCTGTTGAACTCTGAGGCGAATTTCTTATCACCTCAATTCTAGGTAATTACACTAAGCCGCTAGCCTAGCGGGAGTTAAACCTTCCGAGAATTGTAAAAAAAACAGGAAAAATATATCATCTATGCCTAGTTCCTTGAGTCTTCCTAGAGCCTTTGATTATTAAATTAAAGACACTTGTAGCTTGTTTTTTTTTTTCTTTTTCTAAAATATCAACTTCATTTTTAAACATTGACATCTTAGGATAGCTGTTACCTCAAACCTTTTTAAAACTCTTGGGGATTTTCTTGTTTTACACTCTGTGGAGACTGGTGTTGAATGTTAAAGGAGATAAGCCCACAAAAAAAAGCCTGGGGCTTGCTTTTACTCTCCCCCAAAGTGTTTTTTTTTCGACATTAAAACTTTAATTTATATGACGTTTTAAGAGTTAATGAAACATGTGCCAAGTCAACGATTGTGGCAGCCAGGCAGTCAGCTCCAACTGACAGCTCCGTCATTCATTCATTCATTTATCCGATATTTCCCCTTTGCTTTACATCCTCCTATGTTGGTGCTGCTGCGGCTGCGACTGTATCGCGTATTTGGGTCATTCGTGAGCCAACTATAAATGTTTTCATTTTTCGATATCACCGAACGATCTGTTTGTATGTCTACAAGAGTGTGTCTGTTACCTTTTTTTGTTTAATTTGTCTAAAAATTATTTATGACTTAAAAATTGAGAAAGGTTTGGGTTTTTCGGGGAGGTCTTTATTGAAAACGTAGAAGAAAAAAAATCACTCCACTCCCCAGAATTAAATTTATTGAAAAGTTTCAATGCCAATCGAATGTTGCAAGACATAAATACTGTTGAAATGAATTGTAATTGGTGCAGGTTTTTTGTTGTTTTGCGCACAGATATGCAGTTTGCGGTTGAGGAAAAAACGAGGCAAATTACAATGTTGCAGGTACTTTTTGATATTGAGTAGTGCCATATAATTTCCATGAATTTTTTCCATAGAAATAGAATTTCTACAAAATTTTCTATAAAAATTAAATTTTTTTTAATTACCAATATAAATGAAAAGTTGGCAAAATTTAAAAATAAGATTGACAAAATTTTCTGTTGCAACAATTTTTACAAAATTTTTTGAAAAAAAAAATTGACAAAACTTTCTAAAAAAAATAAAAAATGTTTATCGGGCTTTTTGGATTATTTTTATAAAAAAAAATTAGACAACGTTTAAAGAAAAATTGTAAAATTTTGCATTTTATAGACAAACAAATTCACTAAGTTATAATACCCTGTACCACAGTAGTGGTGTAGGGTAAAAAAACCCTGTTTTTTAAAGTCAGACAGAATGTCTGTTTTTTGCTTGGTAATAGCATTAGACTGGTCTCTTAGATCGCGATTTCGTTGTCAGTAGGATTTGTTAAAAAATATATGTCTTCTACTTCGTTGTCAGAAGGATTTGTGTTCTATATTCTATTCTATTGAGAAAAATTACAAAAAAAAAACAAAAACAATTAATAAATCGTCAACTCCTGTTGTGGTACAATTGTTCGATGATCACTAGCCAAACCAAGCAGAAAAAGTTGAAAAATGTTTATAGAAACAAAATTGCGGCTAGTAGAGGCTCAAGAAGTCAAATTGGGAGATTGGTTTATATGGGAGCAATATCAGGTTATAGACCGATTTGGACCGTGCTTGGCATAATTATTAGAAGTCATAAGAGAAAACTATTTGCAAAATTTTAGCTAAATCGGATAACAATTGCGCCTTCTAGCGACTCAAGAAGTAAAATCGGGAGATCGGTTTATATGGGAGCTATAGCAGGTTAGAGACCGATTTAGACCATACTTGACATTGTTATTAAAAGACATAACGGAACACCACATACAAACCTTCAGCCGAATCGGATGTAAATTGCGGCTTCCAGGAGCTCAAGAAGTCAAATCGGGAGATTGGTTTATATGGGAGCTATATCAGGTTCTTGACCAATTTAGACCGTACTTAGCAGAGTTGTTGAAAGTCACAACAAAATTTCAGCCAAATGGGGCAACAATTGTGGCTTCCAGGGGATCAAGAAATCAAATCGGAAGATCGGTTTATATGGGAGCTATATCCAAATCTGAACCGATATGGCCCATCTGAAATCCCCAACGACCTACATCAATATAAAGTATCTGTGCAAAATTTCATGCGGCTAGCTTTACGCTTTCGACCGCTATCGTGTTTTCGAAAGAGGAACCGTCCTACCGACGGATATGGCTAGATCGAATGAGAATATCGAAACGATTCAGGATATATATACTTTATGGGGACGCAGACCATTATTAAAAAGAAAAGACTAGGTTAGTATAGCCCCATCCTATGGTGGTAGGTAGAAAAATATGTAGCCGCAATATTGAAATGTTATTCTATGGCAAGCAAAGTTTGTCTGGATAACAAGACTTTGGATTTGTGTGTGTTGCTGATGTAAGTTGTCTTTTTGAAGAGATGTTGCTGTAAGATTAAAATTTTTTCCTACTGCGCTACAAGATAAGGTTGAATAATAAAATCTAACGTTTCATTCGAAGAATATGCTTCTACCATTGTGCTGCTCACTAATTAGTGAGTAGGTGGAAGCATGTAATCTTTTGGTGGCATCGCAAGCTGATGAGACCCCTGGCAAACGCCGAAATCACGAATCTTGCAGCCCGCTCCCAATACATTTTACACATCACAAGTGCAGAGACTCTTTAAAGAGTTTTTGTTCTTTTGTTTTTCTATTTCTATCTCTTTATATATAGGAGCCATATCACGTTATGGACCGATTCGGGAGGCGCATACTTGGTTTGAATGTTAAAGACCCTGGTAGAGGTCATTGTGCAAAATTTCAGCCAAAACGGATAAGAATTACGCCTTATAGAGGTTCAATAAATTTATAAGGGAGCTATATATTGAAGGTCACAGGAGAAGTCGTTGTGCAAAATTTCAGCCAAATCAGTCAAGACCTGCAACCTCTAGGGGCTCAAGAAATACAATCGGGAGATCGATTTATATGGGATCTATATCAGGTTTTAGACCGTTTTGGAACCATACTTGGCAGATCCGTTGAACGTCATAGTATAAAATTTCAGCCAAATCGGATAAGAAATACGCTCTCTGGTAGCTCAAGAAGTATAATAGGGAGATCGTTTTTTATGGAAGCTATATCATGGTACGATATGGCCTATTTACAACAGCTAAAACGCGCTTAGTTTAGTCGAATCTTGAGATCCCACCACCATTGGTTCTTCTTAAAATGTACGCTTTTGGACCTAGGGCACATGTGTTCTTTAATTACAAAGTGGCAAATCAATCAAAAATTTAAGCTTCTTGGGGCCTTAGAAGACAAATCACTATATCGGTTTATATAGGGGAGCTACTATAGCAGGTTATAGAACAATTTTGTACTTTACTTACCACGGATATTTGAGGTCATAACAGAATACTAAGTGGAAAATTTCAGCCAAATCGAACATCAATTGTTACTACCAGAGGATATCGTTTTATATGGGAGCCTTATGTGAGTTATATATTGAAGGTCATAGGAGAAGTCGTTGTGCAAAATTTAAGCCAAATCAGTCAAGAACTGCAAACTCTAGGGGCTCAAGAAATACAGACGGGAGATCGATTTATATGGGATCTATGTCAGGTTTTAGACCGTTTTGGAAAGCGCTTAGTTCAGTCGAATTTTGTTAATCCGCCACCATTGGTTCTTCTTAAAATGTACGCTATCGGACCTAGGGCACATGTGTACTTTAGTGTACAAAGTGGCAAATCAATAAAAAATTTAATCTTCTTGGGGTCTTAGAAGACAAATCACTATATCGGTTTATATATGGGAGCTAGAGCAGGTTATAGACCAATTTTGTACTTTACTTACCACGGATATTGGAGGTCATAAAAGTGGAAAATTATAGCCAAATCGAACAACAATTGCTACTACTAGAGGAGATCGTTTTATATGAGAGCCTTAAGAGGTTAAAGACCGATTTGGAAACGCTCCGTGCTATTTTCTTTTTTTTCTGATCGACCGAAAATTGAGGCTTCTGGGAGCTCAAGAAGTCAAATCGAAGGAGAACTTTATAAGGCCCGAAGCCAGGATTTCTTTTCGGGGCGCCCAACAAAATCGATTTTTTTTTTAATGTAGTCTTAGAAAAATTTATTAGGGGCGGTCCAATTAGAGAATGATTTAAGTATTGCTTTGTTTTTGGTACCATCTTCATTTCATTGTAATCGACTTTCAAATAAACTTACCAGCTTAGCGGTACGAGTAACCTCTTAAAATGACACTTACCTAAAAAAGAAAAGAAAAAAGGTTTAGTTTTTTATTCTAAACTACAAGAAGATTGTTTTAATGTTCATAAGTGACCAAATTTTCCAAAATCAACATTATTTCTTGCAGTGCACCACCCCCGAACATATGTTTCAAGTTATAAGCATCAAACGAATAAGGAAATATTTTGCCACATTTTGCTCGACATTATTCAATTGCAGCATTTATGCCGCCCATTGATTTCAGCTCATGATGTTGGTGAAAGTTTATTGAACTCAGTTTGGATTGTTGGCATACTGCTTTAATATGACTGTGGGCTTAGCCCACAGTTCGCAAAGCTTGCACATTCTGCAACTCCCTTTCCATGCCACTGATGGTAGCTGTCTTTTATGGGCCTCTGCTTTGACTATCAAATTGAATATCACCATGTATAAAGGAGTCCCAACAAAAAAAGAAACAAGTAAAAGCGTGCTAAGTTCGGCCGGGCCGAATCTTATATACCCTCCACCATGGATCGCATTTGTCGAGTTGTTTTCCCGGCATCTCTTCTTAGGCAAAAAAGGATATAAGAAAAGAGTTGCTCTGCTATTAAAACGATATCAAGATATGGTCCGGTTCGGACCACAATTAAATTATATGTTGGAGACCTGTGTAAAATTTCAGCCAATTCGTATAAGAATTGCGCCCATTGGGGCTCACGAAGTAAAATAGAGAGAACGATTTATATGGGATCTGTATCGGGCTATAGACCGATTCAGACCATAATAAAAACGTTTGTTGATGGTCATGAGAGGATCCATCGTACAAAATTTCAGGCATATCGGATAATAATTGCGACCTCTAGGGGTCAAGAAGTCAAGATCCCAGATCGGTTTATATGGCAGCTATATCAGGTTATGAACCGATTTGAACCTTATTTGACACAGTTGTTGAAAGTAAAAATAAAATACGTCATGCAAAATTTCAGCCAAATCGGATAGGAATTGCGCCCTCTAGAAGCTCAAGAAGTCAAATCCCCAGATCTGTTTATATGACAGCTATATCAGGTTATGAACCGATTTGAACCATACTTGGCACAGTTGTTGGATATCATAACGAAATACTTCGTGCAAAAATTCATTCAAATCGGATAAGAACTGTGCCCTCTAGAGGCTCAAGAAGTCAAGACCCAAGATCGGTTTATATGGTAGCTATATCAGGTTATGGACCGATTTGAACCATACTTGGCACAGTTGTTGGGTATCATAACAAAACACGTCGTGCGAAATTCCATTCCAATCGGATAAGAATTGCGCCCTCTAGAGGGTCAAGAAGTCAAGACCCAAGATCGGATTATATGCTAGCTATATCATGTTATGGACCGATTTGAACCATACTTGGCACTGTTGTTGGATATAATAAGAAAACACGTCGTGCTAAATTCCATTCCAATCGGATAAGAATTGTGCCCTCTAGAGGCTCAAGAAGTCAAGACCCAAGATCGGTTTATATGACAGCTATATCAGGTTATGGACCGATTTGAACCATACTTGGCACAGTTGTTGGATATCATAAGAAAACACGTCGTGCAAAATTTCATTCTGATCGGATAAGAATTGCGCACGCTAGAGGCTCAAGAAGTCAAGACCCAAGATCGGTTTATATGGCAGCTATATCAGGTTATGGACCGATTTGAACCATACTTGGCACAGTTGTTGGATATCATAGCAAAACGCGTCATGCTAAATTTCATTCCAATCGGATAAGAATTGCGCCCTCTAGAGGCTCAAGAAGCCAAGACCCAAGATCGGTTTATATGGCAGCTATATCAAAACATGGACCGATATGGCCCATTTACAATACCAACCGACCTACACTAATAAGAAGTATTTGTGCAAAATTTCAAGCGGCTAGCTTTACTCCTTCGGAAGTTAGCGTGCTTTCGACAGACAGACGGACGGACGGACGGACGGACGGACGGACAGACGGACGGACGGACGGACAGACGGACGGACATGGCTAGATCGACATAAAATGTCACGACGATCAAGAATATATATACTTTATGGGGTCTCAGACGAATATTTCGAGTAGTTACAAACAGAATGACGAAATTAGTATACCCCCCATCTTATGGTGGAGGGTATAAAAATAATAGCCAACTGGGCACTGATTACGAATGTTGATTTGAATCTGCATACGCGGCACTATTCAACAAATTCACTTCAATCAAAGATTTTATTCATTTTCTTTTGTATTTATTGAGTCATAATGAATGTAAGAGTTTTTCCTCATGGCATGTTTGTTTTTTTTTGCTGATATCTTTTTAATGTTTCTGCTGGGGGCGGTGGGAAAATGTTAGGTCTTGAGGCTTGAAAACAATTGGGCTTGCCAAGAAGGTTGAATGATGTAAAATTGAAACAACAACAAATTTCGATAATTCAAACGAAAGACTTAAAAGAAAATATTTTTGTTTCAAGTGCAATTTGGATTAGAAAGCTACATAATGATTTGTATCATTTGACCAAAATATGAGCTTAAATATTCACCTTTGGAAATAGGCTCTTTAAAGAGCGCTTTTCCTATTATACTGCTATACATACTGTGGTAAAAAATTTTCATATTGTGATGACTTTTAATTTTTATACCCTCCATTATAGGATGGGGGGTATACTAATTTCGTCATTCTGTTTGTAACTACTCGAAATATTCGTCTGAGACCCCATAAAGTATATATATTCTTGATCGTCGCGACATTTTATGCCGATCTAGACATGTCCGTCCGTCTGTCCGTCTGTCTGTCAAAAGCACGCTCACTTCCGAAGGAGTAAAGCTAGCCGCTTGAAATCTTGCACAAATACTTCTTATTAGTGTAGGTCGGTTGGTATTGTAAATGGGCCATATCGGTCCATGTTTTGATATAGCTGTCATATAAACCGATATTGGGTCTTGACTTCTTGAGCCTCTAGAGGGCGCAATTCTTATCCGATTTGAATGAATTTTTGCACGACGTGTTTTGTTATGATATCCAACAACTGTGCCAAGTATGATTCAAATCGGTTCATAACCTGATATAGCTGTCATATAAACAGATCTGGGGCTTGATTTCTTGAGCTTCTAGAGGGCGCAATTCCTTTCCGATTTGAATGAATTTTTGCACGAAGTATTTTGTTATGATATCCAACAAATGTGCTAAGTATGGTTCAAATCGGTTCATAACCTGATATAGCTGTCATATAAACAGATCTGGGGACTTGACTTCTTGAGCTTCTAGAGGGCGCAATTCCTATCCGATTTGCCTGAAATTTTGCATGACGTATTTTATTCTTACTATAAACAACTGTGCCAAATAAGGTTCAAATCGCTTCATAACCTGATATAGCTGTCATATAAACCGATCTTGGGTCTTGACTTCTTGAGCCTCTAGAGGGCACAATTCTTATCCGATTTGAATGCATTTTTGCACGACGTATTTTGTTATGATATCCAACAACTGTGCCAAGTATGGTTCAAATCGGTTCATAACCTCATATAGCTGTCATATAAACAGATCTGGGGCTTGACTTCATGAGCTTCTAGAGGGCGCAATTCCTACCCGATTTGGCTGAAATTTTGCACGAAGTATTTTGTTATGATATCCAACAAATGTGCTAAGTATGGTTCAAATCGGTTCATAACCTGATATAGCTGTCATATAAACAGATCTGGGGACTTGACTTCTTGAGCTTCTAGAGGGCGCAATTCCTATCCGATTTGCCTGAAATTTTGCATGACGTATTTTATTCTTACTTTCAACAACTGTGCCAAATAAGGTTCAAATCGCTTCATAACCTGATAAGCTGTCATATAAACCGATCTTGGGTCTTGACTTCTTCAGCCTCTAGAGGGCACAATTCTTATCCGATTTGAATGAATTTTTGCACGAAGTATTTTGTTATGATGTCCAACAACTGTACCAAGTATGGTTCAAATCGGTTCATAACCTGATATAGCTGTCATATTAACCGATCTTGGGTCTTGATTTCTTGAGCCACTAGAGGGCGCAATTCTTATCGGATTTGAATGAATTTTAGCACGAAGTATTTTGTTATAATGTCCAACAACTGTACCAAGTATGGTTCAAATCGGTTCATAACCTGATATAGCTGTCATATAAACAGATCTGGGGACTTGACTTCTTGGGCTTCTAGAGGGCGCTATTCCTATCCGATTTGTCTGAAATTTTGCATGACGTATTTTCTTCTTACTTTCAACAACTGTGCCAAATAAGGTTCAAATCGCTTCATAACCTGATATAGCTGCCATATAAACCGATCTCAGGTCTTGAATTCTAGAGCCTCTAGAGGTCGCATTTATTATCCGATTTGCCTGAAATTATGTACGACGCATCCTCTCATGACCATCAACATACGTGTTTATTATGGTCTATAGCCCGATGCAGCTCCCATATAAATCGATCACTCTATTTTATTTCTTGAGCCCCCAAAGGGAGCAATTCTTATTCGAATTGGCTGACATTTTACACAGGTCTCCAACATATAATTTAATTGTGGTCCAAACTGGACCATATCTTGATATTGCTCTAATAGCAGAGTAAATTTTTTCTTATATCCTGTTTTGCCTAAGAAGAGATGCCGGGAAAAGAACTCAACAAATGCGATCCATGGTGGAGGGTATATAAGATTCGGCCCGGCACGTTTTTATTTGTTTTTATGTTTGTTTTTATACCCTACATCACTACTGTGGTACAGGGTATTATAGATTTGGGCATTTATTGGCAACGCCAAGAAGGAGAAGAGCTAGACCCATCGATAAGTATACGGATCGGCTAAGAATCACTTCCTGATTCGATTTGGCCATGTCCGTCTGTCTTTCTGTCCATGTATTCTTGTAATCAAGTTACAGGTCGCATTTGTTATCCGATTTTCTCAAAATTTTGCATAAGTGTCTTTTTTGGTTCAAGGACGAACGCTATTGAAAAAATCGGGCCAGATTTAGTTATAGCTCCCATATATATCTTTCATTCGATGTGCCCTTTACAAGCTGTAGAAACCACAATTTTGGTCCGATCCTTAGAAAATTTTTTAACGATCCAAAATGCTTGCAAAATTTTATTGAAATCGGTCCAGATTTAGATATAGCTCCCATATATATCTTTCATCCGATATGCCCTTTTGAAGCTGTAAGAGCCACAATTTTGGTGCAATCTCTATCAAATTTGGCACGAAGTGCTTTTTGTGACATCCCAATATGTGTGCAAAATTTCATCTAAATCGGTTCAGATTTAGATATAACTCCCATATACAACTTTCGTCCGATTTAACCTATTAAGATCGATCCGATCTTTACAAAATTTGGCACGAAGTGCTTTTTGTGACGTCCCAATATGGGTGCAAAATTTCATCATAATCGGTTCAGATTTATATATAGCTCCCATATATAACTTTCGTCCGATATAGTCTTTTAAGGCTGTAGCAGGCACAATTTTGGTCCGATCTTTACAAAATTTGGCATGGAGCTTTTGTTTCAACGTCCTCATATGTGTGCGAAGTTTCATAAAAATCGGTCCAGATTTAGATATAGCTCCCATAAATATTTTTCATCCGATATGGATTTTTAAGGCTGTAGAAGCCATAATTTTGGTCCGATCTTTACAAAATTTGGCATGGGCCGTTTTATTCAACGTCCTCATATGTGTGCAAAGTTTCATAAAAATCGGTCCAGATTTAGATATAGCTCCCATACATATTTTTCATCCGATATGGCCTTTTAAGGCTGTAGAAGCCACAATTTTGGTCCGATCTCTACTTTTTCATGAGATGGTTAAATTGACATCCCAATACGTGTGTAAAATTTCATCAAAATCGATTTAGATAAAACTGCCCTATACATCTTTTATGGGTTTCGACTTTTAAGGCTGTAGAAGCCACATTTTTCGTACCAGGTTCTATTCGATATCTCAATAGGTATTCAAAATAAAATTTTGACTAAATTTTGATATAAGTGCTATCTATTAAAAGTACTACGTATACTCAGTGGTGTAGGGTATTATAAAGTCGGCTCCGACCGACTTTTGCCTTTCTTTACTGGTTTTTATACTTAAAATTAAAAGAAAGTAAAAGTTTTGACATTATTTTAAATAAATGCCATAGAACTAACGAGAATTACTTGCTATATGGGTGGCATTTGTAATTTGGGGCATTATGTTAATGAACTCATTACCTCGGATACCCTCTGGTACACTTTGTTTTCCAATAAAATTATTCATATTGTTTTTTTATCCACCTTATTGCTCTTTCCCATTTTAAATTAGACAGAAACTTTTTTTTTTACTTTTGCGTAGCACCACCACAACTTGATTTGGTTGCAGACGCAGCAGCAGTCTATGCTTTCGAGGGGAGCTGTATTGTTTTGATATGACTTCCCACGCTTAAATTACCTAATGTGCGGAAATAATTTTTGCAGAAAATTTTCATTTCTATGCCAATGCGCATTATGAGATAATGAAAATGATTTATACGCTGTGAATGGATGTCTGCATTTCCATAGAGTGATTAATGTCGCAAATGGGGGGAAAGTCAAAGTTATTTAAGTGTAGGGTCATAGTCAGCAAGCCCCAAATGACGTAAATTATATAAAAAGTATATTTTGACTAAAGAGTAGAAAGTAAAAGTAGAAAGTTGTCCAGACGGTATCATTTTATTCGACCTCAGTAAGACCATAATAGGTTAGAACCAAAAAGAAAGTAAAGGGATGATATGGAAAGGGTGATTTTTTAGCTTTATCTTTTTGACAACACTGGTTTAAAAAGTTCACCCACGTTTCGTGTTTTGTTTCACTGTCAAACATCTTCAGTTTGGTCTATAATTTAGCCATGAATCGTCTTACAAACGAACAACGCTTGCAAATTATTGAATTTTATTATCAAAATACGCCCGCGCTTCCTTCTTTTATGGCCGAGGCTAATTTTTGGCTCAATGGGTACGTAAATAAGCAGAATTATCGATTTTGGCGCGAAGATCAGTCAGAAGCATTGCAAGAGCTACCAATGCACCCAGAAAAAGTCACAGTTTGGTGCGGTCTATGGGCTGGTGGCATCATTGGACCGTACTTCTTCAAATATGATGGGAATCGTAACGTAACTGTGGATGGTGAGCGCTATCGTGAGATTATATCCAACTTTTATTTTTCCCAAAATGCAAGAGCTTAACTTGCATGACATGTGGGTTCAACGCATGCCACACAGCACGCGTAACAATGGACTTAGTGAGAGGCGAGTTCGGTGAACATTTTATTTCACCTACGGGACTGGTCGATTGGCCGCCCAGATCGTGCGATTTAATCCGTATAGACTATTTTTTCCTGTGTCTATTTGCCATTTTTACTATATTTCTTTCCTTTGTCTATTTGCGCATTTTTGTTTTGATCTTTAAAATCCTTTAGTGATTTTTTGAACATATTCCAGTTCGAGATCATTTAAACTCAATGCTTTCTATTCAAAGAATAGTATAGCAAATATCTTCTAAAAGTTTAGCAAGTGTATGCTGTTGTCAAAACACTTTGACTGGCATGGTGGATCGCGATTTCTGATACGCCATGTATCTTCATCAACACCTTTGCCAAATTGATTAAGATGCTCTACATACTCAACGACTATTGAGTACGGTGTAGAGCAAGCTTTTGTTTTTAAACAGGGCTCAATAAGTTTCCTAGCTCTCCCAAGCGCAGTAAGAGAGCAGAAAGACTTACTTTTCATTATTCCGACACATACTAATCATAAATGCTTAGAACAACAAAACACTTCAACATTGCCAAACTTTTTTTGGGACGATGGTATCCCGAATTGTGTGGTGAGGAGGATGGACTACTGTGGGACTATTTGGCTGTCCTGTGTTCTCAATATTAAAGCCAGGAAAGGTTTCAACCAGTCCCTCGTCCCATCCGATATACTGATTGCGATCACTCACCTTAGAGCGGCGGTTGCTCAACGAAGAGTGGAAGGTTACCTTGGGGTTTTAGTTCTATATTTTGAACATTGGAGGCTCAGGCTTAACATAGGAAATGCAGATCCATCATACTTAGGAGTAAGGGAATGGGAATCTTTAGGAATATATGGCGATTCTCTCCGTCGGTGAAGATGGGAGGTGCGGTACTCACGAATTCTAAGAGCATCAGGTACCTGGAAGTTATTTTTCAGCAGAAAATGTCCTTTGTGAAACATGGGCAATTAGAAAAGACACGGCGGCATACGCGATATTCTACAGGGTGCAGGTGAGAATGAGGGCAGGATTGAGTGAGAGAGTCTGGATGCTCTTGTGCACCCAGTTAGTTAGACCGACGATTTCATATGAAATTTCCTATTTGGGGCTCTATATCCTCTTGTCAGATGGAGTGCATATGAAAGGAGGGTCTTTGTCCATTGCATGGGACCTAAAGGAAAGATTATGGATGGGGGTCAATGGACTAGGTCTTCGAACAGGACAGTCTACGCTGCTTCCGGTGTTGTGGACGAGGCACGCCATTAAGTTTCTCCAGAGATGTAGGGATCAGCCCAATTAGAAGGTAAGGTCGTGATGCATTTATAAGGAGCAGTATATCTAAGGGAGACTAATGGGAATATGCCGCCGATTTGCCTCCTTTACCTTGAGGAGGAGGCCCTGGTTTTTAATGGTGATGGACATGTGATTTTCTACCATAGAAGGTTCCAGACTTACGATATGAATAACCTGGTTCACAGTATGGTTCAGTGATTTGTCATTGGGGATTATGGATTTTTGATTTTATTTTGTGTTATGTTTGATTTTTGGATTTCATTTTGTATGTTTTAAATATTGGCGCAATGTGTCTTAAAGGATACATTCAATCATTGTAAAAAGTGTAAGCCAAATCAGATGAAAATAGCGCCCTCTATAGGTGCAATGTGTCTTAAAGGATACATTGAGTGTCAGATCACTTGTTTTTGTTAAATTGCAAAATATCAATCGATATTCAGATAAAAAATAAAATATCGTTAGTGCCATCGATATTTTGCAATCTCTACCTACCGCACAACAACCGTTTCGTTTGAAAGAGCACCTTAATCAATTTGACAAAGTGTTAATGAAGATACATGGCGTATCAGAAATCGCAATCCAACACGCCATAAAATTGTTGTGATAACAGCACACACTTGCTAAACTTTTAGAAGTTTTTTGCTACGCTATTCTATGAATAGAAGCATTGAATTGAAATGATCTCCAGCTGGAATATGTTCGAAAAATCCTGAACTACTTTTTATACCCTCCACCATAGGATGGGGATATACTAATTTCGTCATTCTGTTTGTAACACCTAGAAATATGCGTCTAAGACACCATAAAGTCCGTCCGTCTGTCCGTCTTTCTGTCGAAAGCACGCTAACTTTCGAAGGAGTAAAGCTAGGTGCTTGAAATTTTGCACAAATACTTTTTATTAGTGTAGGTCGGTTGGGATTGTTAATGGGCCAAATCGGTCCACGTTTTGATATAGCTGCCATATAACGACCTTGGGTCTTGACTTTTGAGCCTCGAGAGGGCGCAATTCACGTCCGATTTGTTTGAAATTTTGCATGCGGTGTTTTGGTATTACTTCCAACAACTGTGCTCAGTACGGTTCAAATGGTTACATAATCTGATATAGGTGCCATATAAACCGATCTTGGATCTTGATTTCTTAAGCCACTAGTGAGAGCAATTGACTGAAATTTTGCATGAATTGTGTTGTTATGACTTCCAATAACCGTGATAAGTATGGTTCAAATCGGTCTATAACCTGATATAGCTGTCATATAACTTGTTATAATTCTAATAGCATAACAATTCTTATTCATTATTCCTTGTTGGCCTAAAAAGAGATACTGCGCAAAGAACTCGACAAATGCGATCCATGGTGGAGGGAGATTCGGCCCGGCCGAACTTAGCACGCTATTACTTGTTATACCCAGCACCGAAGGATGGGGGTATATTCATTTTGTCATTCTGCTTGCAACACATTGAAATATCCATTTTCGACCCTATAAAGTATATATATTCTTGATCAGCGTAAAAATCTAAGACGATCTAGACATGTCCGTCCGTCTGTCTGTTGAAATCACGCTGCAGTGTTTAAAAATAGAGATATTGAGCTGAAACTTAACACAGATTCTTTTTTTGTCCATAGACAGGTTAAGTTCGAGGATGGGCTATATCGGACTATATCTTGATATAGCTGCCATATAGACCGATCCTCCGATTTAGGTTCTTAGGCCCATAAAAGCCACATTTATTATCCGATTTTGCTGAAATTTGGGACAGTGAGTTGAGTAAGGCCCTTCGACATCTTTCTGCAATTTGGCTCAGATCGTTTCAGATTTGAATATAGCTGCCATATAGATCGGTCCTCCGATTTAGTTTCTTAGGCCCATAAAAGCCACATTTGTTATCCGATTTTGCTGAAATTTGGGACAGTGAGTTGTGTTAGGCCCTTCGACATCTTTCGTTAGTTTGGCCCAGATCGGTCCAGATTTGAATATAGCTGCCATATAGACCGACCCTCCAATTTAGGGTCTTAGGCTCATAAAAGCCACATTTATTGTCCGATTTTGCTTAAATTTGAGACAGTGAGTTGCGTTGAGCTCTTCGACGTCCTTCTTCAATTTGGCCCAGATCGGTCCAGATTTGGTTATAGCTGCCATATAGATCGATCCAACGATTTAGGGTCTTAGGCCCATAAAAGCCACATTTATTATCCGATTTTGCTGAAATTTGAGACTGTGAGTTGCGTTTGGTTCTTCGACGTCCTTCTTCAATTTGGCCCAGATCGGTGCAGATTTGAATATAGCTGCCATATAGACCGATCTCTCGGTTTTAGGTTTTGGGGCCATAAAAGGCACATTTATTGTCCGATTTCGTCGAGATTTGGGACAGTGCGTTGTGTTAGGCTTTTTGACATCCGTGTCGTATATGGTTCAGATCGGTTTATTTTTAGTTATAGCTTCTAAAAAGACCAATATTGTTTTATACACAATTGAACAATGACTTGTACCGATTAGTATTTGGTCCAAATCGGAACATATTTCGATATAACTGCTATGGGACATAAGGTATGCAATTAACACCGGATTTTGATGAAAGGTGGTTTACCCGAGGTGGTGGGTATCCAAAGTTCGGCCCGCCTTTTTACTTGTTTTTATTTAATTTAATTTATTGTTTTTATTTTGCTTTTTGTTTTTTTCCTTTAAGCTATTGATTTGTTAAAATTTAAATTATTCCTGCCTGGGACATTTCGTAAATTTATTATGCTAACATGTGTCCTATGGCATATCCGCCCCTGTAATCACCGATGTATAACTTTAGTCACTTAATTTCATGTTTATACAAGACCATTTGACAATCATTAAAAGTAGATAAACATTCAAGACAATTAGACTACCATTAAATAATAATGGCATAATAATAAGTGTTATTGTTTTGGTAATTATTCCGCCGCTATAATTAAGTGTTTAAGAAAATATATTATTTCCTTTAGCACTGGCAAGTCATATAAACGAATTCAGGTGATACATGTCTTTGAATGTCACAAAACCAGTTGCCGATGAGGATGATGAAGAGTAGTATGGAGGCGATGATGCTGTTGAAGTTTTTGTGGTTATTTTGAGTCATCATTGGCGTCATGATGCCATCATCAGAAACAAAACCATCTAAACTTAAATTAAGACCATATTAATAAAGCAAAATCAATAAGACATCACAAATTAATGAATTGAACATGCCGCAAATGCAGATGCTAATAATTGTATTAAAACCTTAAATTGTAATTAAGTATTAATGTAATCAAAGGTATTGGAAAGAGAGCAATTTTAATAATAACAATTAAGTTTAATAACTTTTCACAAATAAATCAAGAAGTGTTGTGAAAACGGAAACTGGTTACCAAATCAAGTGTAAAGTCAGATGGCTTTTATTGAACTTTATGGCGATGCAAAACAGCAGCAGATGATGTTTGGCTTAAAAAATTTATGACAACAGCGTTGCAGATTTATTATCTTTATTCTTCCGATAAAGCACACTTTTGAATTTAATCCTGATCAGCGGTCATACTTTTCGATCGAAAATATGTACTTTTTTAAGTTACGAAATCTCCACCGTTGTAAGGCCGCTTCGACGGTTCTAAATGTCCTCCTGATGGCAGGGGGATTTGACGTGGTTCTTATTAAGGCTGGCTACTACTAAATCTTCAGTGCTTAGCGACGGAAGAAGAAAAACATTTAGACTACTCTTTGCAAGAATAAAGTCTCTGTGTTTCCCATTCCCCGCACCCTTGAGTAGTTCAAATCCCGACATTTTAGACCACGAACCACGAACCATGCGTGGTCTAAAAATTTCGGGATTTGAACTACTCAAGGGTATGGGGAAAGGGTAACACAGAGCCTGTATTCTTGCAAAGAGTAGTCTAAATGTTTTTCTTCTTCCGGAAACACAGAGACTGTATTCTTGCAAAGAGTAGTCTAAATGTTCTTCTTCCGTCGCTAAGTACTGAAGATTTAGTAGTAGCCAGCCTTAAAAAAAACAATTCTCATTACTGGCTGGCTTCCCTATATATGGCACACAATTCAGAGATGCCGCCTTCAAACTTTAAGTCGATGGTTGAAGCCGCCTCATTGTAGGAAGTGATGCTAATGCACATCACCACATATGGGGAAGTTCAGATATCAGCGAAAGGGGTGAGCTGCTTATCGAATATATTTTAAGCTGCAATCTGGCGATTTGTAATAAAGTGGATAAACCGACCTTTATTACCAGGAACAGGCAGGAGGTATTAGATATTACCTTTGTAGCGGAAGATATATTGGGTTGCCCAAAAAGTAATTGCGGATTTTTCATATAGCCAAATTTTTTCACAGCTGGTGACAAATTTTTTCACAGCTGGTGACTCTGTAATTGCATTCTTTCTTCCGTCAGTTATCAGCTGTTACTTTTAGCTTGCTTTAAAAAATCCGCAATTACTCTTTGGGCAACCCAATAAGTAGAAGAATATGCGACTGGGAAGTGTTGATTGACCACAGCTTCTCTGATCATCGTTATATTAGTTTCAACCTTGGAGAAAATAATACAGAAGTGGTTCGTCGGCTAAACAGAAGAAAGGCGGATTGGGATAAATTTCGGCACAAATTTTGCACGTTTTTCCCCTTCTAGACCAAAAAAGGAAGTGGAAACTGCGAAGGATATAGACATAGTGGTCAAGCGGATCACGAAGGCCATGAACGAATCGCTTGTGTCAGCATGTCCTAGTGCCAAGTAAAGGGGCAAACAGCGACCGCCATGGTGGACCCCAGAGACGGTGGGTCTAAGGATGGACTGCAGAAAACTCTTCAACAGAGCAAAAGCCACAAGAGCACCACACGATTGGGATATCTACAAGGCTTAGCTAAGAAAATATAAGGGCGAGATTAGAAGGGCTCAGAACAAATGCTGGGTAAAATTCTGCAGCTCCGTAAAGGATACATCTGAGGCCTTTAGACTAAGGAAGATTCTGTCCTCGAGACCTATTATGGTGAAGTATATACAGAAGTCAGAGAATGTATGTCTAGTGAGGAAACACAAGAGCTACTCGTTGATATACATTTCCCGGGAACTTCTCCAACGGACAACGTGTCGCCAGAAGAGGTTGTCAGTAGTATGAAATTCGTCAGAGACTATTAGGAAAATTGTGTCTGAGCCGAAAATCCTTTGGGCGATAAGAAGTTTCGACTCCTTTAACCAGGCCCTGGTGATGTATCTCCGGTTGAATAACAAGCTGTGTCTGATAGACTGGTTTCCTGGCTTAGGGAGATATACTCTTCTTGTATCAGAATGTCATATATACCTGTGGGATGGAGGGACACGAAGGTCATTTTCATTCCGAAAGCAAGAAAACCCTACCACAAGAAGGCCAAAGATTTTCGTCTTATTAGTCTGTCAACCTTTATGCTGAAGACTCTTGAGAGGTTGATAGAAACATATCTTAGACATGCATGTAGTAAAGGCAGATGCACTGAAACAGCCCTTCACGGTGTAGTTGGCTACATAGAGGGTTCTCTCGCTACAAAGGAATATACAATGGTAGCATTTCTTGACATTGCAAGGTGCTTTCAATAATGTAAAACCGACGTCAATTATGAAGGAGTTGGAGTTTCTAGGCATCAACTCTACCCTAAAAAATTGTATTAATAACTTACTTACTAAAAGATGCATTACGGCAGGCTTGAGATCTGTGAATCCAAAAAGGTCGGTCAGTACAGGAACCTCTGAACGAGGTGTACTGTCTCCTCTACTTTGAAATGTAGCGATTACCAATATATTGTCTCTAGAAGAAAAAGGTGTAAAAGTGGTCGCGTATGCTGATGACGTGGCAATTGCCGTTAAGGGAAAGTTTCCAAGCACTCTAAGAGATATACTTCAGGAAGACTTACGAGCAACAGTAAAGTGGGCTACCGAAAGTGGTCTAGGTATAAATTCGTGCGCAAAATACCTGCGTGTTTGGCTGGTCAGGAAATTGAACTTCAAATCCAACATTTTGGAAAGGCCACGAAAGGCAACTCTTGCCCTATACACCTGCAAAAGAGCCATTGGCAAAAGTTGGGGGTTTGAACCGCGTGTCATGTTGTCAGACCTATAATGGTATATGGTGTTGTGGTCTGGTGGACGGCGCTTTAAAAATCCACCTACTGCTCAATACTTAACCGGATTTAAAGGAAGACTTGTTGTGCATCACAGCCACACTTAGGACGACAATATCTGATGCACTGAATTTAATGCTACATTTAATGCCCCTGGACATTGTGGCTAGACAAATTGCAGTGACTACTGCCGTGAGGTTAAGAGAGCTTTTTCATAGGCCATGTGGCAGCTACGGACACAATGTCCGATGTTCCAGGCAGTATGGATTACACCCTGCCTAAGCCACTTTTTGACAAAAAGTACTGTACAAATATTCCTGATAAAACCGATTGGAACTACGATATCCCTGTTGACAGGAGGTACATAGGCTTCTACACGGATGGTTGCAAACTAAACGACCAGGTGGGCTTTGCGGTGTACTCTAAACATCTAGAACTGGTCATATCGAAAAGGCTGTCCGACCACTGCAATGTGTATCAAACGGAGATACTTGCAATTAAGGAAGCGGTGGAATGGCTGAGATATAATATCATTACGACGATTGGCATAAATATCTTCTCAGACAGCCAGGCAGCCATTAAATCCCTGGAGAACCTATTTCTGAAAACAAAAACAGCCCTCGACTGTCGCAGATCTCTCAACGAAATGGCTGAACAGTTCAAAATTCACCTGTTCTGGGTGCAGGGCCACAGAGATATCCCAGGAAATTGTAAAGCGGACGAGCTTGCGAGAAAAGGAACTACCTTACGCATTTGAGGGAAACTGGAATCTGTGGGTATGCCTCTAGTGATATGTGAGCTAAGTTTTCTGGAACAGGCCTGAAGTACAACGAATGATAGAAGGTCACAAAGAACTTTGAGCATTCCAAAACTATGTGGCCACAAAGAGGGGACTGAGACCTATCCAAAACTATTTGGCCTAGTCTACACTTGAAGAGGTCTACCGCTTTGCTGTCATTGGCTGGAACAGACTTCTCAGCCATTGTGTCCGTCATCACAGGTCACTGTCTAATCGGAAAACATGTTGACAGGACTGAAGGTTGCCAGCAGCGACTTTTGCAGAAGCTGTAGGGACATCGAGAAATAAGAAACTATAGAACACCTTCTGTGTGTTTGTCCCGCACTAACAGTTAGAAGGAGTTTCACTTTAGGTTTGAGATCTTGTCTGATTTAGCGGATGTGAACAGAGAGATCGATCACATGTTTAGCAGCGCTGCACGCTGCTTAATGATGGGGAACTACGCTGTAATCCAAATAGAGTGCCTTTGAGCGAAATCTCTTGGAAGATAGAGCACTACAAACATCGCTCAAAGTTTGTTTTAATTTTTTTTATTTTATTTTATTTTCTTTTTTGCAATTTTTATTGAATGGTGCATTTTATTTGACATAATTTTTACGTCACTTTAATTTTTTTTATTTTTTTTAATTTTGTATCATTTTCATTTCTTTCAATTTTTCCCAATTGATTATTAAGTTATTTTTTATTATTTTATAAAATTTTTTTAAACTGAAAATCTAATTTCATGGTTTTCATATCAAAAATTTCATCGAAATTTTCGCAAAGATTTTGACTCTTGGAAACTTTTGTCTTATTTAGCAAATATAGTCAAGTTTTCAGTGAAATTTAATTAATTTTTCACTGCGCTATATTTGTTCGGTGTATTCACAATGCAGCCCCTGTTTTTTGCAAGATATTACAATCAAGTGACTAATGTTCGCATAACCCAAAAAGCTTTCTTTCCAGATTATTTCATTTTTGTTTTTTTACAATTTTTTTTTTAATTTTTCTCAACACTTTCGAATCCTCTTAACTTGGTTCCCACGCTTTCAAATTAAATTTGATATGATTTCTGTTTTTATTCACATTCTGTATCCTCCAATGCAGCATAATCAACACCAACGATGGAAATTGAAGCGCTCAGGGCAATTGCTGAATGGTCCATTAACAGGAGCAGCCAAACAGACATCTTGTTCATGAAGCAACCTCTCTCCCCCGCCACATCACACAACGCAAATGGAGTAGTCAAGCTATCACTTTAGAGGTTTTATTCAAACTCTTCAGTTTGCCATTCAATTGTGGCTTCATTCGCCCCATCGTCGAAACAAATATACAGAAAAATTGAAGAAGAACTAAAAACAAAGATACTCAACAACAAAACTCAATCCTTGTAGCGAAAAAAAAAACCAAAGCAACCTTTTTAAATTGTTTGGAGACAAGAAAGCAAAACCAGAAAATCTCAAAAAAGTAAGGAAAATGATGCAACACAGACATGCAGCAACAAGTTGGGGCAACCAAACAACTCCTTCAACGCCCCACTTCAACAGCCCCTGGGGAGGTGCACTCTTGAAAATCTGCCCTCCATGTGGTTCTGCGAGAAGTAATTTAATATGTTTTAGCCTCGGGACAAAGTCGCGAAGCAAAGACCAATGGTCCAAAGCAAGTAAAGTAGTGTAAAAAGTCGTCAATAAGGCAGCACAATCTACTTTTTTGTTTTGATTCTTTCTTTAGATGTAGACAATAATTTTAAGTTTTGCTTTCGTTTGAACTGCTTTTTGGGGAGATAAATGAAAGGATGTTGTGAACATTTAGGGGAAATACGATATGTTTTTGCGCGTGTAAAGTTTGAGTAGAGTAAAAAATCTAACATTAAAATTATGGTGATCATAAGGATGTCTACGTTTAAATTTGATTTTCCAATGGGCAATAACGCATGTAAAGGGTGATTTTTAAAGGGCTATAGGAAAGTTTTTCAAAAAAAAAAAACACATAATATTCAGAAAAATTTATGAAATCTTTATATGAATCGATAATACGTTCCATATGATACTCTTTCCAAGATTTCGTTCGGTATCTAACGATTAAATGCCTCAATATTGTCTTCCAATACGTCAATTGAAGCGGTCTTATCTGTAAAGACATTAACTTTATCATAGCCCCACCCACAAAAAATAGTCTAAAAGCAGTAAATCGAACTATCTGGGCGGCCAAACGACCGGTCCTGTACGTGTAATAAAATGTTCAATGAACTCGCCTCTCAATAAGTCCAATGATGCCACCAGCCCATAAATAAAATGTTCATCGAACTCGTCTCTCAATAAGTCCATTGTCCGACTTGTTAAAACCACATGTCATGCAAGTCAAGATCTTTAAAGTTGGATATCATCTCACGATAGCTCTAACCATTCACAGTTACCTAACGATTCGCATCATCTTGGAAGAAGTACGGTCCAATGATGCCACCAGCCCATAAACCGCTGCAAACTATGACTTTTTCTGGATGCATTACTAGCTCTTGCAATGCTTCTGGCTGATCTTCACCTCAAAATCGACAATTCTGCTTAGTTACGTACCCATTGAGCCAAAAATGAGCTTCGTTGCTTTAATATAGCCATACAAAAAATAGTCTAAAGGCGTAAAATCGCACGGTCTAGGTGGTCAATTGACCGGTACCGAACGTGAAATAAAATGTTCATCGAACTCGTCTCTCAATAAGTCCATTGTCCGATTTATTAAAACCACATGTCATGCAAGTCAAGATCTTGCATATTGGGCAAAAATAAGTTGGATATCATCTCACGATAGCACTAGGCATTCACAGTTACCCTCCGATTCGCATCATCTTGGAAGAAGTACGGTCCAATGATGACACCAGCCCATAAACCGCACCAAACTGTGACTTTTTCTGGATGCATTGGTAGCTCTTGCAATGCTTTTGGCTGACCTTCCTTCCAAAATCGACAATTCTGCTTATTTACGAACCCATTGAGCCAAAAATGAGCTTCGTCGCTGAGCACAATTTTGCGCGCGATGAACTTTCTTAACAGAGTACGCATTTTAGTAAGAACTTCGTCCCATAGTGACTTAAGAAGTAAAATCGGGAGATCTGATTATATGGAAGCTATATCTGTTTACTGATCGATTCCGATCATATTTAACATGTATATTTAAGTTTATAAAAGCCGGTGTACAAAATTTCGGCGAAATCGGATATGAATTGTGCCCTCTAGAAGCTAAAAATATACTCAGGAGTTAGGTTTATACGGGGTTCTATCAGGTTATGAACCGATTAAGACCATACTCAACACAGTTGTTGAAAATCAAAACAAAACACCTTGTACAAAAATTTTGCCAAATCGGATAGTAATTGCGCCCTCTATCGGCTTAAGAGGTCAAGATCCAAGATCGGTTTATTTGGGAGCTATATCAGGTTTTGAACCGATTTGTACCATACTCAGCACAGTGGTTGAAAGTCATAACAAAACACCTCATGCAAAATTTCCGATAAATCGGATAATAGTTGCGTCCTCTATCGTCTCAAGAGGTGAAGATCCAAGATCGGTTTATATGGGTTATCAGGTTATGCACAGATTTGTACCATGCTCAGCACAGTGGTTGATAGTCATAACAGAACACCTCATGCAAAATTTCCGATAAATCCGATAATAATTGCGCCCTCTAGCGGCTCAATAAGTCCAGATCCGAGACCGGTTTATATGGTAGCTTTGTCAGATTATAAACCGATTTTGACCATACTCATCACAGCTGTTGAAAGTCATAACAAAACACCTCATCCAAAATTTCAGACAAATCGGATAATAATTGCGCTCTCTTTCGGCTCAACAAGTCAAGATCCTAGATCCGTTTATATGGGAGCTATATCAGGTAATGATCCGATTTTGACCATACTCATCACAGCTGTTGAAAGTCATAACAAAACACCTCATCCAAAATTTCAGACAAATCGAATAATAATTGCGCTCTCTTTCGGCTCAACAAGTCAAGATCCTAGATCGGTTTATATGGGAGCTATATCAGGTAATGAACTGATTTTGACCATACTCAACACAGTTGCTTGAAGTAACAAAAAAAAAAAATAAATAACAAAACAACTCAACAAATAACGAAACAAACAAAATTTTGGCCAAATCGGATAACAATTGCGCCCTCTAGCGGCTCAAGAAATCTAGTACCGAAATCGGTTTATATGGCAGATATATCAGGTTATGAATCGATTTAGACCATACTTGGCACTGTAATTGGAAGTCAAAATAAAACACCTCACGTCAAATTTGAAACAAATCGGGTAATAATTGCGCCCTCTAGCGGCTCAAGAAGTCCAGATGCGAGATAAGTTTATATGGCAGCTATACCAGGTTATGAGCCGATTTAGACCATACTTGGTACGGTGGTTGGAAGGCGTAACAAAAACAAAACACCTGATACAAAATTTCAGACAAATCGGATAATAATTGCGCTCTCTCTCGGTTCAAGAAGTCAAATCCTAGATCGGTTTATATCAGTTTATGAGCCTATTTGGATAATACAATTATTGGAAGTCAAAACACTTCGTGCGAAATTTCAGCCAAATCGGATAACAATTGCGGCCTTTAGCGGCTCAAGAAGTCCAGATTTGAGATCGGTTTATATGGAAGCCATATCAGATTATGAACCAAATTTGACCCTACTCATCACAGTTGTTGAATGTCATCACAGTTGTTGAATATCAAAACACCTCACATAATATAATTGCTCACTCTAAGGTTCAAGGAGTCAAATCGCCAGAGCGGTTTATAAGGCAGCTATATCAAAACATGGATGTAGTCCATTTACAATCTCAATAGACCTTCCCTAATAAGAAGTATTCATGCAAAATTTCCAGCGGCTATGTTTAAATATAGTCCGACCTCCACCATATTCAGGAAGGCTATATAAGGATCTAGGGGTCTGGAGGCCACCGTAGCGCAGAAGTTAGCATGTTCCCCGATGATGCTAAACGCCGGGTTCGAAACCTGGCGGGACTATCGGAAAAAATATTTTTCAACGGTGGTTTTCCCCTCCTAATGCTGGCAACATTTGTGAAAACTACTCTCCAAAGAGGTGTCGCACTGCGGCTTGCCTTCGGTGAGTGGATTTGGCCAGGTCGAGCTAAAAGGTCATGATCAGAACCAAGAACGAAGTTATTATACTCAACCAAAATGATTTTTAAAAGATCACTGCAAACATTTCGAAATTTTCCTAAGTTTTATGTTTCTTTAGGCAGGCCATAAAACATCATATTCCCATAGAGGCCTAAAGTGGTACTGCAAAGATTAGTCGGCGTAGATCACTCACGCCGTACATCATGTATTTATATTGGTATATTATTATTATTTATGTTGTCGTTATTTACTGACTACGTTTGTCGGGCCAAAAAACAAACAATAAAAACAAAACTAAACTCAAGAAGATGTAGAAGAAGCCGAGATTGTTTCTACACAAAATTTCCAAGAATTGACTGTTGCCTTTTGCGGTGGCGGCAACAACACACAACAAACACATCGCATCGCATCGCATCCCAACCCAACCAACAACAAAACCATATTATCGTGCCAAACGGACAGGCCGCCACCGAGCCATCTTCGAGCGAATTTAAAAGTGTTGGAGGGAAAAAAACGACAAAAAAAATGGAAATCCATAACCTTTGGAAGCGTTCACTGATTAAATACGAAGAAGAAGCCTAAGCAATCAAGCATTTATGCCAAGAGGAACATTACACTGAAAGAAATTGTGGGTGAAATTTGTAATATAAAGTGTTCGTGGCGAAAAATTTAAAGGTGGGTATTCTAAGATGTTTAGGAAAATATTTTTTAAACAATATTTTTCTTCAAAAGTGTAATTTTTTCGGGGTGTACATCAAAGCCTTGGCAAACAAACTCCAAACAATGAAATGTGTGGCGGTGACTTCCTAAATGTTTGGTCTTCTTTTGTTCCCTCTGTTTTTGGGCTCATTGGTGAAGTACTTGTCTTCGGTGGTAGGTAGGTAGACATCTTGAAGACTTCTACAGATATCATCCACATGCATATTTGTTGTAGAAAAAGTCTACTTCTTTTTATTTTGTGGCTATGCCTTAAACTTGCAAAATGAAATGAAGGTGAAACTTCTTTACAATGTCCACAAAGCTTCTTCAGGTTTAAATCTAAAGCAATGCCAAATGATGTGCTGCTGCTGTTGCAAGTGAACCCCAGATACAAAGACAATATCTATATTCATTAAAATGGAGTAGTAAAAGTTGAAAAATTTTAGACTAGTCTTTGATGATGAACGAGGGAAATAAAAAATAGAAAAAGCCAGAATGAAACAAAAAAAAAAAAATTAAAAACAAAATAAAATATAGGGAGGTATTTTGGGTTGGGGCGGCTCCCCAAACACATGGCTCTTTATTGTCGTGATTAGTCTCTATATCCATTTGGCGGGTTTTAGGCGGCCTCTGCGGCATCCTACCCCCACAATAGAAGCCATGTTTTGTTTTCGGTGACTGTTAGAGTGCAAACAATGTCGAACACATTACCAACTTCTGAAATCTGGTTTTTTTGAAAGTTAGGGAAAGGGGAAGTGCTTTTTAGGGGAAACATTTCGACTCAAATATGGATATCAAATTCGTGCTCTACTTCCAAATCCCTTTAATTTGAGCCCCTTATTGCCATGGTCGGTAAGTATGAACCGTTTGAAGGGTGTTTTGGGGCTGGGGCGGCCACCGGCACTTTACCCTGAAAATGGATATCAAATTCGTTCTTTACTTCCAAATACCGTTGATATTATTAGCTCCATATTGCTATAGTCGGAAATGAAGTTCAGTTTAAGGGGTGATTTTGGGCGTAACCCCAAACTCTTGGCTCCAAAATTGGATAGCAAATTCGTTTTCCACTCTCAAATACCTATTCGACGTATTTTTAGGAGGAAAAGCGCTACCTAGGCTTTAACGCAAATTTTAATGCCATATTCGTAATCTACTCCCAAATTCCTTTTATACCTTTAACTTGAGTCCCATATAGCTATAGTCGGCTAATAGGCCCATTTGGGAGTATTTGGGGTTGAGGCGACCTCCTATTACTTGGACCTATTTTTTTATGCCATATTTGTAATCTACTGCCGAATACTTTTCATTTGAGTCCCATATTGACATGAACGTCTAATATATCTGTTTAGATAAGTTTTGGGGTTGGGGAGGCCGGCTGGGTACTTAGACCCAAATTTTTTTTATCTATTCTCGTTTCCAATACCTTTCATTTAATACCCATATTGTGCCTATCGGTCCACTTTTGGTTTTGGCTGGCCTTTTTGGGGTAAGGGGGAGGGTCCGCCCCAATCCGATATCTAAAAATTATATAACCTTTGTCTCCTTCTACAAAAACCTACATAATCCATGAAAATTTTAAGAACATCAGTGCAGCCGTTTTTGATTTTACAGAACAAACAAACAAACCGAGTCTCATATAGTCACGATGTGTCATATAGCCATTGGGGGGCGTTTTTGAGGGATGGGGTGACCCCCAACATTTGGATCTGATTTTGTATGCCATATTCGTAATCTACTCCCGAAAACCTTTTATTTGAGTCCCATATTGATATGGACGTTCAATTTGTCTACCTTTAGAAGTTTTGGGGTTAGAGTGACTTCCTGGGTACTTGAACCCAATTTTAAATACCATATTCGTATTCTTCTTAAATACCTTTCATTTGACATCCATATTGTCCTTATCGGTCTACTTTTGATTTTGGGTGGCGTTTCTGAGGTAACGGGGGAGGGTCTGCCCCCTTCCGATATCATCAAATTATAAAGCCTAGTCCTTCCTCCGGAAAATATTCGTAATCTACTCCCGAATACCTTAAATTTGAGTCCCATATTGTTATGCTCCACCAATAAACCTATTTTACAGTGTTTTGGGGTTGGGGCGGCCCCCAGTTACTTGGACCCAATTTTTAATATGAAATTCATACTCTACTCCTGAATTCCTTTCATTTGAGTCGCATATTGTCCTGATCTTTTTATTTTTGGGTAGTACTATTAGTGTAAGGGGGAGGGTCCGCCCCCCCTTCCGATATCAAAAATTTATATGTATCCTTTCAGAAAAAACCTACAAAATCTGTGAAAATTTCAAGATAATCTGTTCAGCCGTTTTTGAGTCTATACGGAACATAGAAATAAATCGACAAACAAACAAACACAAATTCATTTTTATATATTGGGTTGCCCAAAAAGTAATTGCGGATTTTTTAAAAGAAAGTAAATGCATTTTTAATAAAACTTAACTTTTTTTACACTTTTTTTCTAAAGCAAGCTAAAAGTAACAGCTGATTCCTGACAGAAGAAAGAATGCAATTACAGAGTCACAAGCTGTGAAAAAATTTGTCAACGCCGACTATATGAAAAATCCGCAATTACTTTTTGGGCAACCAATATAAGATAAAACAATAAAAAAAAATTTTGTACTGGAGAATCTATTTTTTTTAATAAATTTCTGTCATTGATTGTTATGTATACGTGGAAGTGACCCAATTACTTAATATCTATTACGATCTTTATTTTCTCAAATCATTTGGCAGCCCTAATCGGCATTAAGTCTAAAGAGCAGCATGCGCAAATGGAACAGACCAAAGCGCAAAGCGACATATTCAGCTGAAATGAAATCTGGTTTTATTTAACAATAAATTTCTAAGAATTTTGCAATGGAAAATTAAATGAAACCATTCCGCATAATGTTTTCAATACGTAAGCAGAAAAACACATTAAATGAATACAGCCAAAAAGTATGATCACTTAATCATGTGTGCAGAAGATTTAAACACCAAGGGGATTAAAACAAAAGACTTAAGAAACGAACTCGAAATATCTTTGTGTGATGCAAACAAACACTTGAAAGTAAACTTAGTGGAACATATTTTCAAGTTTGTTTGCAAATTTTTAGTAAGAATTCATTTTAGGCATATCGTTAAACGTAACTAAAATATTTATTTTGAGATAAACAAGTAAAAGGGTGCTAAATTCGGCCGGGCGAATCTTATATACCCTCCACCATTGATAGGTGTTGTTAAGTTCTATGCCCGATATCTATTTATGGCCAAACAAAGGAAAACGGATAAGAATTGCTATGCTATTGGAGCTATATCAGGTATGGATCCTTGGTTTGGATGATGGGAACCATAGAAGAAGTGATTGTGCAAAATTTCAGGGTAGCCCTAAGGTGCTCAAGTTTTAAAATCTGGGGATCAATTTATATGGGAGCTACATCAGGTTATGGATCTTTTCAGCCAAATCAGACAAGAATTGCGCCATCTCATTGAAGGCAATTGGGAGATCGGTTTATATGGGAGTTATTTCAGGTTTTAGACTAATTCAGGTCATACTTGGCGGTATATTGAAGTTCATAGAAGAAGTCATTGTGCCAAATTTCAGCCATTTCGGGTAATTATTGCGCACACCAGAGGCTTAAGAAATCAAATCAGGAAATTATACGGCAGCTATAACGTGAACCGATTTGGAAAATTTACAATCCCAACCGACCTGTCCTAATAAAAATCCGTTTCGTAAAATTTCAAGCACTTATCTTTACTGTTTCGAAAGTTAGTATGATTTTGACAGATAGACTGATGTCCGTCCCATGGCTGAATAGATTTGGAATTCCAAGACGATCAAGAATATATTTTGTTTGGTCTCACATCATTACTTCGATGAGTCACAAACGGAATAACGTTGTTAGTATATGCCTATCCTACGGTGGAAGGTACAAAAATGGGGAATTTTTATTAATTTTTACGGCGTTAAGTGTGGTCAAACTATACCTCCACCATCAAATGGGGTATCATGGTAATTTCATCATTCCGTTTGTAACACATCGAAATATTGAGCTGAGGCCCAACAAATTAAACATATAATTGATCGTGATAACACTCTAAGTCCTTTTAGCCTTGTCCGTCCGGCCGTCTGTCCGTCCACCTGTCTGTCTGTCAAAAGCACGCTAACTTTCGAAGTAATAAAGCTAGGCGTTGAAATTTTGCAAAAAAAATTCCATGTCGGTCCACGTTTAGATATAAATAGCTGCCATATAAACCGATCTCTGATCATAAATTCTTGAGCCTCTAGAAGGCGCAATACTAGTCTGAATTGGCTGAAATTTTGCACAAAGTGTTTTGCTTTGACTTCCAACAGCTATGCCAAGAGCGGTCCAAATCGGTTCATAACCTGATATAGCTCCCATATAAACCGATCTTGGATCTAGAATTCTTCAGCCTTAAGAGGTCGCATTTCTCATCCGAGTTATCTGGAATTTTGCACAAGGTGTTCTGCTTTGATTTCCACTGTGTTAAGTATGGTCTAAATCAGTTCATAACCTGATATAGCTGCCATATGAACCGATCTTCATATTTGACTTCTTGAGCCTCTAGACAGCGCAATTCTTATCCCATTTGGCTGAAATTAGCCACAAGGTGTTATGTTTTGATTTCCAGCAACTATGCCAAGTATGGTATAAATTGGTTCATAACCTGATATAGCTGCCAATAAACGATTTGATTTCTTCATGATGAGGCTTTGGTCTGCCTTGAAATTGCAATCTCTGTAGCCTCTCCAGTGCATTTAAGCATGCCACATGTGCTTTAACTTTTTAAAATGGGTTTCTATTTTGCTTTCTACTCTAAATGGAAGCAAAATCAAAGCCAATTGGTTTGTGCTGGACAAAGAAATCCAACAACAAAATAAAACAACCAAAAAAGTAACGCAAAAACAGATCAGTTAACGGATGGCACGCCGATAAATATGTATGCTGCAATATGCACACATTGAATGGTTACTCTTTGGCAATCAGAGACTGCTGATTGCTAAAAAGGGGTAGACTGCAAGAAAATTGGTCCCAAAAGTCGGTATCAGTATCGTGCTCTACTCCCCAATACCTTTCATTTGTGCCATGGTCGGTAAATATGCCCGATTTAGGGGTGTTTCGAGGGAGTGGAGTGGTCCCCAAAAACACTTAGCCCTGAAAATATGTCAGCATCGTGCTTTATTTCTATTCTCATATATCCATATATCATTTATTTGGACCCCATATTGCCATTGGCCTCAACATTGGATATCAAATTCGTTTTCTAATCTCAAGTACCTTTAATTTAAGCCCCTTATTGCAAAATTCAGCAAATATGCCCGGTTTGGGGTATGGACTTTAAAAACTATCAATATCACTGCCTTGAAAATCCAAATTGTCTTGGAGAGCAAATATGTCCTATTTGGGGGTTGTTACGGTGGTGGGACATCCCTTAGGCAGTCGGTCCCTTATGTTGACCCCGCCCCCCCCAGAGCCCATCGGAAATTTGGATATCAAATTTTTCTTTTTAGGTTACTATATGAGAGCACATAAAATTTCGCTTTAATCGCACCACCCATCTCCGAAATCTGTCCTTTCAAAAAATTAAGACAAGGGGAAAGGTTTAGATATCAAAAAATTAAGTACCCTATTTTCACCACGGGTCCATAATACAACATCTGAGAAAATTTCAAGAAAATTGGTTGAGCCATTTTATATGGCAGACATTTTTATTTAAATTTAATTTCTTAAGGAATTTTCTTCAAATTTAATTTCTTAGGAATTTTTCCAAATTTTTATACCCACCACCGAAGGATGGTGGTATATTCATTTTGTCATTCCGTTTGCAACACATCGAAATATCCGTTTCCGACCCTATAAAGTATATATATTCTTGATCAGCGTAAAAATCTAAGACGATCTAGACATGTCCGTTCGTCTGTCCGTCGTCTGTTGAAATCACGCTACAGTCTTTAAGAATAGAGATATTGAACTGAAACTTTGTACAGATTCTTTTTTGTCCATAAGCAGGTTAATTTCGAAGATGGGCTATATCGGACTATATCTTAAAATAGCCTCCATATAGACCGATCCTCCGATTAAGGGTCTTAGGCCCATAAAAGCCACATTTATTATCCAATTTTGCCAAAGTTTGGGACAGTGAGTTGTGTTAGGCCACTCGACATCGTTCTTCAATTTGGTTCCGATCGGTTCAGATTTGAATACAACTGCCATATTTGAGGTTTTGGGCCCATCAAAGGCGTATTTATTATCCGATTTTGCTGAAATTTGGAACGGTGAGTTAAGTTAAGTTTTTTGGCATACTTCTGCAATATGGAACAGATCGGTCCAGATCACTCGATTTGAGGTTTTGGGCCCATAAGAGGCCCGATGTCGCCGAAATTTGAAACAGTGAGTTAAGTTAAGTCCCTTGACATACTTCTGCCATATGGCACGGATCGGTCCAGATTTTGATATAGCTGGCATATAGACCGATCTCTCGATTTAAGGTTTTAGGCCCATAAAAGACGCATTTATTTTCCGATGTCGCTAAGATTTGGGACAGTGAGTTGTGTTAGGCCCTTCGACATCCTTCGCTAATTTGGCCCAGATCAGTCCAGATTTGGATACAGCTGCCATATAGACCGATCCTCCGATTTAGGGTCTTAGGCCCATAAAAGCCACATTTATTATCCGATTATGCTGAAATTTGGGACAGTGAGTTGTGTTAGGCCTTTCGATATTCTTCGTTAATTTGACACAGATTGGTCCAGATTTGGATGTAGCTGCCATATAGACCGATCTCTCGGGTTTAGGTTTTGGGGCCATAAAAGGCGCATTTATAATCCGATTTTGCTGAAATTTGGGACAGTGAGTTAAGTTAAGTCCATTGACATACTTCTGCAATATGGCACAGATCGGTTCAGATTTGGTTATAGCTGCCATATGGACCGATCTCTCGGGTTTAGGTTTTGGGGACATTAAATGCGCATTTATTGTCCGATGTCGCTGAAATTTGAGACAGTGAGTTGTGCTAGGCTCTTCGACGTCCTTTTTCAATTTGGCCCAAATCGGTCCATATTTGAATATAGCTGCCATATAGACCGATCTTTCGATTTAAGGTTTTGGGGCCATAAAAGGCGCATTTATTGTCCGATGTCGCTGAAATTTGGGACAGTTAGTTAAGTTAAGTCCATTGACATACTTCTGCAATATGGCACAGATCGGTTCAGATTTAGATATAGCTGCCATATGGACCGATCTCTCCTTTATAGGTTTTGTGGCCATAAAAGGCGCATTTATTGTCCGATGTCGCTGAAATTTGAGGCAGTGAGTTATGTTAGGCTCTTCGATGTCCTTCTTCAATTTGGCCCAGATCGGCCCAGATTTGAATATAGCTGCCATATAGACCGATCTGTCGATTAAAGGGTTAGGGCCCATAAAAGGCGCATTTATAGTCCGATTTTGCTGAAATTTGGGACAGTGAGTTAAGTTAAGTTCTTTGACATACTTCTACAATATGGCCCAGACCGGTCCAGATTTGGATGTAGCTGCCATATAGACCGATCTCTCGGTTTTAGGTTTTGGGCCAATAAAAGGCGCATTTATTGTCCGATGTCGCCGATATTTGGGACAGTGTGTTAAGTTAAGTTCCTTGACATACTTCTGCAATATGGCACAGATAGGTCCAGATTTGAATATAGCTGCCATATAGACCGATCTCTCGATTTAAGGTTTTGGGGCCATAAAAGGCGCATTTATTGCCCCATGTCGCTGAAATTTGAGGCAGTGAGTTATGTTAGGCTCTTCGATGTCCTTCTTCAATTTGGCCCAGATCGGCCCAGATTTGAATATAGCTGCCATATAGACCGATCTGTCGAATAAAGGGTTAGGGCCCATAAAAGGCACATTTATAGTCCGATTTTGCTGAAATTTGGGACAGTGAGTTAAGTTAAGTTCTTTGACATACTTCTACAATATGGCCCAGATCGGTCCAGATTTGGATGTAGCTGCCATATAGACCGATCTCGCGATTTAAGGTTATGGGCCCATAAAAGGCGCATTTATTGTCCGATTTCGCTGCCATGTAGACCGATATCTCGATTTAGAGTCTTGGCCCCATAAAAGGCGCATTTACAATCTGATTTTTCAGAAATTTGACAGTGACTTATGTAAGGCTTTTCGACATCCGTGTCGTATATGGTTCAGATTGGTTTATTTTTAGATATAGCTACGAAAAAGACCAATATTTTGTTATACACAATTGAACAATGACTTGTACCGATTAGTATTTGGTCCAAATCGGAACATATTTCGATATAACAGCTTTGGGACATAAGGTATGCAAATGTCACCGGATTTTGTTGTTTGTTTTCATATAGAAAATTTTGTCAATACTTCATTTGTTTAATTGACAGAAGGCAGACTGGTCTATGGTTTGCTCTAAATTAATTTTTTTCTCTTGAAAGTTCCTTAAAATTTGTTGATACAGAAAATTTTGTCAAAATTTCATTTTTTTTAACTGGCTGAAGTCAGAGAGATCTATCATCTGCTCCACATCCGATTAAAATTCGTTTTTTTCTTGAAATTGTTTGCAATAGAATCAATTATTTTTCTACGACTTTCATAGTATGAACAAGCAAAAACTCTCAAACCATCCTAAATCCGCAATAAATAGTTTTTGTTGGTGTTCATGGCAAACTCTCACTTTGAACAGAAATGAACACACACACACACAAAAACAAAAGACTTAAGCGACAAACTCGTTTTGCCAACAGCAGCAATTTCAGGTAAACAAAGTAAGAAAAACCCACACACGTAAAACCGAAAGTTTCTTTTCTTTCTTGATTGTTCTCAATAAATTCGTTCGCCCCTTCGTCTCTCCCAACTCTTTGATTTTTTCACAGGCTTTTATTATTTTTTTTTATTGATTATTTTCGTTGTCGTTGTTGTTGTTATTGCTGCTATTGCCAGTTTATGGCGATTATGTCAATCACTGTCTTTCATTCACAATTTGGATTAAACTAACAATAGTGGACAACATTGGCAATGCTATGAGAGTTACCTATTTTTTGTTTTCCTATTTCTTTCAATGGCTAAGAAATAACAGTCATTTGATTGCACTTTTCATTGCTACACCCCAATACTTTGTTTTGAGGTTAATTATAATGGGATTTCTTTGCCATTCGATCGTTTTTTTTATGGATTAAATACAGCCAATCTCTTTGGACAGACTTTTTTTTATTGCGATAAAAATAGAAGTAGGTCTTGGATTGATCTCGTTAACAGATACATTGTATAAATGTGAATTACATTGAAGCCTTAATGGATGTATAGTGACTTACCGCACTTCATAATATATGCTTAATATGACATTGTTTATTAACTTACCTGAAAGAAAAATAAATAAATCAAAGCATTAGTAAATGAGAAGATAACATATTCACAAAGTTGAAGAATTTAAAAAAAAAAATAAAATAAAATTCATAATTTCTTAAAACTTCCTAAAGTAAAGTTGATTTTTATTTCCTTTTTGCTTATAAGGAAATGGTTGCAGATATGTCTTAACTATTAGTAAGTTTATTCACCCAAATTATACCAACAAAACAAAATTATATGTTTTTTTCAACTAATGCCATTCGAATATTTCTGACCTAATTTTAAACAGCACATCTCCTAGAAAAGACACTTCTCAAAATTCGCATAAATCTTCATCAAATCATAGTCTCGTGATCTAAACTTTAGAAATTTTGCCAATTCCCCTTCAAAATCCCACCATGAGTATACATTAATGCATATTTATGTAGCCAATCTCAAAAATTCTCCGAAAAACAAACATGTCACATTAATTTCTCTGATCCCAGAAACCAATTTATCTTTCGACAACAAAATGCAAATCCACTCCACACGCATACGTAACATTTAATTCTATTATGCTTTAGAGAACATTTTGCACTTTATTATCGAAATGAATATTCATAATATTTAAGAGTCTCATAAATTTACACAGCCACGAAAAGTGGGTCATTATTACTTAAAGTTGCTTGTTGAATTCGTATTTTTCCCCTGTCATGTCATTAGTTGGTGTTTAACCTAAATTTAAAGAAAACAAATTGCCAACACCAAGAAGACAGTGAGGGAGCTCCCTATGGTTTTTTTCCAATACAGAATGTACTTCTTGAAACCAAAAAAGATATTTGAAAGGTCCCCAAAAACAAACAAGTTTTGTGTGTATTTTTGTCTTGGAATTGTTGTTGTTTTTTTATTGTTTTGCTAAATTGCCTTTTGTTTTATTATACAATTTTGGCTGTTGACTTTAATGTTTTTCTTTTTCGGATATTTTTGTTCTTTTTTTTAATTGAGTATGGTTATCTGACACATGTTATTTAAGCGTTAAAGCTCTTTTTATGTGCCTCCTCAAATGTATGGGCTTGCCATTTAAACTTTAACTGAGTGAAGAAAATGTAGAACCCGTCCCCTAAATAGGGTTAATGGCCTTTTTTAAGTATGGTTTGCGAAAAAAAATAATTAAGCACAAAAAAATTGGCAAAAGCAAATTAAAGCAAATATTAATTTGCTAAAATATGCAAAATATTCGTATCTATATATGACCTCGGAGAATACAAGTTGAGATCATTGGGTAAACTATGATTCACTAAAAACAAAAACAAAAATAAAATAAAATAAAATACAATAAAATAAAATAAAATCAAATTAAATAAAATAAAAATAAAATAAAATAAAATAAAATAAAATAAAATATAATAAAATAAAATAAAATAAAATAAAATAAAATAAAATGAAATAAAATAAAACAAAACAAAATAAAATAAAATAAAATAAAATAAAATAAAATAAAATAAAATAAAATAAAATAAAATAAAATAAAATAAAATAATATAAACTAAAATAAAATAAAACAAAATAACATAAAATGAAATAAAACAAAATAAAATAATATAAAATAAAATAAAATAAAATAAAATAAAATAAAATAAAATAAAATAAAATAAAATAAAATAAAATAAAATTAAAATAAAATAAAATAAAATAAAATAAAATAAAATAAAATAAAATAAAATAAAATAAAATAAAATAAAATAAAATAAAATAAAATAAAATAAAATAAAATAAAATAAAATAAAATAAAATAAAATAAAATAAAATAAAATAAAATAAAATAAAATAAAATAAAATAAAACAAAATAAAATAAAATAAAAAAAAATAAAATAAATTACAATAAAATAATATAAAATAAATAAAATAAAAATAAAATAAAATGAAATAAAATATAGCATTTGGATAGCATTTGCTAAGTTCTTTGCGATAGCTCTTTATAAGTAAACAAAAGATAATGTATAAGAATTGCTATGCTATTGGAGCCATACCAAATTATAAACATATTGCGGCCATACTTCGTTTGGCTGTTGGAGACCAAAGTAGAAGTCTAATACAATGCAAACAAATTTTGCCCATTAATATTCCACTAAGGAACAGGGGCAAACTTCTCACATATCAATGAGTGCAGTCCGATTCAAGTTTAGTGCAGTCAATGATAAAGGGCCTCCTTCTTATAGTCGAGTTCGAACGGCGTGCCACAGTGCGACACCTCTTTTGAGAGAAGTTTTTATATGGCATAGTGCCTCACAAATATTGCCAGCATTAGGAGGGGAAACCAGCGCTAAGAATTTTTTCTGATGGTCTCGCCAGAATTCGAATCTAGGCGCTCTGCGTAATAGGCGGACATGCTAACCTTTGCGCTACGGTGGCCTCCAAGTCATTGTACAGACCCATTCAGACCATTTTTGGCAAGTATATTGAAGATTATAAAAGAAGTGATTGTACAAAATTTCAGCCAAATCGGATATGCATTGCGCCCTCTAGAGGCTCAAAAATATAATCAGGGGATCGGTTTGTATGGGAACTATATTAGGTTATGAAAAGATTTTGACCATACTTAGCACAATTTTTGGAAATGATAACAAAACACCTCATGCAAAATTTCAGCCAAATCATGTAGTAATTGGTCCCTCTAGCGGCTAAAGAAGTCAAGATCCGAGATCGGTTTATATGGGAGCTATATCAGGTTCTGAACCGATTGGAACCATACGTGGCACAGTTGTTGGAAGTCACAACAAACAAACCACGCAAAATTTCAGCCAAATGGGATAGTGATGGCGCCCTCTAGCGGCTCAAAAAGTTTAGATTTGAGATCGGTTTATATGGGAGCTATATCATGTTATTAACCGATTTGGACCATACATAGCACAGTTGTTGAAAGTCCTAACAAAATACTTTATGCAGAATTTCAGCCAAATCGGATAAGAACTGCGTCCTATAGCGGCTCCAAAATGAAGATCCGAGACCGATTTATATGTGAGCTATATCAGGTTATTAACCGATTTGAACCATACTGGGCACAGTTGTTGGAAGTCATAACAAAACTTCCCATGCAAGATTTCAGACAAATCGCATAATACTTGCGCCCTTTAGCGGCTCAAGAATTCAAGATCCGAGATCGGTTTATATGGGAGCTATATCAGGTTGTGTACCGATTTAAACCATACTAAACACGAAACACCTCATGTTAAGTTTAACCAAATCGGATGAGAAAAGCGCCCTCTAGTGGTTCAAGAAGTCAAGATCCAAGATCAGTTTATATGGCAGCTATATCAGGTTACGGACCGACTTGAACCCTACTTAGTACAGTAGTTGGAACTCATAACAAAACACATCGTGAAAAATGTCAGCCAAATCGGATAAGAACTGCGCCCTCGAGAGTTCTAAGAAGTAAAGATCCCAGATTGGTTTATATGGCAGCTATATCAGGTTATCGACCGATTTGAACCATTGGCACAGTTGTTTAAGTCAAAACGAAACACATCATGCAAATTTCCGCCAAATCGGATGAGAAGTAGATCAAGAAGTCTAATAAGGAGATAGGTTTATATGGCAGCTTTTTCAGGTTATAGACCGATTATAACCATACTTAACACAGTTGTTGGAAGTTATAACAAAATACCTCATGCAAAATGACAGCCAAATCGGATACGAATTGCGCCATCTAGTGGCTCAAGATACAGGATCTATTTATATGGCAACTATATCAAAACATGGACCGATATGGCCCATTTATAATCCCAACCGACCTACACTAATAAGAAGTATTTGTGCAAAGTTAGGGTGCTTTCGACAGATGGACGGACGGACGGACAGACAGACGGACGGACGGACAGACGGACGGACGGACGGACAGACGGATAGACGAACGGACGGACAGACGGACGGACGGATAGATGGACAGACGGACAAACATGGTTAGATCGACTTAAAATGTCCTAACGATCAAGAATATATATTCTTTATAGGGTCTCAGACGTATATTTCGAAGTGTTACAAACGGAATGGCAAAATTATTATACCTTCATCCTATGGTGGAGGGTATAAAAATCGGGCAATGCATATATTTATGTGGAAGCAATGTCTAAAACTGACCCCATTACTATGAAATTAACCAATTGTCTCCAGACTGATAAAAGCATCCCTCGCTCAAAATTTCTTGACAATCGGTTTACAGATGACGACATAATTGCAATGTTATTCCAAATCGAACGAACATATATATGGGAGCTATATCTATATATCTATATTTCAATAGATTTCGTCTCTAGGCCCAACAAAATGCTTGTGCCAAATTTGAAGACAATCGCATGAAAATTGTGACCCGTACTTTGTACACAAATTCACATGGACCGATGGACAGACAGACGGACTTAACTAAATCGAATCAGAAAGTGATTCTGAGTCCATTGGTATGCTTATCAATGGATCTATCTCTTCCTTCTGGGTGTTACAAACTAAGTTGTAATACCTTGTACGACAGTAGTAGTGTAGGGTATAAAAATTCACAAAGCCTCATGGATGTTCCCACATCAAGAAGTAAGGAGCCAAATTGATCACGTTGTGATAGATGGAAGTCATTCATCCAGCGTGTTAGATGTACAATCGATCTGTAGAGAGAATATAGATTCGAATCATTACCTTGTTGCCAAAGGTTGGCAATCGTTTGAGTATGACGAGAAATGTACGTTCTCACACTGCATGGAAGCTGGAAATTGAAAAGCTGTAAACACAGCAGATGCCAACGGCATACTCAACTTGACTGACTCAACTGCTTGGTGAAAGCAACCCTTGTCCCGATGATATAACGGCACAGTGGCAATCCATTGTCTACACCATGGAAAATGCCTCGAAATCCTTCCTTGGATACCGAAGCATCCCCGTCCCCCAAGAAACCCATGGTATGACCAAGAGTGGCGTAATGCTACTAAAGCAAAATATGCGGCACTCTTCCTTTTGGGGTTTAGAGGTGAGGGGACCTTTAGGAAATGGAGTATAGTTGGGGAATGGCGGCTCCCTTTTCAGTTCACTTTTTAGTTTGGATGGAGGTAAAGAGTAGGGTCCACCCCTTGCGGATATCAAAAATTTATTCGGTGATAATTTTAAGAAAATTGGTTCAGCCTTTTTCTGGTCTACAGGACATTCACTTTGACTTTAAGTATAAGAAAATGTGGTTCATATGGGAATAATCACACAGAAAGGCAAATAGACCGTTTTAAAATTTTACAACATCAATAAAAATTTACGAAGTAATAAGGAAATATTTTTATTTCTTGCAGACAGAAAAGCGACAATTTTTGAGTAACTATTTTCACCGATGTTGGTTGTTTATTTGATCATAGTAAATTAATTTTAAAATTCTTAAAAGCACTTTACCACTATACCATTATTGCTTCTATTATTTTACATTAATTGCACTAATTAGATAAAAAAAAATGACAAAATTTGTTATTTTATTATTAAACCACTCTATTTGGCCACTAAGTAATTTTGCTTTATTTGTACAAATAGAAAAAAAAACCCAGCAACTTTGTAGACAAGTTTTTCTCTATTTGCCACAGTTATTTTTTGTTGTTATCTATAGATAGCAGTGAACAGCTTTGTTTTTAACTGTAACAATCTTGGATGACAGCAACAGTTTTTCCTTTGATTTGTGGCTGCAACCAGTTATCTTGTAATGGAAAATTTTTCTTTTGCATTGCTTAAAAAGAATTTTTCTTTCGTTTTAATTGCCTGCTTGCGGTCTTGTAGGTTTTTTTGTGTTTTTCGCAACGAAACTTCAAAGAGGTGGTAGCAGTCAAAAACATTACCATCGAGTTTAAGAGATGTAAGAGCTAAAGTCTCCAAATAATTAAATATTGGAGTTACAATATGAAAGCTTCTAGAGATAAATCTAAAGAACTTAATCTATAATCTGAAGGTAAAAATAGGTGAGTTTGGCCGGATCGAACTTGAGATACCCACCACCTCGAATATATTGGGTTGCCCAAAAAGTAATTGCGGATTTTTCATATAGTCGGCGTTGACAAATTTTTTCACAGCTTGTGACTCTGTAATTGCATTATTTCTTCTGTCAGTTATCAGCTGTTACTTTTAGCTTGCTTTAGAAAAAAAGTGTAAAAAAAAGTATATTTGAATAAAGTTCATTCTAAGTTTTATTAAAAATGCATTTACTTGCTTTTAAAAAATCCGCAATTACTTTTTGGGCAACCCAATATATGTAAAATAACCATACTTTGTCCTAGTTCGATGAAAAATGTATCATTTATAAACCCATAGCAGCTTTTTCCAAATAAAGTCCGATCTCCACCATTTTCAGGAAGGCTATGTTCATATTCTTTAATTGGCTATGACAGAATATTTGTTCCACTAGCCGAACGTAGAATAGCGTTCCAGGCGCCTCGATCTTCTGCGCTCATTCTAAAATCTCTGACACCAAGTATCGAGATATCTCCCACTTCCGTCGGGCTTTTGGTTTTCCCGGTTTGTGTGTACCACCGTGTTTGCCTTCAGAAGACTTCTTTGCTGTAGCTTCTTCATTCATTCTGACAACATGACCTAGCCAACGCAGCCATTGTATTTTGATGCGTGAAACTATTCTATCGTCGTAATACAGCTCATACAGCTCGTGGTTCATACATCGCCCATATTCTCCGTTAACGCCAACTGGTCCATATATATTACGAAGAATCTTTCTCTCAAATACTCCAAGCACTGCCTCATCTGCTTTCACAAGTACCCATGCTTCAGAACCATATAACAGCATGGGTAGTATCAGTGTCTTGTATAGTGTAATCTTCGTTTGTCGAGAGGTGGCCTTGTTTCTTAACTGCTTACTTAATCCAAAGTAGCATCTGTTTGCCAGTATTATTCTTCGCTTAATCTCAAAACTGGTGTCATTCGTTTCGGTTACGGCGGTGCCGAGGTTGATAAAGTTACTGACTGTCTCAAAGTTGTGGTTGCCAACTTTCTCCTTTTCATTTATCTGCTCGGTTGTGAAAGGCTTTTTGGGAGTTAAAACCATCCATTTCGTCTTATCTCCATTAACTGCCAGACTCATTTTCACAGACTCTTATTCGATTGTTTCAAAGGCTGCAGTTACTACTTCCGGTGACCGAACTATGATGTCGATGTCGTCGGCATAAGCGCGTAGCATGTGTTCTCTTGTTATTAGTGTGCCATATCTATTCACATATGCATCTTGTATAATCTTCTCCAGCAGGATATTAAAGAGATCACACGATAGGCTGTCTCCTTGTCTGAAACCCGCGTTTGGTATTAAATGGTTCGGAGAGATTCTTTCCTATACTAACTGAGAAACGCTTATCAGCAAGTGCCATCCTGCAGAGTCTTATTAATTTTGCAGCGATACCAAACTCAGACATGGCTTGAAATACCTTTGAACGTAAAGGAGTATCGAAGGCGGCTTTGTAGTCAACAAAGAGATGGTAGGTGTTGATTTGTCCTTCTCGGGTCTTTTCCAGGTTTTGGCGCAGTGTGAATATCTGGTCCAGGGCGTATTTACCAGGTCTAAATATGCATTGAAAGGGCCCAATTATCTCATTGACTTAAGGTTTTAATCTTTCACACAGTACGTTCGAGAGTATCTTGTATGCGTTGGGCGAAGAGATTTATTCCTCTGTAGTTGGCAAATTCCGTCTTGTCTCCTTTTTTGTGTACGGGACATAGCATGCTGAGGTTCCAATCATCGGGTATGCGTTCTTCTGGCCAGATTGCGTAGATAAGCTGATGCTTATCTACGGGTAACCCGTCGGCTCCTGTTGCCTTGTTGTTCTTTAGTCGGGTCACTGCTACTTGGACCTCATTCTGACTAGAAGGTAAACATTCTATATCATCATCAGGGATTGGTTCTGCGGTATCCTCTTCGCCGCCAACATCGGACACTAGCAGTCGGGTTAAATGTTCTTTCCATATCCTCAGCATGTTATCTGTGTCAGTTACCAGATTTCCTTCTTTGTCTCTGCAGGAGGAAGTGCCTACACCAAAGCCATCGGTTTGATGTTTAATTCTTTGGTAGAATTTCCGGACTTCATTCTGACTCCTGTACATCACAATTCGCTCACACTCACGTCTTTCCATTTCCTTTTTCTTTCTGCGGAATAGACGTTTCTCCTCTCTTCTTTTTTGACGATACCTCTCCTTTATCTGGGGCGCTGCTACTGATTGCAGGGTTGCACTATATGCCGCATTCTTGGCTTCAGTAGCATCTCGATACACTTGGTCGTACCATGGGTTTCTTGGAGGAGGCTTCCGTTACCCAAGAACGGATTTCGCGGCATTTTCCATGGAGTGGGCAATAGTTTGCCACTGCGCCATTATATCATCAGAACACGGAGTGCTTTCATTCAGCAGTTGGGTCAGTTGAGTGGAGTATGCCGCATGCCGTATTCCGTGCAGTGTCAGATCGTACTTTCCTCGCAACAAGGTAATGATCCGAATCTATGTTCGCCGCTCCACGGATCGATCGTACATCTAACACGTTGAATGAATGCCTTCCATCTATCACAACGTGATCAATTTGGTTCCTCGTGTTTTGATCGGGTGACAGCCATGTGGCTTTGTGAATATTTTTAGGTTGAAATCTGGTGCTACTAACTACCATGTTTTTTGCCGCGGCGAAATCTACCAGCCTCAACCCATATCTCGTGCAGGCGACACTTTTCGACTGTTGGACCAAAAATGTCTTCCTATCCTATCTTCGCATTAAAATCTCCCAGAACGATTTTACTATCATGGACAGGGCAGCGGTCATATTTTCTCCCTAGGCGCTCGTAGAAAATATCCTTGGTCTGCTCGTCTTTGTCTTCCGTCGGGGCATGGGCACAAATAATGTTGAAGAATTTGGCTTTTATGCGGATTGTGGCTAGCCTCGACAAGGTGTTTCAGTCTACGATTAATCACAAATCCACAGCCTAATTCATGCCTCGTGTATAGTTCGTCACCGTTTGGTGTTGTAGTGACGCCATTCTCAGTCCATCGCATTTTCTGTAAGGCGGTAATATCTGCTTTGTACTTCTCTAATACATCCGCCAGCACGTATACTGCACCTTCTCTATAAAGAGTGGATATGTAGGGGTCAAAGAATTGGTACAAAGAGTTGTGTTCTTTGTACCAAATTCATTGGTTAAAAAAATACACTTTTTATGGGCCTAGGAACTTAAATCGGGAGATGGGTAAATGTACATGGCAGCTATATCCAAATATAGACCGATCTGAACCATATAGGGCAAGAATGTCGAAGAGATTAAAAGGGTTTACTGTGCCAATTTTAGCGAAGTCAGACAATTAATGCGCCTATATAGATCTAAGGATCTGGGACATATTGAATACGAATGTCAAAGAGACTAAAAGAGCCCAATGTGTAAAATTTATGCAAAATCTAGTAATAAACGTGCGGGCGTTTATTACTCGACACACACGGCTAGATCGTCTTAGGTTTCTACGACGATCAAGAATATATATACTTTGTAGGGTCGGAAATGGATATTTCGTTGACTGGTAAGGCCAAAATCACGATGACCGTAACCTGCCCAATACATTTTGCACACCACATAAAACCAAATTTTTCCACATGTTACTAAATTTCAATATTAAGTCACTAAACACAAAAATATGTGTTAATTACTAGCATTTCTTTTTCTGTCTAAAGGGTCTTAAGCTGATGATTTCTTAGAATTTCTTCTTGCAGAGAAATGAAATCATTTGGTAATTTTTTGTTATTTTATAAACACTTGAAATGGGTTTGTTTTCGTTATCAGTTTGCACTGTGGTTACGCTAATTTTAGACTTGTTTGCAGTTTGTTTTTGTTTTTCGTTGGTTTATTATTTTTTTTTTTTTTGAGTTCTAAGAAAACCTGCACATTTTCACTTCACAAACAGGTCCGTTCGATCAATTGCCTTACTTTTACTTATTTTCACCGCAATTCAAACGGAGCTCTTGGTGTTTTGTGCCTGTCTGTATACGCGCTTGTTTTTAGCGACAATCATTTAGTCTTTTCATTGAGTGGTGGAAGTATTCCCAATATAATCATCGTTTGTCGTACAGTTGCTGTGTCTATGGTATCCGCTTTCGATGATGAAAGTGGAGCCAAGCGTGCAGGAACTATGAAGGAATCGCAAAATGCATTCTTAAAAAAGTGGTTGTGGTTTGGATAAACAAAAAGTTAAGAAATATACTTTGTGGATAAGCTTTAAAAATTAAAGGAGTCAAAACTGATGACAACACTTAAAAAATAAAAACTACTGTAAAATAAAATGAAATAAAATAAAATAAAATAAATAAAAATACATCAAAATAAATTAAATTAAAATACAATACAATAAAATAAAAAAAATAAAATAAAATGAAATAAAATAAAATAAAAAAAATTAAATAAAATAAAATAAAACTAAATAAAGTAAAATAAAATAAAATAAAATAAAATAAATTAAAATAAAATAAAATAAAATAAAATAAAATAAAATAAAATAAAATAAAATAAAATAAAATAAAATAAAATAAAATAAAAAAAAATAAAAAAAATAAAAAGCAATTATAACGAAATATGTTCCGATTTGGACCCAATACTAATAATTACATGTCATTGTTCAATTGTGTATAGCAAAAGATTGGTCTATTTAGAAGCTATATCTAAAAATAAACCGATCTGAACCATATACGACACGGATGTCGAAAAGCCTAATATAAGTCACTGTGTCAAATTTCAGTGAAATCGGATTATAAATGCGCCTTTTACGGGGCGATGACTTTAAATCGAGATATCGGTATACATGACAGCTATATCCAAATCTGGACCGATCTGTGCCATATTGCAGAAGTATGTCAATGGGGCTTAATTTAACTCACTGTCCTAAATTTTGGCGACATCAGACAATAAATGCGCCTTTCATGGTCCAAAAACCTAAAACCGAGAGATCGGTCTATATGGCAGCTATATTCAAATCTCCACCGATCTGGGCCAAATTGGAGAAGGACGTCGAAGAGCCCAACGCAACTCACTGTCTCAAATTTCGGCAAAATCGGACAATAAATGTTCCTTTTATGGCCCCAAAACCTAAAACCGAGTGATCGGTCTATATGGCAGCTATATCCAAATCTGGACCGATCTGTGCCATATTGCAGAAATATATCAAGGGGCTTAATTTAACTCACTGTTCCAAATTTTGGCCAAATTGGATAATAAATGTGGCTTTTATGGGCCTAAGACCCTAAATCGGAGGATCGGTCTATATGGCAGCTATATTCAAATCTGAAACGATCTGTTCCATATTGCAGAAGTATGTCAATTTAATTGAATTTAATTCACTGTCCCAGATTTTGGCAAAATCGGAGAAAAAATGCGCCTTTTATAGGCCCAAAACCTTAAATCGAGAGATCGGTCTATATGGCAGCTATATCCAAATCTGGACCTATCAGGGCCAAAATGGAGAAAGATGTCGAGTGGCCCAAGACAACTCACTGTCCCAAATTTTAGCAAAATCGGATAATAAATGTGACTTTTTTGGGCGCAAGACCCTAAATCGGACGATCGGTCTATATGGCATCTATATCCAAATCTGGACCGATCTGAGCTAAATTAACGAAGAATCTCGAAGGGCCTAACGCAACTCACTGTCGCAAATTTCAGCAAAATCGGATAATAAATGGGGCTTTTATGGGCCTAAGACCCTTTATCGGAGGATCGGTCTATATGGCAGCTATATCCAAATCTGGTTCAACCAGCGCCAAATTGACGAAGGATGTCATAAGGCCTAATACAACTCACTGTCCCGAATTTCAGCAAAATCGGATAATAAATGTTGCTTTTATGGGCCTAAGAGCTTATATCAGCCGATCGGTCTATATGAGAGCTATATCAAGATATAGTCCGATATAGCCCATCTTCGAACTTAACCTGCTTATGGACAAAAAAAGAATCAGTGCAAAGTTTCAGCTCAATATCTCTATTTTTAAAGACTGTAGCGTGATTTCATCAGACAGACGGACGGACATGTCTACTCACGCTTAGTTATTTCCACCTTCAACTATCATATGAGACGCATAAGGTTTTTCCCACCGCGATTCAACAAAGAAATTATGCTCAATTTGGTTTGATTACCTTTTCGACAAGAAAAATTTTCCGCCTCGGAACGAAACTCATGCCATGTGGTTATAACGGCCCTTTTCACCCTGAACCACTTTAGAGCATTTCCTTCAAGAATCGTGAGGGGAGGAGTCGGTCGCCTAGTATGTTGTAGCACTAGGCCAATTTCTCAAAGCTTTCCAAAAAATCCGCCAAGTCGACGTCACCAGAGTACTTGATACCACATCGGTGTACTATATCTATGACTTCGGCATCGCTTATAAAGCCAGGATTATTCTGTGCTTTTGGGACACGTGTACTTCTTGCGTCCATCGTAATCCTTTCCACGGTTTTGATTTCGCCCTCCAAGTGTCGTAGTAGGATTTCGGATGACGCTCGCATCCTTTTTGCTCGAATATGTTCGCTGAGCTGTTGGTCTGCGGTAAAACTTCGGTGGCCAACCCTAATTTTCTTCTCTGTTCATGGAGTTGCTAGCGTTTGAGTAGGTAGATCCAGCTGAGTGATTCTGGGCCAAAACTTGAATTTGGTTCGGTTCTGCCATTTTGTCGTAGTTAGAGCCGACCTCGGAGGCGGCAGTTTCGGTATTTCCGAATCGTGTATTCGAGTCGGGTCCCTGCTCGGGCGCCATTTTGGAACGATTTTTCGAAAATATGGTAAATTTTTTTGAAAAAACAAAAAGCGCCGCATGAGAAAGATATTTTAAAACTTGCAGACATTTTATAAGAATATAATACCTATTTGTCGTGTTTAATGTTTTTTTGTTGACACCTCTTTTAGATTTGAGAAAATATACCCCAAGGTATTATTTTTGTAGTAAAATAAATGCATTTGCGCCCCAAAATGGTGAAATTGGAAAGGTTCGGACGCACTTGGGGAAAGCTCCAAGAAAACGAAAATGGACCCCAAAGTTTTGTTGTTGTTCTCCATATACCAGTTTGGGGTATATTAACATTTTGGATTTAGGATGTAATTTCCTGGTGCCATTATTTCTAGAAAACCTTTATGGAAAATAACATTATGGAAGATTTCTACCTCCTACTATCATAACTCAAATTTATAGATTTGCAACAAATTACTTTGTAGTACAGATAAGATTTGTCATTATAAACCAGCGCCATAACAACCGACGACATCAGAGGTCGTTGACATGCTGACAACTTTAAAAAAATACCATCCATATACAAAATGCGGATATTAAACACAAAGATGAAATGGGAAAAAGGCCAATGAAATATTGCTTAAAATCGTCTTGGCCGTCTTTAATGGCTGTCAGGTGATGATGTTGAAGTACTTCAAAGAAACAAAACGCTACACATACTAGTGGTCAAACACAGTGGGTTGGATACATAAAGTGGTAACAATTATCATTATAACAACCCATGCTTCATAGGATAAGGGTTAGTTGGGCAAGGCCAATCCATGTGGGTAAGATGACTAACAGCAATACTTAAGAATATGGAGGCAGCAGGAGCCGATGGTTTACTCTGTTGTATGCAAATGCAAATTTTGCCCATGGACATTCCACTAAGGAACAGGGGCAAACTTCTCACATATCAATGAGTGCAGTTCGATTCAAGTTTAAGCTCAATGATAAGGGGCCTTTTTATAGCCGAGTTCGAACGGCGTGCCGCAGTGCGACACCTCTTTGGAGAGAAGTTTTGCATGGCATAGTACCTCACAAATGTTGGCAGCATTAGAAGGGGAAAACCACCGCAGAAAATTTTTTTTCAGATGATTTCGCAAGAATTCGAACCCAGGAGTTCAGCGTCATAGGCGGACATGCTAACCTCTGCGCTACGGTGGCCTCTACTCTGTTGTATAGAAACACTAAAACGGATAAAATTAGTTTCCTGAAGTGCTTATAGCACATAGAGATGGGCTGAAATAGGATACGTAATATTTGCATATCCGAGAGGGTGAGAACAAAGCTCCAGGACTCTACCCCTCGCCACAATTTTGAAGATGCCAGATCACTGAGAATGATTTAGGCAAATTTTGTTTGTACTTCTACGGAAACCCGAAAATACGAATCTGGTTACAAATTATATGAAGGGGAAATCCCTATTACCAGGGACGTGGGGAGAAGGCTTCAGGATGCTTCGCCTCGCCACAATTTTGAAGAATTTCAGATCACTGAGAGTGATTTAGGCAAATTTTGTTTGTACTTCTATGGAAACCCGAAAATACGAATGTGGTTACAAAATATTTAAAGGGGAAAGCCCCGTTACCAGGGACGTAGCCAGGATTTTGTTTGGGGTGGGGGGGAATTAGTAATACAAAACAATAAGTACGCGCTAACATTCGAAAAATTGGAATTTTGAGTGGAAGACTAGGGGTTGATAGCCCCCCCCCCAAGTAATACGTCCCTGCTCACTATCATACTTTCAAACGGACATGTAGACTTTTCGAGTCACTATAGTTCATAAGTGACTAAAGTATCATTCATTATAAGTAAGTTATTATTTTGGCATTCTGGTATCAATATATGGGACTTAGTGTCAGAAGTCAGCCAACCCCCAAAACCCCTTTAAACAGACATGTAGACCTCTTGGTCAATATGGAAGTAAAAAATAAACAACAACAAAGTATTTTTTTATTTCTCAAGTCTATTTCGCACTGACTTCATCTTTGTTTTTGAAACACAGTGGCCTGGCCGCCACCACCACCACCATCGTCATCCACAACACGGCAAGAGGCCGATATGAAAAACGTAACAGTCAGAGTGCTAACCTGTCAAGGTAGATTTTACCAAAGATATCCGAAAAATACCGTATTTAAGCTGTTGTCGTCGTTATTGTGGCTCGTTCACATAAGACCGACCGATTTCTTGCCTCTTTGGATTTTGATTTGTGAGCCATGAATTTGGTAATTGGCAGGCAAGTTGCTCACTCAGCCTCAGTCTCAGTTGGTGTTGTGGGGTTTTTTTCTCGTGCTCTTCCATTTCAATTACGAATGTGCCAAGAGCAGCAAAATTTGCGGCAATGATGCTTTCAGAGGACAAAACATTGCCGATGAAATGACGTTGTTATTGAAGACAAGTTCAATGCCACTGTAGCAGCAGTATCAGTAGCGGCAGAAGCGGACAAAAGTGTTGAACAAAATAAAGAATTTAATTAAAATTTTTCAATGAAAGAGATAGACGAGAGAAAAAAAAAACAAATTGAACAATAGAAAGGTAATGGTTTTTGATTTGACTATTCATCATTGACTTTTGAGGGAGAAAAAAAAACAAATAGGACCCTTGGAAAGGTTATTGTGGACTCATATTGCTCTTTAGGCGGGTACCACATGGATTGCATGATGTATGATTTTAGTTGGCCACCGCCTCTCATACATTGTGTTGCATGTCTGAGTAGATTTAATTTTAACTGCCTGCCTACCTTCCACATACCGCCTTCGATACACAACATCAAATGAAAATCAAATAAAAATGCATCAGGCAATAATTGAAATTAAATTATAACCAAGTGCCACATGCCAACTTCCACATTGGCCAAACTGTGGATTATGCAGGTGTTGAAGGTGGAACGAGGATGGTAGAGAGGGTGGTTAACTCTAATGTTTGCTTTATTGATTTTCATTGAAAAGCAATTTCAGACAGACATGACATTGTAAACATCATGCAAAGCCATGTTGCTTTTTGTTTTACCTTGCCTACCAACAAAGCAACACGCAAATTTTAATTGTCTTCCTGGGCAGATTGTTTTGAATGCAAAAATGAGACACTTGGCTTGTTCTATGAATGATGTCTAGAAATCACTATTATAGCAATGAATAGGAATAAATAATTTAGGGCAATAGAATGCCTATAAATCGTTGGTCTTAAGTCTTAAGCCAAGAAAATTCTAAATTAATTGCACATCTCCTGCCAACGAAAGGCAAATTTTGTTTAAAAGATATTTTGGATATAATCCATAAAAAAGGACACAAACAGCCCCTTTTTGGAGAAAGTATCGGGTTGGATATGTATAACGACGGGGATAATTTGAAATTAAGGGTCTTGGGTAGTAGATTACTAATCTAAAATTAATATTTGGAGCCATGTGTCTGGGGTCCACCAAACTCCATGTACCTTCACCGGTACATGTAGACTAGAGTGTCCCAAAAACAAAAAGTAAAAAAGCGTTAAGTTCATCCGGGCCGAACTTTGATACCCACTACCGCGGGTATATGTGTAAACCACCTTTCGTCATAATCCGGTGAAAAATTCATAACTTGAGCCCCCATAGCAACTATATCGAAATATGGTGAGATTTGGACCAAATTCAGAAGGGTCATTGAGTGGTCTAATAAATACATGTCATTGTTCAAATTTGTAGAAAAAAATGAAGGTCTTATATATGCAACTATAGACCGACCTGAACCATATATGTCACGGATATCGAAAAACCTTACATAAGTCACTGTGTCAAATTTCAGCGAAATCGGATTATAAATGCGCCTATTATGGGGCCAAGACTTCAAATCGTGAGATCGGTCTATATGGCAGCTATATCGAAATCTGGACCGATCTGAGCCAAATTGAAGACGGATGTCGATGACCTTAACACAACTCTATGTCCCAAATTTCGGCGAAATTTGACAATAAATGCGCCTGTTGTGGCCCCAAAACCTTTAATAGAGAGATCGATCTATATGGCAGCTATATCCAAATCTGAACCGATGTGGGCCAAATTGAAAAGGGATGTCCATGACCAACTCACTGTTCCAAATTTCGGCGAAATTGGACAATAAATGCGCCTATTGTGGGCCCAAAACCTTTAATCGAGAGATCGGTCTATATGGCAGCTATATCCAAATCTGAACCGATGTGGGCCAAATTGAAGAAGGATATCGAAGGACCTCGCACAACTCTTTGTCCCAAATTTCGGTGACATCGGACAAAAAATGCGCCTTTTATGGGCCCAAAACCTTGAATTGAGAGATCGGTCTATATGACAGCTATATCCAAGTCTGGACGGATCTAAGGCAAATTGAAGAAGGATGTCGAAGGACCTAACACAACTCTCTGTTCCAAAATTTCGGTGAAATCGGACAATAAATGCGCCTTTTCTGGCCCAAAAACCCTTAATCGAGAGATCGGTCTATATGGCAGCCATATCGAAATCTGAACCGATCTGGGCCAAATGAAAAAAGGAAATCGGAGGGCCCAATACAACTCTCTGTCCTTAATTTTAGCAACATCGGACAATAAATGCGGCTTTTATGGGCCCAAAACCTTAAATCGAGAGATCGATCTATATGGCAGCTATATCCAAATCTGGGCCGATCTGGGCCAAATTAAAGAAGGATGTCGAAGGGCGTAACACAACTTTCTGTCCCACATTTCGGCGAAATCCGACAATAAATGCGCCTTTTGTGGGTCCAAAACCCTTAATCGAGAGATCGGTCTATATGGCAGCCATATCGAAATCTGAACCGATCTGGGCCAAATGGAAAAAAGGGCGTAATACAACTCTCTGTCCTTAATTTCAGCAAAATCGAATAATAAATGTGGCTTTTATGGGCCCAAGACCTTAAATCGGCGGATCGGTCTATATGGGGCTATATTAATATATAGTACGATATAGCTCATCTTCAAACTTAACCTGCCTATGGACAAAAAAAGAATCTGTGCAAAGCTTCAGCTCAATATCCCTATTTTTAAAGACTGTAGCGTGATTTCAACAGACAGACGGATGGGCATGGCTAGATCGTCTTAGATTTTTACGCTGATCAAGAATATATATACTTTATAGGATCGGAAATGGATATTTCGATGTGTTGCAAACGGAATGACAAAATAAATTTACCCCCATCCTTCGGTAGTGGGCATACCTTCTACCACATGATGGGGTCATACTAATTTTGTCATTCCGTTTGTAACACCCCGAATGGGTCTAAAACCTGATAAAACTCCCACATAAACCGATCTCCCGATTTCACTTCTTGAGCCTCGAGAGGACGTGTTTCTTATCCAATTAGGCTGATATTTCTGACATTGACTGTTTCTTAACCTTAAATATAGGTGCCAAATATGGTTCGAATCGGTCCAAAAACTGAAATAGCTCCCATATAAACCGATCTCTCAATTGTACTTCTTGACCCTCTAGAAGGTGTAAGTCTTATCCTATTTGGCTGAAATTTTGCACAGCAACTGTTTTTATAACCTCTAACATATGGTCTGAATCGGGTAAAAACCTGATATATCTCCCATAAAAACCGATCTCCCGATTATACTTCTTGAGCCTCTAGAAGACGTAACTCTTATCCGATTTGGCTGAAATTGTGCACTGTGATGCCAAATATGGTTCGAATCGGTCCTTAACCAGATATAGCTCCCATCAGGGACCTAGCCGGTTGCCTCGGGCCCCGGACCCCGGGAATTATATTTTTAATTCCTATTATATAGGTTAGGTTTCTATTATATAGATTAAAGACACACTTACACAATTTTAAGTCCATTGTGATACCACAGTAACGACAGACCAAGGCTTCTGGCGGTAATTGAACCCACGTCCCCTGCACTGGGACGTTTTTACTGACTATGCCAAAATGGGACTCAAATAAAAGATATTTGAGTGTAGAATAGGAATATGGGACCAAATATTTGGGGGCCGCCCCTCCCCAAAAACACCATTGTTAGGGACAAATTTACGACCATAGCAATATGGGGTTCAAATGAAAGGTCTTTGTTTAAATGAACGACACCTTCGCAGAGAAGTTATCATGGCTCAAGGACTCACAAATGTCAACGCTGAATTATTTTCAGATTTTCTTGCTAGGATTCGAACACAGGCCTTCAGCGCCATAGCCTGTACCTTCTTTTAGCTATCTCCATCAAATAAAAACTTTCTTTTACACAAAAACAAATTATTACCAAAACGTGGTCTAGGCGCCATTGACAACCACCACCACGAAACCTTATACTTATACCACATGATGTTTCAAAGACTTTGTTTCCTTTTGCAATAAGAACATTTTGCAGAATTGCAAATACATCCGGTCCAGACAAGACCTCAAATGTAAGTAACAACCTTACCAAGCATCTCGTGCAGCCAAAGAATTAACACTGGGTGGTGGGCTTCCAATACCTAGGTGGGGGACAAGGCCAGCTAAAGCAAAACGTTGTGTGTCTGCACTTAAACGGCAGAAGTGAGTGTAAACTTTTGGCACGTGTGATGACCACTTATGGGCGGTTGATTTCGACAACCAACAACATCCACCATACGTTCTGTCCGACCAGGAGAGGGGGAGGGGGGGCATTCTGTTTACGAGCATTTTAATTTCAGTTTTGCATACTTCTATGGCACACTTTGTTGCAATGGACAAATGCATGATAAAGGCATCGTAGATACATGCGACCCTTACACCGCCTCCTGGTGCTCCACCATCATTTGGACCTTCAACATTGTTGTGCCTCGAGTGTGGCGTGTTGTTGGCAGTGATGATGATGGTGGCGGTGGTGCTACTGCTCAGGCGCTTGGTTAACAAGGTAAAGTCACGTTTTAAAACTTTGATAATCAAATACCCAATGCAATATGAACCAAAAGCTAAATGACGAAGATTGCCAGTCAAATGATTGTATTTATGTGTTTTGTATGTTTGTGTTTTTTTTTTTTGTTTTAGAGAATTTTCTTACTTACCTTAGACGTGTTTAATTGGCAATGAGCAGAAATTAGAATTTTGTAAATAGACGCGACAATAACTCATTTCAATTTGTTGACAAGAAAACATTAAATGGTTTTTCAGCGGGGTTGAAATAAATAATGCAATAAATAAATTAATGGGTATTGATATTGAGCCTGGGGAATGAAAAGGCACCAATTTTGAGAACATTTAATTTTTGAGGATTGTTTTTTTAAAATATGGGTCTTCATAAATGTAATGATAAAATTTGTAAAAAATTCTTTGCTTCAAATTTTTCTGACAAAATTTTATTTTTGCAGAAAATTTTGTAATTTTTTTTTATTTTTATAGAAAATTTTATTTCTATAGAGATTTTGTCAAAATTTTGTCACAATTTTATTTCTATGGAAAATTTGTCAAAATTTTATTTCTATAGAAAATTTTCTTACAATTTAATATAAAATGTTATTTTTATAGAAAACTAGCTGAGCCGGGCCCGCTCCGCTGCGCCTTCTTTTTCTTTATATGGAACAAAAGTTTCCTTGGAATATTTATTTTCGACAATTAAAGAGTGAAGTACCATGCAAACTTGACTAACAGTTAAACAAATTAAGTCCCTTTATCTGAATCCCACATGATTTTTATTGGTCTACGAATTTAAGTTTGAATGTAAGGTGTACTCCATTCTAAAAATACTTCATATCAGCCCGATATTCTCATGATGTCCGATTTAGTGGTGTTTTCGGAGGAGAGGTGGTCCCCCAGATACTTGGCCCTGACAAAATATCAGCATCGTGCTCTTCTCTCAAATACCATTTATTTAAACCCCATATTACCATTGGCTTAAGAGAAGCTTACAGTATAAGGCGTCCCCCAAACACATGGCCCCAAAATAGGTTATCAAAATCGTTTTCTAATCTCAAATATCTTTCATTTGAGCCACATAATGGCATGGTCGAAAATTTTTTTCCCTTTTGGGGGTTTTTGGAAAAGGGGTGATGCCCTAAATAATTGGTCCTACATATGGATATCAAATTCGTATTTTATTCCCAAAAACCTTTATTTGAGCCTCATATTCCGATGGTCAGTAAATAATTTGCGGTTTTTGGCGTGTTTTGGGTAAGGGGTAAACCCCCAGAAAATTGGTCCCGAAAGTGGGTATCAATTTCGTGCTGTACTTCCCAACACCTTTAATTTGAGCATTACATTGACATGGTCGATAAATATGTCCGATTTAATGATGTTTTGGGGAGATGTGTGGTCCCCGAAACTCTATGCCCTGAAAATATATCAGCATCGTGCTTTACTCCCAAATGCCTTTCATTTGAGCCCCATATTGCTAAAATGCTAAATTTGTCCTCTTTGGGGAGGGGCGGCCCCCCAAACACTTGGTCCCACATTTGGATATCAGATTCGTATTCTATACTCAAATACGTTTCGTTTGATTCCCATATTGCCATGGTCAGTAAATAAGTCCTGTTTGGACGTTTTTTTAGGGGTTGGGTGGGGGAACCCCCAGAAACTTTGCCCCACAATTGGTTTTGTATTTTTTCTCGCAAATACCTTTCGTTTGAGTCCCATATTGCCATGGTCTGTAAATATGTCCGATTTATGGTTTTTTTTTTGGGTGTTGGGGTGGTCCCCCTAACACTTGGTCCGACAATTGGATATCAGATACGTTTTCTTATCCAAAATACCTTTCATTTGAGTTCCATATTGTTGTGATTGGTCTAAATATATATTTGGTAGGTTTAAGGGGTGGGGGTGGGGCGGGCCCCCTATGTAACCCAATCGAAATTTGGATACCAATTTTTTTTTGGGTTACTATAAGAGAGCACACAAAATTTCGCTTAAATCGCACCAACCATCACTAAAATCTGCCGTTTCCGAAAATTGTGGTAAGGGGGAGGGTCCGTCCCCCCCTTCAGATATCAAAAGATGTAGTACCCTATTTTCACCACGGAAGATGGAGATGTTGATGCTAAATTTTGTCAAAAATGTTCCTACTTGTCTGCGAATTTTAAAGCGACTGCAAGATTTGTATACCCTACACCACCACTGTGGTGCAAGGTATTATAACTTTGTGCATTTGTTTGCAATGCTAAGAAGGAGAAGCGCTTGTCTCATTGATAAGTATACCGATCGGCTTAGAATCACTTCCTGATTTCATTTAGCTATGTCCCTTTGTCCGTCTGTCTCTCCATGTATTCAAGGTACAGGTCACATTTGTTGTCCGATTGTCATAAAATTATGCACATGAAATTTTTTAGGCCCAAGGACGAACGCTATTGATTTTGATCAAAATCGATTCAGTTTTAGATATAGCTCCCATATATATCTTTCATCCGATATGGCCTTTTAAGGCTCAATAAGGGACAATTTTGGTCAGATCTTTACAACATTTAGCATGAAGTGTTTAATTTGACTTTCTCATATGTGCGCAAAATTTCATTCAAATCGGTTCAAATTTAGATATAGCTTCCATATATATGTTTCATCCGATTTGGCCTATTAAGGCTGTAGAAACCACAATTTTGGTCAGATCTTTACAAAATTTTGCATGAAGGGTTTTATTTGACGTCCTCATATATATGCAAAATTTCGTTAAAATCGGTTCACATATAGATATAGCTCCCATATATATCATTCAGCCGATATGGCCTTTTAAGGCTGTAAAAGCCACAGTTTTGATCTTTACATCTTTACAAAATTGTGTATGAGATGTTTTATTTGATGTCCTAATAAGTGTGCAAAATTTCATTAAAATTGGATCAGATTTGAATATAGCGTCCATATATATCTTTCATCCAATAAGGCCTTTAAAGGTTGTAAAAGCCACAATTTTTATCCGATCTTTACAAAATTTAGAATGAGATGTTTTATGTAACGTCCTCATATGTGTGCAAAATTTCATTAAAATCGGTTAAAATTTAGATATAGCTCCCACATATATCTGTCATCCGATATGGCCTTTTAAGGCTGTGGTTCCATTCAATATTTCAATAGGTATGCAAAATATAAGTCTGACTAGATTTCAACATAGGTTCCATGTGGTACGTATTCTCGATAGTGTAGGGTATGATTTAGTCGGCCCCGCCCGACTTTTGCCTTTTCTTATAGGTTTCTTCATCCCTTTATCTCTAAGACATTGTTTAGGTACAATGTCTCAAGATTGTATTGAAGAAAGGGTGAGTTAATGTCAGTGTAATACTAACATCCCTTTAAATTTCTTCAATAAAATCTTAAATGGTCTCAAACACAGCCTTGCGTTTAGTCCGACCTTACAAAGCAGACCACTCAAAAGTTTAAGGATGTAGCGAATGGTGGTTGTTGCATTGGTCAATCGATATTTCCGCCTTTACCATCTCGATTTAATGGAGAAATTTCTAAAGACAATAAAGAATTAACCCATGATGGGGTGGGTGTGCTGTTGGGAGATTGGGGTAATTTCCATTGTTGATTGTCTTGCAACCAAGGACTGAAGAAGAAAACAAAAGTGCCTTCCATTCCATATTAGGGGCTGTACGTCAAGAACACTTACCACTCACTCGCACTGCGCTGTTGAAAGTAGTCATTAAATAGGCCTAAATGTAGGCTTGCTGGCTTTGCTTGCCCCTGGACGCAAAATGTGAAAATCAATAAATCATGAAAAGGAAAATGGAACTGACATTGTCCAACAATTGAGGAAGGTTATTGCAGGCAGGGTTTATTATGTTTTTTTTTTTTATTTACAAGGCAGCGAGGTCTCGGATATGGTCATGTCTAAATACATTTTATACCTCATGTTCACATGTGGCTTAATGGGCTTTTTGTCATGAGGCTTTTGAATCATGTTGTGGTCTTGTCGGGTTTACAATGCAGCACCTTTGGGGCTTCTAAACGTTGGGTGTGCGTTAGAAAGAATAATCGCACCCAATAAGGGGGGCAATTTCAAAGACATTTTATATGAATAAAACTAATAGAAAAAATCTAGAAAAATAAGAATTTTAAGAATAACGAACAAAAATTAATTAAACAACTTTTATAGAAACAAATTTTGAAAAATATTTCATGAAATTGAAATGCTGAAAATATTTTCTTTGAAATTATAATTTTGAAAAAAAATCTTTTTACAAAATATTCTGTAGATATTGGACGATTATGACAATATGAAACTCAAATAAAAGGTATTCGGGAGTAGATTACGAATATGGTCAGGAAGAATGAGTAGGCTTTAACATTTTTTCATATTGTCAGGTGGCGGGCTCTTCCTCATTACCCCAAAAAAACACCACCCAAAATCAAAAGAGAACCGATTAAGTCAATATGGGTATAAAGGGCGTTTTTGGGATAAGGGGGAGGGTCCTACACAATCTTTGAAAATTTTAAGAAAATCGGTGAAGTCGTTTTTGATTCTACGGAACAAACAAACAAACCGAGTCCCAAATAGTCATGATGGGTCATATGCCCATTTGGGGCGGTTTTGGGGGTTGGGGTGACCCCCTATACTTCGAACTGATTTTGTATGTCAGATTTGTAATCTACTCTCGAATACCTTTCATTTGAACCCCATATTGACATGAACGTCCAATATGTATATTTGGGAGAGTTCTGGGGTTGGGGCGGGCCGATGTGTACTTAGACTCAAATGTTGATACCTTATTCGTATTCTACTCTCCAATACCAGCGGGCCGCACCATCGCCAAAAATTCTTCTAAACAGATATCTGTTTAGAAGAATTTTTGGATAAGACGTTCATGTCAATGTGAGACTCAATTGAAAAGTATTCCGCAGTAGGTTACAAATATGGCATAAAAAATTAGGTAATGGGAAGTTGCCCCACCAAATACCCCCAAATGGCATATTAGCCGACCATGGCTGCATGAGACTCAAATGAAAGCTATTTGGAAGTAGATTACGAATATGACATAAGCTTTCAAGTCTAGTTGGCGCTTTTCCTCCTTAAAATACGTCAAATAGGTTAATTGACCCGTTTGATAATATGAGACTCAAACGAAAGGTATTTGAAAGTAGAATCTGATATCCAATTTTGGAGCCAAGTGTTTTGCGGCCCTACAGCACCCTCAAGTAAACTGAACTGAATTTCCGCCTCTGGCCCCCCAAACGGCCCATGGCAATATGGCCCTCAAGTATATTGGGCTCAAGTATCAAGTATGATATCCTTACTTGAGTCGAAATGACTGAGGTGCCATTCCTCCCCTAAAAAATACTTTCCTTACCCTAATTTTCAAAAACGCCAGATCTCTGAGATAGGTAATGTGATTCGTTCGAAATCTTTTTGAACTCTCACAGTCACCATAAACAAGGTATGGTCTCGGGGACCACCCAAAACCCGCCAAATCAATCTATAGATACACTCAGAGAAATTTGTTAGTAAAAACGGCAAAAATGTTTGCTGTTACAGCAGAAAGTCTGTTGAAAATGGGACAGTTATAATTTTTTGCTAAGACAGCAAACATTGTTCACTGTTTTCAAATGGTAAAAAGCTCAAATACGTCATGAAAATTTCAAAATTTTTTACATCTTATCATATCTTTCAATTTTGCAAGCATATTGGTAAGGTTAGGTTGAAAAGAGATATATTAATCTGCCTCATGCCACTATAGACATACACCTAAGCCAGTAATCGGCTTGGTGTGCGCCCTAAAAACTAAAAAGTTACCTCTAAAAATAAAATTTCAAGTTTGGAATTCCGTGCTACTTACAAAATCCTTAATTCTTTTCCATATCACTCCCCTAAGTTAGTTCATGTCTGAAACCTCTTCCATTCCTTCCAGGTTTCCTATCGTCACCACGATTATACTGCGATGGTATGAGCAATAGATTCTCCCATCGCCTGTGTCATAGCCGCAGTGGCTGCCTCACATTTAAACTGTATGTCAGTGGGTCGGGTATCCAGAATAATCTCCAGTGATCTAGTGGGAGTGGTCCTCATCGCTCCGCCTATGCCCAGAAAACTTGTTCTCCGAACCTATTATATGGTCCTAACGTTGCACTTTTTCTCCATAGCAGTCCACCAAACTACTGAGGCGTAAGTAATTATTGTTCTAATCACGCTTCTGTAGAGCCAGTGGACTATCCTCGGATTCAGCCCCTTTTCGAGCCCACATATAATGTAACATAAAAATTTTATATGACAACTAGCTGAAGGGGGCCAGCTCCGCATCGCCTTATTTATCTCTCGTACACGTTTAACTTAAGTCCCATATTGTCGGGATTGAAGCATATATTCATTTGGCGGGTTTTTGGGGAGGGCCATCTAGGCAAGCCACCAGAAAAATGAATACCAAATTTTTGTCTTTCGCTTGAATCGCACCTCCCATCTCCGAGATGGGGCTATTTAAATATTAGGATAATAGGGAGTGTTTATCGGGGATGGGATAGCCCCACAGACATTTCTCCCCAAATATGAATATTAAATTTATGCTTTACTCCAAAATATCTTTGATTCGAGCCCCATGGTTGCTAAATATGTACGGTTTGGGGTGTGTTTTGGGGCAGGGGCGGCCACGCCGTCTTGAGAATAGAAAATAAATTCAGTTTAGGGGGTTCTCATACCATAAATTGAATATGGGGTTTATATATTGTCATATTGTCATGACAGGTTAGTGTTTTTAGGAGGTAAAGCGCCACCTAAATACTTGGACACAAACGTACAAATTTGATTTCCATATAGCCAAGATCGGCTACTATGCCCATTTACGAGATTTTTGGGGGGTGGAGCGAAACCTGATTAGCAGAACCTAATTTTTTATGACAATTTGTAATCTACTCCCGAATATCTTTCAGTGAAAAATCCGCAATTACTTTTTGGGCAACCATATATCATTCACCCGATATGGAATTTTGAGGCTGTAAAAGCCACAATTTTGGTCACATCTCTACAATAAAGGGTGTGAAATGTTCTTTTTGACATGTGTCATCAAAATTGGCACAGGTTTCGATATAAATCTCATATAATCTTTTATCCGATATGGCCTTTTAAGGATGTGGAAATCCAAATTTTGATGTCCTATCGTAGGAAAATTTTACAATGTTCAGTTTGATATTTCAATAGGTATCTAAATTAAATTCTGACTAGATTTCGAGATAAGTCCTACATATAAAAAGTACTTCGTACACTAGGTGGTGTAGGGTATTATATAGTCGACTTTTAAGGATGTGGAAATCCAAATTTTGATGTCCTATCGCAGGAAAATCTTACAAGGTTCAGTTTGATATTTCAATAGGTATCCAAATTAAATTCTGACTAGATTTCAAGATAAGTTCTACATATGAAAAGTACAACGTACACTAGGTGGTGTAGGGCATTATATAGTCGACTCCGCCCGACTTTTGCCTTTCCTTACTAGTCTTGCCTTGGATCGTCCCCAATTGCTGTGATTGAAATTTATCGAGATATTTTATTTTTACGATGACAGTTTTATCTCCATTAAGTAGCTTAGCATTTAATTGACCCCAGGTGTTTCAAATCAAATTATTAAATGACAAGAATGGATTCTTACTGACCTTGGAACAATTTTAAAATATTTTGTTTTAGTGATTCTATATTTCTAAAAAAAATCCCCTAACATGCACGTGCCTCTAATATTTTTTGTTTGTTTCTTTACGTTTATTCATAATCTTCTTAACAAAATTGAAGATGACAAGACCAAAATAAATACTGCACACACAACATTAGAATTAAGAACATTAAGAAAAATTCAATTTATAAAGCCTTAAAACAAAAACAAAAATTTTAAACACAAAAAAAAATTGCGAGCAAATTTTGAATAAAACAAAAAATTGTTGTCATAAGATAATTTGTTCAGATCATTGATCTACGCAGTTGTGGTCAATTTATTGAACATTTTGAGTCAATGCCAAAACATGTTTGCATCGTCATCGTCATAATCACCATAATAATCAGAGTCGTCATTCGATTTGATCTTCATTAGAGACATATTGTAACAAAATGACAAATTTCTAGTAATTTTTAAATTTTTTTCAATGGCATTTTGTTTATTGTGGGGGTTTTGTTTAAAATTCGTGTTTTGTGCGTTTTTTTTTTCAAAATTTATTTTGACACTTTTTCATAAAATTTTAGCTAAGAGACAGCTAATATTGTAGATGTTATACTTTGTCGCCTAACACAATGTATGTATGTACATATGTTGTTTGTGTTTATGTGTGTGTGTTTGCCATTAGCAAGATGCTGTTAATCAACAAACAAAATGCAAATGTTGTTGGATGATTCATTCATCGAAATGGTACATATCTGAAATTTTTAAATTCACATACATGGTATATTAGAGACAGGCATGTTTTGATACCCTCCACCATAGCATGGGGGTATACTAATTTCGTTATTCCGTTTGTAACACCTCAAAATATTGGTCTGAGACCCAACAAAGTGCATATATATCTTTCGTCGTCTAAGTCGATTTAGCCCTGTCAGTCCGTCCGTCCGTCTGTCGAAAGCACGCTAACTTTCAAAGAAATTCTTTTCAGCAGGAGATACAAGTTACCTACAGTGGCCCCTGTCTCCTTGGGAAGAGAGAATTTTCCATTTATAGAAAGCGCAAAATAGCTGGGTGTTTTGCTGGACAGGAAATTTAACTTCAAATCCAACATTTTAGAAAGGACAAGAAAGGGGACTCTTGCCCGCATACACCTGCAAGAGAGCTATAGACAAAAGTAGGGGGTTTAGACCGCGCATCATGCATTGGGTATATACTGCAGTTGTTAGATCTATAATGCTATATGGTGTTGTGGTCTGGTGGACGACACATCAAAAGTCCACCCACGGTTTAATACTCAACCGGAACCAAAGGATGGCTTGTTTGTGCATCACATCCTTGGGAGGAGAGAATACTCCATTTACAGAAAGCGTAAAATAACTGGGTGTTTTGCTGGACGGGAAATTTAACTACAAATCCAACATTTTGGAAAGGACAAGAAAGGGGACTCTTGCCCGCATACACCTGCAAGAGAGCCATTGGCAAATGTTGGGGGTTTAGGCCGCTTGAAAAGCATTGGGTATATACTGCAGTTGTTAGACCTATAATGCTATATGGTGTTGTGGTCTGGTGGACGGCACATCAAAAGTCCACCCACGGTTCAATACTCAACCGGAACCAAAGGATGGTTTGTTTGTGCATCACATCCTTGGGAGGAGAGAATATTCCATTTACAGAAAGCGCAAAATACCTGGGTGTTTTGCTGGACGGGAAATTTAACTACAAATCCAACATTTTGGAAAGGACAAGATAGGCGAAACTTGCCCGCATACACCTGCAAGAGAGCCATTGGCAAATGTTGGGGGCTTAGACCGCTTGCCAAGCATTGGGTATATACTGCAGTTGTTAGACCTATAATGGTATATGGTGTAGTGGTCTGGTGGACGGCACTTCAAAAGTCCACCCACGGTTCAATACTCAACCGGATCCAAAGGATGACTTGTTTGTGCATCACATCCTTGGGAGGACAGAATATTCCATTTACAGAAAGCGCAAAATACCTGGATGTTTTGCTGGACGGGAAATTTAACTACAAATCCAACATTTTGAAAGGGACAAGAAAGGCGACTCTTGCCCTATATACCTCCTAGAGAGTCATTGATAAAAGTTGGGGGTTTAGACCGCTTGCCATGCATTGGGTAGATACTGCAGTTGTTAGACCTATAATGCTATATGATGTTGTGGTCTGGTGGACGGCACTTCAAAAGTCCACCCACGGTTCAATACTCAACCGGATCCAAAGGATGGCTTGTTTGTGCATCACATACTTGGGAGGAGAGAATATTCCATTTACAGAAAGCGCAAAATACCTGGGTGTTTTGCTGGACAGAAAATTTAACTTAAAATCCAACATTTTGAAAAGGATAAGAAAGGCGACTCTTGCTCTATACACCTGCAAGAGAGCCATTGGCAAATGTTGGGGGTTAGACCGCTTGCCATGCATTGGGTATATACTGCAGTTGCCAGACATGTAATGCTATATGGTGTTGTAGTCTGGTGGACGGCACTTCAAAAGTCCACCCACGATTCAATACTCAACCGGTTCCAAAGGATGGCTTGTTTGTGCATCACAGCCGCACTGAGGACGACACCATCCGATGCACTGAATTTAATGCTACATTTAATGCCCCCGGACATTGTGGCTAGACAAATTGCTGCGACCACTGCCGTGAGGCTAAGGGAACTATCTCTTTGGTCATGTGACAATTGAGCAAGTGGTGGAATGGCTAAGATATAATCTCATAACGACGATTGGCATAAATATCTTCGCAGACAGCCAGGCAGTCATTAAATCCCTCTATAATGTAATTCTGAACACAAAAACGACCTCGACTGTCGTAGATCTCTCAACGAGATGGGCGAACATTTCAAAATTAACCTGTTCTGGGTGCCGGGCCACAGAGATATCTCAGGCAATTGCGAGACTAGGAACTACCCTACACATTCCAGAGACACTGTAATCTGCAGGTATGCCTCTGGCGACATGTAAACGAATCGTAAAACATGTTGACAGACTGAAGTTCGCCAGTAACGACTTTTGCAAAGGCGGTGAGGACATCGAAGAAGAAGAGACTATAGAACACCTTCTGCGTGTGAGTCCCGCACTGGCAGTCAGAAGAAATTTAATTTTCCAGTGGTACTGGAATCTGTGGGTATGTCAGACAGCCAGGCAGTTATTAAATCCCTGGAAAAAGTATTTCTGAACACAAAAACGGTCCTCGACTGATTTTATTTTATTTTATTTTATTTTATTTTATTTTATTTTATTTTATTTTATTTTATTTTATTTTATTTTATTTTATTTTATTTTATTTTATTTTATTTTATTTTATTTTATTTTATTTTATTTTATTTTATTTTATTTTATTTTATTTTATTTTATTATATTTTATTTTATTTTATTTTATTTTATTTTATTTTATTTATTTTATTTTATTTTATTTTATTTTATTTTATTTTATTTTATTTTATTTTATTTTATTTTATTTTATTTTATTTTATTTTATTTTATTTTATTTTGTTTTATTTAATTAAGTGTTATTTTAAATTTGCTGCAAACAGCACGACGAAGTTAGAATGCCACCCATTATGTGCCTTGGTTTTTTACAAACTTTCTTATTTTTGTTCTATTAAATTATTTCGCACAGTCAATTTAATAAAAATGACTTGCGTTAGATAGCTGTTTTCCACCTTCATATTATCCACTTAAATTTTCCCCACACTCTCACAAATAATATGGGATATTATAGTGGGGAGAACAAAAGGCGCCAAGACATTTGGTAAAAAAACAATTTAACAATTGAAAATTGAGAAATTTAATTTAGTAAAAAGCACTTCGTTTGTCTGCCACTTTACATCCAGACAAATAGGAAACGATAATGGAAAAATTATACCAACAAATGTCTCCCCCATCTACTCCCTTACCGAAAGGAACAGCTCGTTGTGGGGGACCCAAATCCAGACATCGCCAAAAAATTCACAAAATGTTAACGGCTGTTTGTCTGTCTGTGGGTATCCGTCTGTCTGTCCGTCTGACTTTTCCATAGCCTTTGTCTGATTTAAGGAAAATTCACACTCGCCCCAATAGTTGACTCTGGTCAATTGTATTTCCTCCCTCAAAAATAATTTCTTCGTCTTTGGTACCATGCTCATCCTCATCTAACTTCGAACTAAACTAAACAACAATGAAATGTTTTTGTTGAAATAACAATTCATTATTGTTTACTTTTAGTTGTTGTAGTGGTCGTTGTTGTTTTGGGTATTTGCTAATATTTTTGGGTGTTTCTGGTTGTTTGCACAAAATTGTTAAAATCCCCACCCACCCACTTAGCAGCATAGCCTCCCTCTTCCCTCCCCTGGCTAGCTTTTATGTCTTCTCTTTCTCCTACCAAAAAAACATGGAAAAATATCTTCTTTAAGACTTCATTCATGGCATGGAAGTGGGTCTGGTTGTTTTCAGTTTTCTTTGGTTTCCCAATGTTTTTAATGGGCCAGTAGAAAGGAGGGGGAGTTTTCGGGCAGCAAATAATGTTGTTTGCTTGGACGCTGTTGGTTTTTTTTTTTTTTTTGCTAAAATCTATAGCTATTTGTGTTGGTATGGGTTTTTCACAATTTATGTTTGTTAGTATGTCTTAATTAGGCCAAGCGGTCATAAATTACCCACCACACTGTAGCAGTGCGGTGTTAACGTTTTAGTTCATAAACCTATATGGTGAGGGGAGAAGAGTAGTGGGGGTGGTATGGCCGACTAAGTCATTGGGGATAATTATTACAAATATGTTTGCTAATTAAGGTCTTTAGTTGGTTAACTTGAACATTGATATTGCGGTGGTAAATCCCAAAAACGATGTGGCCTAAAACGACTTAAAACGATATGCTCTTCGTTATCCCAGATAAGTCTGCAATTAAATGTTTGTCACTTTGGTTTTACTATCTTAAAGGATATTGTGGGGATGCGGGTAAAACTCTCCTATCTTCCCTTGCCACAATTTTTTTATTTTTTTTTCTCGTTTATTACTTTTTGGGAGATATAATTGTGTGTAAGTAAGAGTTTCATTAAACCTGGTCAGACACATATGTTCTAAAGGACTTAAGCATACCACTAAATGTTGTCAGTAACATTTGGGGGTCAATGATATGTGTTATACATTTTATTAAAGACATTTCTTTATTAATGGTTTAATTAAGCGTAATTTCTATAGAGGTTAATTGAAGCACAATCCATATGTCTTTAAGCTTAAGTGTGTCTAATAAAATAAAATAAAATAAAATAAAATAAAATAAAATAAAATAAAATAAAATAAAATAAAATAAAATAAAATAAAATAAAATAAAATAAAATAAAATAAAATAAAATAAAATAAAATAAAATAAAATAAAATAAAATAAAATAAAATAAAATAAAATAAAATAAAATAAAATAAAATAAAATAAAATAAAATAAAATAAAATAAAATAAAATAAAATAAAATAAAATAAAAAAAAAAAAAATAAAATAAAATAAAATAAAATAAAATAAAATAAAATAAAATAAAATAAAATAAAACAAAGTAAAATAAAATATTATAAAATAAAATAAAATAAAATAAAAAAAAGTTAAAAAAAATTAAATAAATTAAAAACAAAATAAAATAAAAACAATCTTATATACACTCCACCATAGATCTCATTTGTCAAGCTCTTTGAATGATTTTTTCTATATATATATGAGCCACATTATGTTATTGGCCTATATGAACCGCACATGTCAATTTCAGGTAAATCGAGTAAAAATTGCGCCCTTCAGTGGCTTAGTGTGTCGAATGGGGAGATCGGTTTATATGGCAGCTATATCAGGTTATCAACCGATTTAGACCAAACTTGGCACAGTTGTTCGAAGTCATACCAAAACGACATATACAAAATATCAGCCAAATCGGATAGGAATTAAGCCCTCTAGAAGCTCAAGAAATCCAATCGGGAGATTGGTTTATATCACGGCTATATCAGGTTATAGACTGATTTAGACCATAGTTGACTCAGTTGTTATAAGTCATCCCTCAACGACATGCGTAAAATTTCAGCCAAATCGGATAATAATTTAGTGCTCAAGATTTCAGATCGGTTCATAGGGCAGCTATATCAGATTATGTACCGATTTAAACATTATTTGCCACAGTTCTTCGAAGTCATAACAAAACACGTCATGCAAAATTGCGCCCTCTAGTGGCCCAAGAAATCAAGATCCCAGATCGTTTTATATGGCAGCTATATCAGGTTATGGACCGATTTTAACCATACTTAGCACAGTAGTTGGAAATAAAAATGAAACACGTCATGCAAAATTTAAACCAAATCGGATAGAAATTACGCGATAAGAGGCTCAAGAAGTCAAGGCCCCAGTTCGGATTAAATGACAGCTATATCAAGTTATGAACCGATTTCAACCATACTTTGCAAAGTTGTTGCTAGTCATAATGGAACACCTGTTGCAAAATCTTAGCCAAATCGGACAATAATTGCGCCCTCTAGCGGCTGAAGAAGTCAAGATCCAAGATTGGCTTATATGGTAGCTATATCAGGTTATGAACGGATTGAGACCATACTTAGCACAGATTGAGACCATACTTGGTGGAGGGTATAAAAATCCGGTTTGTAACACGGTTGCCAAAAGGTTTAATACATCTCACTGTATCAAATTGTAATTATCTTTTATCAGACTCATGAAGCCTTATTGGGAAATCGATAAAAGTGGCTGATTTGATTATCCAAAAATGTTGCACTGTACCCGTCACGCGAGCCGATGGGTCTAATGCAACTTGCAAATGCAAATTTTGCCCTTTAACATTCCACTAGGGAACAGGGGCAAACTTCTCACATATCAATGAGTGCAGTGCAATTCATGTTTAAGCTAAATGATAAGGGGCTTCCTATTTATAGACGAGTCCGAACGGTGTGCCGCAGTGCGACATCTCTTTGGAGAGAAGTTTTATATGGCATAGTACCTCACAAATGTTGCCAGCATTAGGAGGGAAAACCACCGCTATTAATTTTTTATACCCTCCACCATAGGATGGGGGTATACTAATTTCGTCATTCTGTTTGTAACACCTCGAAATATGCGTCTAAGACCCTATAAAGTATATATAATCATGACATTTTAAGTCGAACTAGCCATGTCCGTCCGTCTGTCTGTCGAAAGCACGCTAACTTTTGAAGGAATAGAGCTAGCCGCTTGAAATTTTGCACAAATACTTCTTATTAGCGTAGGTCGGTTGGTATTGTAAATGGGCCAAATCGGTCCATGTTTTGATATAGCTGCCATATAAACCGATCTTGGGTCTTGACTTCTTGAGTCTCTAGAGGGCGCAATTCTCGTCCGATTTGACTGAAATTTCGCTCATAGTGTTTTCATATCACTTCGCACAACTATGCGAAGTATGGTCCTAATCGGTCCATAACCTGATATAGCTGCCATATAAACCGATCTTGGGTCTTGACTTCTTGAGCCTCCAGAGGGACGCAATTCTAGCCCGATTTGACTAACTTTTGAAGAAGTAGAGCTAGCCGCTTGAAATTTTGCACAAATACTTCTTATTAGTGTAGGTCGGTTGAGAACGTAAATGGGCCAAATCGGTCCATGTTTTGATATAGCTGCCATACAAATCGATCTTGGGTCTTGACTTCTTGAGCCTCTAGAGGGCGCAATTCTCGTCCGATTTGACTGAAATTTCGCTCATAGTGTTTTCATATCACTTCGAACAACTTTGCGAAGTATGGTTCTAATCGGTCTATAACCTGATATAGCTGCCAAATAAACCGATCTTGGGTCTTGACTTCTTAAGCCTCTAGAAGGCGCAATTCTCGTCCGACTTGACTGAAATTTTGCACGTAGTGATTTTATATCACTTCGAACAACTTTGCGAAGTATGGTCCTAATCGGTCTATAACCTGATATAGCTGCCATATAAACCGATCTTTGGTCTTGACTTCTCCAACCTCTAGAGGGCGCAATTCTCGTCCGATTTGACTAAAATTTTGTACAACGGCTCCTCCCATGGCCTTCAACATACGTGTGCAATATGGTCAGAATCGATCTATAGCTTGATACAGCTCCCATATAAACCAATCTCCCGATTTCGCTTCTTGTTTCGTTCTCTGATGGTCCCGCCTGAATTCGAACCCAGGCCTTCAGCGTCATAGGCGGACAAGCTAACCTCTGCGCTACGGTGGCAACTTACAGATTGCAAAAATCACCGATATCAGGGCTATGTCTAATTATGCATCTAACTGGGTGAATTTCAATGTGAATGTTGAAGGCCACAAGTATACTTGACTAACCAATAGTGGTTAGACTAAGCTCTCTGTGCTTTCAAGACCTCAAATCGGCAAATCGTTTAAATTTAAATATTTAAGACAAAACTAATGGCAACTTAAATATTTGCACATTCCATCCCATTACAAGATCTCTCAACAGATGGAACAGCTGCATAGAAACAACAAAGCAACTAAAAACGCTTCGCTAAAATTGTGCGTTTTGATGGAGGTGGCGTTTCCTCGCATTGTTTCAAATCTTCAGCAATTTTGACTGTTGTCTATTTTCATATGAAAAATCTAAATATTATTTTGCGCTAATTTGGCTTCTGGCCAAATTCGAAAACAATCTAAGCAAGACAAAAACCATGGACTGCCATACAATTTTTCTCAAACATCAAATTTTATGATTTTTTTGTTCGTTCGCTTCCTTTGCGAAATTAATTATCAACGTCTGGTCTGTGTGCAGGCGGTAGGCGGCAAAAGGAGGTTTTGCCGGTGGTTGTTATGTGCGTTATGCCCAAAAATTTTGCAATATTTTACGCATTTAAATAAGGCGATAACAACAGAGTGTGTATGTGTGGAAACAAAAACAACAACAACAACACACAAACACACATGCACTCAAAGAGGCATTGAATATATTATATGAAGGATATGCTTGTTTATCCTTTTAGAAGTATGGGATGCTTGGAAAAGTTTTCCTTCAACTCGAATAAATTCAAACTGACGTCTGTTGTTGTTATACACAACAACAACAACAAAACAAGGCTCTTATCGATAACAACCAGGCCGCAATCGTTGTGGCATGAAATGTAAATTTTTAAGGAAATTATCAAATTTATAGGTGTTTTCAACTACTAATGAGCCATGATGTTTGGCAGCCCCCCACTTTTTGGGATGGCTGACAGAGGCGGGGGCGAATAGGTTTCTTTGGGGCAATGGTTGTGTTGTGGTGTAATTGAAGGATGGTAAGTCATTTTGTTTACCATCTATGATGGTAATACCCAAACATTGGCAAAAGCCAAAATATTGTTTCGCTTGTTGTGTTTTATTGTTTTTCTCAATTTTCTTTCCTCTGAAGATGCTTTTTTCGCTTCGTTTATTTGTTTATTTATATGTTGAATTTTTTTTTTCGTTCTGTTTTTGGCAAAGAAAATTTATGGCTTACATTAACAAATTTCCGTTTTGGGAGCATTTTCACGGAATATGCACTCGCCTGCTAGCCGCTAGCATCAGACAAACAAACATAGGCGACAGTGAAAAGCAGAGGGAAAAATTTCTAATTTTTTGAGATAAAATAATAAAAAAAAAAAAAACAGTCGCATATTGCCGAAACCATTGGAGATATTGTAGACCTCAAGCGGACTCTTTGGTAGGGAATTTTTGAAAAACAATTTGGGTTAATTAGGTGAACCAATTTAGGGGCCTGCCAAAGACGCCCGGACGACCTAGGTCCACGATCTCGCTAACACCTTAGCTCTAATTATTTCAAATTTCAAGGAGATATCTCTATCCGTTCTCACACGGCATATTTTCTTTTCGGCAAGTGTTATCGTTAAAGACTTAAACAGAATGAGCGTTGAGGAGCAACCAATTTTTAACACTACTTCAAGTGTGGCAACACCAAATGACGCTCGCTTTCAAGCGTCAAAGTTGAAAAATTTTCACCTTTTCGCGTTGCTTTGGTGAAATTTGTATGCAGTATTGCAGTTTTTCGACACTCAAAACAAAAGATCAACGCTCATTTCAATGATAATTCTGTTTTGGCCTCAACCGATCGCAACAATATTTCGTGTTTTGCTTATTGGCATCAAAAGAAAAAGAATGAAGGGTAAACATTTTTATACCCACACCATAGGATGGGGTATACTCTCAAAATTCTGATTCGATCTAGCCATGTCCGTCCGTCTGTCGAAATTACGATAGCGATCTAACGCGTAAAGGTACCCACTTGAAATTTTGCACAGAAACTTAATATTGACGTAGGTCACTGGGGATTGTAAATGGGTTATATCAGTTCAGATTTGGATATAGCTCCCATATAAACCGATCGCCCGATTTGGCTGACATTTTGCATGTAGTGTTTTGTTATGACTTCCAACATCTGTGTCAAGTACGGTCCAATTCGGTCTATAACCTGATATAGCTCCCGTATAAACCGATCGCCCGATTTGAATTCTTGAGCCCCTGGAAGCTGCAATTTTCATACGATTTGGATGAAATTTTGCAAATGGTGTTCTGTTATGACTTCCACCCACTGTGTCGAGTACGGTCCAAATTGGTCTATAATCTGGTATAGCTCCCATATAAACCGATCTCCCATTTTGACTTCTTGAGCCCCTGGAAGCTACAATTTTCATCCGATTTGGCCAAAATTTTGCACATGGAGTTCTCCTATGACCTCCAACAACTGTGTTAAGTGCGGTCCAAATCAGTCTATAACCTGGTATAGGTCCCATATAAACCGATCTCCCTATTTGAAAATTCGGCTTAAATTTTGCACTTAGTGTTCTCTTATGACTTTAAACAACTGTGCCAAGTACGGTTAAAATCTGTCTATAATCTGATATAACTCCCAGGCCCATTAAAGCTGAAATTTGGAACAGTTTGGAAGTTGTCAAGGAAAACGTTGTACAAAGTTTTGGCAAGATTGGTCGTTAAATGCCTTTGCTGTGACTCTAGAAGTTAAAATCGGGCGATATACTTATATGGCACTATATATATCTAAATCTGAACCGATTTCAATGAAATTGACCAGTAATGTCGAGGGTCAAGAGAAAATCCTTCCTTCCTGATTCCTGATTCTCTCGTAGTTTGAATCAGTTAACAATTAAGCAATTTATGGCAATATTTCGCAAAATCGGATGAACATATATATGAGAGGTATATCTAAATCTGGACCGATTTCGATAAAAACTTCTTATACATTGTGGTAACCGTAAAGGAAAGCGTTGTGCAAAATTTTGGCACGATTGGTCACTAAAAGCTCCTGCTTTGACTTTAGAAGTTAAAATCAAGCGATATATATATATATATTTGACAGGCAGGGACGTAGCCAGGTGTGGGTGCTCAGGCCCGAGTTTTGATTTACTCTATAGAAAAAAAAAATTATATTAAATATATTTTAAACACAAACTTTTAGTTTGTTTTTTTAACACAAAATTTAATATTTATAATATTTTACAGAAAGAAAATTTTGATCAAACCAGGACCACCTCAAAACCTAAAAAAATTTTTATTAAATTTTTTCTATTTTCAAAAAAAAAGTTTGAGGTATCTTTACCAATTTCACAGTAACAGAAAAATTTTGGCAATTTTCAAAAAAAGTGGGGCTGCCTGTACCAAATTTGGAGATGATCCGATGAAAAGTGCGACCTGTACTTTGTACACAAATTAACATGGACAGACGGACAGACATACAGACTAACATAACTAAATCGAACCAGAAAGTGATTCTGATTCGATAGGTGTTGTTATCAATGGGTCTATCTCTTTTCCTTCTGGGTGTTACAAACAAATGCACTGATTTATAATACCCTGTACCACAATAGTGGTGTTTAGTATAAATAGTACTGCCCCAATAAAACAGATTTGTTTGTTCTAAAGATAATCCAAACGTTTTTATACCCTTCACCATAGTATGGGGGTATATTTATTTCGTCATTCTGTTTGTAGCACCTCGATATAAGCGTCTGAGACCCCATAAAGTATATATATTCATGATCGTCATGTTATTTTAAGTGGATCTAGCCATGTCCGTCCGTCGCTCCGTCCGTCCGTCTGTCGTCGAAAGCACGCTAACTTTCGAAGGAGTAAAGCTAACCGCTTGAAATTTTGCACAAATACTTTTTATTAGTGTAGGTCGGTTGGGATTGTAAATGGGCCAAATTGATCCATGTTTTGATATATGACCGATCTTGTTTCTTGACTTCTTGAGCCTCTAGAGGGCGCAATTCTCGTCCGATTTGACTGAAATCATGAACGTAGTGTTTTGGTATCACTAACAACAATTGTGTTAGGTATAATTGAAATCGGTCCATGTTTTGATATAGCTGCCATATAAACCGATCCTGAGTCTTGACTTCTTGCGTCTCTAGAGGGCGCAATTCTTGTCCGATTTGATTGAAATTTTGAACGTAGTGTTTTGGTATCACTTCCAACAACTGTGTTAGGTATGATTGAAATCGGTTCATAATCTGGTACAGCTGCCATATAAACAGATCTGGGTTCTTGATTTCTTGAGCCTAGAGGGCGCAATTCTCTTCCGATTTGACTGAAATTTTGAACGTAGTGTTTTGGTATCACTTCTAACAACTGTGTTAAGTATGATTCAAATCGGTACATAACCTGATATATCTGTCATATAAACCGATCTTGGGTCTTTACTTCTTTAGCCTCTAGAGGGCGCAATTCTCATCCGATTTGACTGAAATTTTGAACGTAGTGTTTTGGTATCACTTCCGACAACCGTGTTAAGTATGATTCAAATCGGTACGTAACCTGATATATCTGTCATATAAACCGATCTTGGGTTTTTACTTCTTTAGCCTCTAGAGGGCGCAATTCTCATCCGATTTGACTGAAATTTTGAACGTAGTGTTTTGGTATAACTTCCAACAACTGTATGATCCAAATGGTTCAAATCGGTTCATGTTTTGATATAGCTGCCATATAAACCGATCTTGGATCTTGACTTCTTGAGGGCGCAATTCTCGTCTGATTTGACTGAAATTTTGAACGAAATGGTTTGTTATGACTTCCAACAACTGTATGATCCAAATGGTTCAAATCGGTTCATGTTTTGATATAGCTGCCATATAAATCGATCTTGGGTCTTGACTTCTTGAGCCTCTAGAGGGTGCAATTCTCGACCGATTTGATTGAAATTTTGCACGTGGTGTTTTTATATCACTTGCCACAACTGTGCTAAGTATGATTGAAATCGGTTCCAATCCGATAATTCCTATATCTACAGAAAACACTGTCTTACCATTATGTGAAAGAACAACATTTAGCACAACAATGGCAGTGAACAACTGTAACAATGACAGCAACAGCAGCAAACGTTGTACAACAATAGCAGCAACACAAAATGTTGCCAATAAATTACTATCTAAATGTAATTACTGGTGAATTTGTTTTGTTTTGCTGTTTTTTTTTTTCTTCTTTTTATTGTTTTTTGTTTGCTTATAAATGGCGCGACGCTTTGTTGGCATTACAAAAAGTCCTGCGAACATTCACTTGCAGCAGCTAGGCAAACATATTTTATTAATGGCCAAAATGGTTAATAGCCTGAGAGACTGAGAGTGGCTGGTTGCAGTAGCACCACCACAATTAAATGATAAATGTGATGTTCAATGTTCTGTTGTCGTTTGTTCCTGGCACGCTGCGGTCATTTGTTTAAATGTTCACATTTTGTTTGTAACTTTTTTTTTTTGGATTTCTGTTTTTGCATTTTTTTTTAATTTAAATAAATTTTTATTCATAGGCTGCAAGTTTATTATCGTTTGGCTTGCTGCTGTTGTAATCGCAATAAAAACAATATGAAAGCCTATAATAATTCATGTAAATTAAAATGATGACTTCATTTAAATGTATCACATCAAAACAAAAAAATATATAAAAAACCAAAACAAAAGGACCCATTTTTCTATTAAACTTTTAAGAGAATTTCGCAGAATTTTTTTCAATTTGCCATAGAGTGAAAACAATCATAGAATTAATGATAATTTAATTTCGGTATGACTAAGTCAAATTTATGGTGGTGCATAAATTTGTCTGCTTTATATGAAATGATTTTTTCAAATGGATAATGGACATTGGATGATTTCATTTGTTTATAAATCATGGATAATATTGGGTTGCCCAAAAAGTAATTGCGGATTTTTTATATAGTCGGCATTGACAAATTTTTTCAACGGCTTGTGACTCTGTAATTGCATTCTTTCTTCTGTCAGTTATCAGCTGTTACTTTTAGCTTGCTTTAGAAAAAAAGTGTAAAAAAAGTATATTTGATTAAAGTTCATTCTAAGCTTTATTAAAAATGCATTTACTTTCTTTTAAAAAATCCGCAATTACTTTTTGGGCAACCCAATAGAAGAAAATACTGGGAATTTTCCAAAGGTCGCCACATCGAAATATAAAAGCAAGTCAAATAATTACAAAATAATAAAATTTTATAATAAAATACTAGTAGCGCCAGCATTCCCAGAATGCTGGAAGGAACAGAAGTTGGTACTGACAGCAGCACCCTCATCTTACAGACCTCTATACATGCTTGACACTCCAGAGACTCATAAAGCCTAAACTGGAAGACGCTATAAACACAGAAGGAGGGTTTTAGACAAGCCAGCACGTCTTCAGCCCAGGAAAATAAACTATCGACCCACTAAAAGATGTTGTCGACGAAGTTCTATGTGCACGAGAAAAAACCTACACAGCAGACCAATCTTACTTTTAGATACCCTTGATGTGAAGATGGCTTTTAATAGTCTTAGGTGGAAAGACGTGATAGACGTCATATAAAGGAAGTTTAAAATACCAGGGTCCCTTTCAAGAATAATCAAAAGCTACCTTAGAGATAGTACTTTGGTCTACGATACGAGTTCAGGATCAGCTCTGAGGTTCATCCTGGGCACGGACCAGTAGAACATCAGCTACGATGACATCCTAAGGATGGAATTGCCTAATGAGATCTTCTTCGTACCCAGACGACATTGCGGCAGTCATACCGGCGAGAAACAAGGAAAAGGCACAGCGCAATTTAACGCAGGTCATGATCCGCTCTAGAAACTGGCTATACGAACGCCGACTAGAATTGGCCACACACACTACTGAACTAAAGTACTGCTAACCAGATGGCAAATTCCACCGGAAATAGACATGCGAATCGACAACGAGTCATCACGACAAAGAAGGCGGTAAATTACCTTGGAATTTGACTGGATTCCGAACTGACATACGGTTCGTAGATAAAATTTTCTGCTCAAAAAGCGATGGAAACCACGGTCCAACTTAGCAAAGTTATGGTGAACATAAAGGGTCACTACCCAAAAAGAGGAAACTTTTAATGGAAGCTTGTAACAACATCCTGTTGTTGTAGCCACATGTGGAGGTGGCGATCCTCGTCAAGTTCCTGTGGGTGAGCAAACTCGTTACGGTCCAAAGGACCGATCCCCGCGGGAACAAGGTGGCCATTGGTTTTTGAAAGGCGCCAATCATAAGCACTCAGTATTTGTGCAAGAGCCGGTGTCAGCCGGCCACCCACTGAGATACTCCGCTCGATACCGCTGATTGTCCGCGACTGCCGTTGCACTATTCGCAACTTGTGGACGCGACCGGTAGCTCGCAGCTAAGCTTCCCGTGACAGCAATGAACACCACATGGATCGAACCTCTGTGTGTTACTCACAATTATTCCGTGCCGGAAAGAACTTTCGTCTACCAAACGAATTCTGTAACAAAGACGTTCCATATAACGTCAAGATCAGCTCAGGGGTTCATCCTGGGCCGGGACTTGTAGAACATCAGCTACGATGACATTCTAAAGAAGAAATTGCTTGAAGAGGTCTTTGTCGTACGCAGACGACATTGCGGCAGTCACACGAAAGAACTACTGCGCAAGCTAACGCAGGTCATGATCCGCTCAGAACTGGCTATACGAACGCCGACTAGAATTAGCCACACACACTACTGAACTAAAGTACTGCTAACCAGATGGCAAATTCCACTGGAAATAGACATGCGAATCGACAACGAGTCATCACGACAAAGAAGGCGGTAAATTACCATGGAATTCGACTGGATTTTAAACTGACGCTCGGTTTGTAGATGAAATTTTCTGCTCAAAAAGCGATAGAAACCACGGCCCAACTGAGCAGACTTATGGTGAACATAAAGGGTCAATACCCAAAAACAGGAAACGTTTAATGGAAACTTGTAACAGCATCCTCTTAGACGGGTGCGAAATCTGGACAAATAGCCTCCATGTTACGCATAGAGTACAACAGCGGATTAGAATTCAGCGAACCTCCGCACTGTGAATGGCAATACCTTTTATTTTTGCCTCATATTGTCGTGATGGGTCAAATAACCAAATTTAAGGTGATTTGATTTAAGGGGAATAAGCGCCACCTAGATACCTTAACACAAATTTTAATGTCATTGTCCTTATCTACTTCTTTTAAGTCCCATATAGCCATGGTCGGCTAATATGCCCATTTAGGAGGTTTTTGGAGGTATATCCCCACCTCCATATCCATTACATGGACTTCATTTTCTTCCATATTCGTAATATACTCGCGATTACTTTTTATTTGAGTCCCATATTGACATGAACGTCCAATATGTCTGTTTGGGGGAGTACTTCAGCTGGGTACTTCAACTCAATTTTAATACCCTATTCGTATTCTACTTTCCAATATCTTTCATTTGATTCCAATATTCTTCTGGTCTTTTGATTTTGGGTGCTGTTTTTGGGCTAAGGTGCGCCCCCTTCCGATATCGAAAAATTATATAGCCTATGTTTTTTTCCAGATCAACCTACACAATCTGTGAAAATTTCGAGAAAATCGGTTCTGCCGATTTTAAGTCTATACGAAACGAACAAACCGCGTCCATATAGTCGTGTTTGGGGGGTTTTGGGTGGTGGGCTGACCTCATATTCATTGACCTGATTTTGTATGCCAGATTCGTAATCTACCCCCGAATACCTTTTATTTGAGCCCCATATTGATATGAACGTTTTGGGGTTGGGCGACTTCCAAGGTACTTGGGCCCAATTTTTAATACCATATTCGTATTCTAATCTTCAATACCTTTTATTTGATACCCATATTGTCCTCATCGGTCTACTTTTGATTTTAGGTGGTATTTTTGGGGTAACGGGGGAGAGTCCGCCCCCTTTCGATATCAACAAATTATAAAGCCTATTCCTCCTGCCTGACCATATTCGTAATCTACTCCCGTAACCCTTTCATTTTGGTCCCATATTGTCGTGACCGTCCAATAAACCTATTTTAGGAGGTTTAGGGGTGGTTGCACCACGGTTTTAATTTTGGTCCAAATCAGTCCATAACCTGATATAGTTGTCATATAAAACGATTTACCGTTTAGATTATTGGAGTTTTCAGAGGGCGCAATTCTTATCCGATTTGACTGAAATTTTGCACAACTTGTTTTATTTTAACTTCCAAAAACTATATTAAGTATGGTCAAAATCGGTGCATAACCTGATATAGCTCCCATTTAATCCGATCTCGCATCTTGACTTCGTGAGCCTCTAGAGGTCGCGATTCTTATCCGATTTGGCTGAAATTTAGCATGAAGTGTTTTGGTTTGACCATCAACAACTGTGCCAAGTATGGCCCAATTCGGCTCATTAGCTGATATAGCACCCATATAAACCGACCTCGGTTTTTGAGCCGATAGAGGGCGCAAATTTTAACTGATTTCGCTAAAATTATGCATAAAGTGGTTTGTTCGAATTTTTACTTCCTGAGGCTCAATTATTATCCTATTTGGCTGAAACTTAGCATGAGATGTTTTGTTATACCAACTACCATAGGATAGGGGGTATATTCATTTAGTCATTCGGTTTGTAACAAATCGAAATATCCATTTCCGACCCTACAAAATATATAATGGGTTGCCCAAAAAGTAATTGCGGATTTTTTAAAAGAAAGTAAATGCATTTTTAATAAAACTTAGAATGAACTTTAATCAAATATACTTTTTTACACTTTTTTCTAAAGCAAGCTAAAAGTAACAGCTGATAACTGACAGAAGAAAGAATGCAATTACAGAGTCACAAGCTGTGAAAAAATGTGTCAACGCCGACTGTATGAAAAATCCGCAATCACTTTTTGGGCAACCCAATATATTTCGGATCGATGTAAAATTCTCAGCCGATTTAATGATGTCCGTGTGTCTGTCCGTCCATGTGTCCGTCAGTGTAAACAAGCTAGTCTTCAAAAATTAAGATATTGAATTGAATTTTTGCACAGACTCGTATTTCTTCTGAACGCAGGTTATGTTCTTGAATGGGCCACATCGGACTTTATTTGGATATAGCTGCCATATAGACCGATCTGGCGATTTATGGTCTTAAGCATATATTACCCGATTTCGTTGAAATTTGGCATAGTGAGTTTTATTAGGACCGCCGATATCTGCACCAAAAATGTTTCAAATCGGAAGATTTTTGGATATAGCTGCCATATAGACCCATCTGGCGATTTAGGGTCTTAGGTCTATAATAGGCGCATTTTTTTTTATTGAATTTCGCTGAAATTCAGAATATGGTCCAGATCGGGCTATATTCAGATATAGCTGCTATAGAGACCGATCTTAAGCTTTAGGGTCTAAAGACCAAAAAAGGCGCACTTATTCTCCCGTTTTGCTGTGATTTGAAACAGTGAGTTGCTCTAGGGGCATCGATATCAGGAGCCATATCGGACCATATTTACATATAGCTGAAATTTAGACAGATAAGCCGCATTTTTTACCCGATTTTGCTGAAACTCAAAACAGTGAGTTTTGTTAGGCCCGCCGATATCCGAACCAAAAATGGTTCAGATCAGAATATATTTACATATAGCTGTCACGTAGACCGATTTGCTGATTTTGGTTCTTAGGCTTATAAAAGGCGCATTTATTACTCGATTTCTCTAAAATTTGGAACAGTGAGTTGTATTAAGACTCCCAAAATCTGTTCCGAAATGGTCCAGACTGAGCCTGAGCTGAGATCAATCTTTAGAGCTTTAGAGCCTTAAAACCATAAAGGCGCATTTATTCTCCTATTTTGCAGAAAGTGAGCTGCTTTAAGACTCCTGACATCCAGATCGGACCATATTTAAATATAGCTATCATATAAACCGATCTACCGAGTATACTTCTCGAGCCTCGTAAAGGAGCAATTCTTATCCAATTTGGCTGAAATTTTGCACAACAAATTCTTAAATGACTTTTTACATATGTTTTCAAATATGGTCTGAGTCGGTTTATAGCCTGATATAGCTCTTTCATAAACAGATCTCCCGATTTTAATTCTTGAGCCACCTTGGTCTCCAAAAGCCATACCATACTTCTTATCAGTGTAGGTCGGTTGGGATTGTAAATGGGCCATATCGGTCCATGTTTTGATATATCTGCCATATAAACCGATGTTGGAACTTAACTTCTTGAGCCACTAGAGGGCGCAATTCTCATCCGATTTGACTGAAATTTTGCATGAATTGTTTTGTTGTGACTTCCAACAGATGTGCTGAGTATGGTTCAAATCGATTAGTAACCTAATATAGCTGTCATATAAACCGATCATGGATCTTGACTTCTTGAGCCTATAGAGGGGGCAATTCTCATCCGATATAGCTCTTTCATAAACAGATCTCCCGATTTTAATTCTTGAGCCACCTTGGTCTCCAAAAGCCATACCATACTTCTTATCAGTGTAGGTCGGTTGGGATTGTAAATGGGCCATATCGGTCCATGTTTTGATATATCTGCCATATAAACCGATGTTGGAACTTAACTTCTTGAGCCACTAGAGGGCGCAATTCTCATCCGATTTGACTGAAATTTTGCATGAATTGTTTTGTTGTGACTTCCATCAGATGTGCTGAGTATGGTTCAAATCGATTAGTAACCTAATATAGCTGTCATATAAACCGATCATGGATCTTGACTTCTTGAGCCTATAGAGGGGGCAATTCTCATCCGATTTGGCCGAAATTTTGTACAACGGGTTCTCCCATGACTTTCAACATAAGTGGCCAATATGGTCTGAATCGATCTGTAGCCCTCTCCCAATTATGCCTCTTGAGCCCCTACAAGGCGCAATTCTTATCGGAATGGACGGAAATATTACCCAATGACTTTAATTCATTAGTCGTTCTAATCAGTCCGATTAACTTGATATAGCACCAATAGCATAACAATTCTTATCCATTATTCTTTGTTTGCCTTAAAAGAGATACTGCGCAAAGAACTTGACAAATACGATCCATGGTGGAGGGTATATAAGATTCGGCCCGGCCAAACGTAGAATCCTTTTACTTGTTTTGTTTTATTTAATCGAATTTCATTTTATAAGTGGCCAAATTTTAGTTTATTTTCAAGTTTTTTGCCTGTTAGGGCAAAGATCATTTAATTTTACGATGATCGGAGATTTTCTTTGCAAATGGAAAAGGAAAGCCAGGGATTTTACTTTCCTTAAGAAATTTAGACAAAATCTCTAATGTGAAGATTTTAAAATTGTGTATCGTTATATGACCTTAGGTTCTGATAAGAAAGCTTACCCATTTAGATATGCTGTTTGTTTCGAAAGATTTTTTTGTAAAACTTACCTAAAAATAGAAGAAGAAAAATACATGGTTAAAAGAGGGAGAAAAAATATTTTTTTTATATTTTTTTGTTAATTTTTAAATTTATTTTAGCTCGGACATTTTCTAAACCACAAATTCCACAATACCATAAAATCACTGCGTAGTGACATCATACCCCCATAAATGTGGCCTCTCTTCAAGTGATCAAATTCTCATCATTTCAAGGAATTTTCATGTGTAGTTGCGTCTGTGGTTTTTGTTATGAACGAATGAGCGACAAAATGCCATAAAACTGTCTGCAAAATTGGAAATTTTTCGCACACGCACTCCCCTTGGTACTGCCACCGTTACCACTTACCCAAACCCAAAAATTTTTATAGTCATAAGACCACTAAAATTTCACTCTGGGCACTCATTCGCTCCCATTTGGTATTAAAATAAATGAAATTCTATACAAAAAATCCATTTTAATTTCTTAATTGGAAACAATTTTTTTGACATGTACCAATAACAATTCCTCTTGACAATGCACACACAAGCGAGACATTCAAATCGACAGACAGATAGACCAGTCTGACCCCGAAAAAAAAAAGAAAAACCACTTGAAATTTTAAAAACTATAAATCAAAATTGTTTGTTTATGCCATGGCTAAAAGGGAGAAGTGGGCACGAAGGACTAAAAGGATTTTGATGAGGGAGTAGTTCGTCTCAGGTCATGGGTAGAACATCCCCTTTGCCTTGCAATAAATCAGAACATTTGTGGACTAACATTCACTGCTTGCATGATCTAATACAATGCACAGACATCACTCATCCTTTGGTCCTTCAGGTGTGGGGCGACATTTAATAGTTGTGCAAAATGAAAATTTATGTCGAAACGTTGAGCGCAAATTGCTATTCTGTCCTCACAAATAACCAACATAACTGACGGACACTGAACTAACATTTAAGCATAGAAAATACTTTGTTGCATATACAGATATGATGGTCATAAAATTTATGACCACAATACCAGACAATGTTTGGCATAATTTGGCATGAGATACAGTGGGCGTAATGATTTCTTAGAAGAAGAAAAATACTTGTAGTAAAGATAAAAAAACGACCAATATTTTATTCAAAAATGAACCTTAAATTTCAACAATATTATCTTTGAAGATTAAATTATGGGAAAAAAAAATTTTTTTGCAAAAAACTAGGCCTACTTTTGGATTTCATAAAAAAATAGGGTACAGTGTATAAACACTCCCCTTCGTGCATTTGTTAAGGGGGTTGCACTTCTAAACCCTACAGCAACACGAGACCATTATATTTTAGTCATGCCTCCCAAAAGAAGGCAAAAACAACCACAAAACTCCCTAAAAACATAAGTGCCGTTTGTGGGTGATTTCCGGTTGCGGTACTCTTTTACTTTTAACATAACATTGCTTAACAAGGACTTTTCAACATTCCCAAAATCTCATCGCTAGACATAATTTTTATGCAACATGACGATTATGACGAGAATAAGACGAGACTGAGGAAACTAACAAAATACGATTACATTTTGCTTTATGTGGCATTGATAGTAGAACATTGTGATGATGATGAGGTCTCAGCCATTGCACACAACAAGCAACATGCTTCATGGTGGAACATTGTTTGCGGTTATGCCAGCACCACCTAACTAACCATCTATGTGACCTACGTGGTGACCCTTCAAAGAAAATTACATTGTACACTTTTCCGGGCTAGACTTTTGGCAAAATTTGTGGCATGCAACGAGCAACATTTGTGTTCTGATGACGCTTGCACGGGGGTGGTTAGATTTATGTTTGGCTGGGTGAAATATGTCTGCCATTTGTGGACACTGTGACATAAGAATACATCAGAGGGAGTTGTGGGCAAAAGGGGAGAATATGGGGGTACAAGAGAAGGAATGACTAAAGTACACAATTTAAATGGAACTATGATAAAGACAAACAGTGTATTTTTGCAAGACATAACCCAGTGAAACTTTTAGGAATATTCTTACATTTTGGAGGTACTATACCATGTATAAACTTTTCTCCAAAGAGGTGTCGCACTGCAGCACCGCACAAGTGAGAAACCTACCCCTGTTCCTTAACGGAATTTTCATGGACATGTTTGCACAGCAAAATTAGTACAGATGTACGAAATAAATACCCTTGTACTAAATAAGTACCCTAGTACTAAATAAGTACCCTAGTACTAAATAAGTACCCTTGTACTAAATAAGTACCCTAGTACTAAATAAGTACCCTTGTAATTAATAAGTTCCCTTGTACTAAATATGTACCCTTGTAGTAAGTAAGTACCTTTGTACTAAATAAGTACCCTTGTGCTCAATTAATACCCTTGTACTAAATAAGTACCATTGTACTAACTAAGTACCATTGTACTAAATAAGTACCCTTGTACTAAATAAGTAGCCTTGTACTAAATAATGACCCGTACTAAATAAGTATCCTTGTACTAAATAAGCACCCTTGTTCGTTCGGACTCTAAACTTAACTTGAATCGGACTGACATTGATATTTAAGAAATTTGCCCCTATTTCTAAGTGGAATGTTCATGGGCAAAATTTGCAAATACTAAATAAGTACCCTTGTACGAAATAAGTACCCTTGTCGTTAATAAGTACCCTTGTACTAAATAATTAACCTTGTACTAAACAAGTACACTTGTACGAAATAAGTACCCTTGTACTAAATAAGTGCTCTTGTACTAAATAAGTACCCTTGTACTAAATAAGTGCTCTTGTACTAAATAAGTACATTTGTACTAAATAAGTACCCTTGTACTTATTAAGTACCCTTGTACTAAATAAGTACACTTGTATTAATTAAGTACCCTTTGAACAAAATAAGTACCCTTGCACTAAATAAGTATTCTAGTACTAAATAACTACCCTTGTACTAAATAAGAACCTTTGTACTAAATGAGTACATTTGTACTTATTAAGTACCACCTTCACTAAATAAGCACCCTTGTACTAAATAAATACAATTGTATTATTTAAGTACCCTTTGAACAAAATAAGTATCCTTGTACTAAATAACTACACTTGTACTAAATAACTACACTTGTACTAAATATGCATCCTTGTACTAAATAAGTACGCGTGTACTAAATAAGTACGCTTGTACTAAATAAGTACGCTTGTACTAAATAAGTACACTTGTACTAAATAAGTGTTCTTGTACTAAATAAGTACAGTTGTACTAAATAAGTGCTCTTGTACTAAATAGGCACCCTTGTACTAAATAAGTACCATTGTACTAAATAAGTAAATTTGTACTTATTAAGTACCACCTGCACTAAATAAGTACCCTTGTACTATATAAGTACACTTGTATTAATTAAGTACCCTTTGAACAAAATAAGTACCCTTGTACTAAATATGCATCCTTGTACTAAATAAGTACGCTTGTACTAAATAAGTACCTTTGTACTAAATGAGTGCTCTTGTACTAAATAAGTACCCTTGTACTAAATAAGTGCTCTTGTACTAAATAAGTACAATTGTACAAAATAAGTACCCTTGTACTAAATAAGTACCCTTGTACTAAATAAGTATCCTTGTGCTAAATAACTATCCTTATACTAAATAAACATCCTTGTACTAAATAAGCACGCTTGTACTAAATAAGTACCTTTGTACTAAATAAGTACCCTTGTACTAAATAAGCTATTTTTTGATATAGCCAATGTTTTCAATCTAAAAAAAGTGGCTATTACATGGCCAACAACAAAGTTTGGAAACGAGTAAGAACAACAAGTAAAAGCGTGCTAAGTTCAGCAGGGCCGAATCATATGTACCCTCCACCATGGACCGCATTTGTCAAGTTCTTTGAATGACTTTTTAAAATAGAAAAACACCAGTCATAGAAAAACACCACCTCCAAAATATTTGGCAAATCGAAAAAGTCAAACAGGGAGTTTATGGGAGCTTAAGGTTTTTATGGCAGCAATATCAGGTTTAATACCGATTAAGACCATAGTTGTCAACACCCAAGATCGGATTACATGACAGCTATATCAGGTTATGGACCGATTTGAATCATTCTTAGTACAGTTGTTGGAAGTCATAATGAAAAACGTCATGCATAATTTCAGCCAAATCGGATAGGAATTGCGCCCTCTAGAGGGTCAAGAAGTCAACATCCAAGATCGGTTTATATGGCAGCTATATCAGGTTATGGACTGATTTAGACCATACTTGACACAGTTGTTGGGAGTTATACCAGAAAACTTCATGCAAAATTTCAGCCAAATCTGGTAGGAATTGCGCCCACTAAAAGCTCAAGAAATAAAGACCCAAGATCGGTTTATATGGCAGCTATATCAGGTTATCAACCAATTTCTACCATTGTTAGCACAGTTGTGGGAAGTTATAACAAAACACGTCATGCATAATTTCAGCCAAATCGGATAGGAATTGCGCCCTCTAGAGGCTCAAAAAGTCTACTGGGAAGATCTGTTTATATGGCGGCTATATCAGGTTATGGACTGATTTAGACCATACTTGGCACAGTTGTTGGATGTCACAACAAAACACTTCGTGCAAAATTTCAGCCAAATCGGATTGTAATTGCGCCCTCTAGAAGCTCAAGAAGTCAAGACCCAAGATCGGGTTTTAATGGCTGCTATATCAAAACATGGGCCGATATGGCCTATTTAAAATCCCAACCAACCTACACTAAGAGGAAGTATTTGAGCAAAATTTCAAGCGCCTAGCTTTGCTTTTTCGAAAGTTAGTGCTTTCGACGGACGGACGTCGAACAGACGGACGGACATGGTTAGATCGACTTAAAATGCCATGACGATCAAGAATATATATACTTCATGGGGTCTGAGACGTATATTTCAAAGTGTTACAAACGGAATGACGAAATTAGTATACCCCCCATCCAATAGTGGAGCATATAAAAATTGTATTTTATAAAACTTGATGATTCCGAAGCAATGGTCATTGTTTTACATATTTTTAATAAACACTCAGATCGCTGAAGTACATACTTCACCGCTAGATGGCAAACAACGCCATATCTCTAGCACCACGTATGACATTTTCCAATTTCAAAACTCAATTAAATCCATTGTCCTCTAGAAATGGAAATATGCATGGGCAAAATACGACCAATATTCAAATAAAAATTGAAAGCACGAAGCAGCTACCCCCAAATTGAACGCAAGCCCAGGTCAGACCACAAAGAGAACCCCTATTTGGGGGAAAAAAATAATCCTCAAATAAATGTTAACCAAAGCACGCATCCATTGCACATTTCAACACACGGACAAAGAGTGTAAGAGCCACCGGAACCACATTCACTCACACTCACACACATCCATAACAATGACAAAATGCAACCAAAGAAAAATGTAAAAAAGAGGAACGACAATATCATATATCCGGGAAAAATCCTTCTAATCTGCAAAATGTCGTTCAAAATCACATGACATGAAAACGTGAATGGGGCCACTGAGTGAGAACGTGTTCTAACGAAAGCTTTTCACCCATGGAAGTATGTGAGCGACACAATGACGGCGGAGACGACCACGACCACGACGATGATGATGTTTGTGATGGTGATGGCTTTTGGTTGAAATATGTACGGCCATTACCAGCAAAGCTACCATGAGCCACAATCAGAACATGTCAAGCAATGAATGCATCGGCCGCGCTTGAATGGTGCGGTGCGTCTGCACTAGCCTTACCAAAGCCCATAGCACAGTTAAAGAGACCGGAGTGAATAAGGTGGGCAATTGTGGCGTGAGATTGAAACACATGACAGTTGGTAAAACGTTAGGCCCACAGGCAGACGATTAATGGACAAACGAGAGGGTGCAGTCATAACACAAGGATTTTCCAAATGAAAATTAAGGTATTACAGCAGGGGTTTTTTTTTGGCCGGAAGAGGAAACTTAAAACCTAAAAAGCAAATAAAATTAAACCTTTGCCCCAAATGGGGCGACCGGACCGTGGTAGTTACAGCCACTAATACCTGTTAACGGGAAAGAGTTTAAAATTGAATGTAAAGAAAGTGGTGGACAACATATCATGATTAAAAGTCATAAATCGTAAAAACTAGTTAACGAGTATTTTTTTTCTTTTGAATTGCTTTAAATTGACGAAAGGGTTGAGAGGAGAACAACCCAGCAAACATTTTTGTGAAAAATTTAATATTAAACCAAAAAAAAAAACTTTAATTGGGATAGAAATTGAAATCAACTTGCTTTGGATCCAAGGGCAAATAAAAATCTCTTGAATTTGGCTAGAGGTAACTCGATTGTCCAGCAAATCTTTCTGTTCAAAGACCAAAAAATCTATTAAAATTAAAATCCTAGCAATTAGAAATCATTAGAAAAACTTATAACTTAAAAAAAAAAATTATCAAGAAATTTTATTTTGCTTGCCTAACCCAGCATTTTTTTTTTTTATAATTTTGGTAACCTTTCCCAAAGAAGAGCGTAGTTCTGGCACCCTTTCCCAAAGGAAAAGGGTCGTTCTGGTACCTTTTCCTAAAGCAAAGGTAGAATTTGTACCCTTATCCAAAGAAATGGTAGTTTTGGAATCTCTTTCCAAGGAAAACGGTTGCAATGGCCCCCTTTCCTAAGGCAAAAAAAAGTTTTTGTACCCTTTCTCAAATGAAAGCGTAATTTTGGTAACCTTTCCCAAAGAAGAGCGTAGTTCTGGTACTACGGTGGGAAAGGACCTTAGGAAAGGTCCCTAAGCAAATGATAGTGTTGGCATCCTTTCCCAAAGAAAAATTAAGTTTTGGCATCCTTTTTCACAGTAAATGGTGGTATTAGTACCTCTTCCCAAAGGAAAGGGTAGTATTGGTTCCATTCCAAAGAAAAGGGTAGTATTGAAAAGAGTACTTAAAGTACCCTTTCCTAAATTAAAAGGAAGTTTAAGTTCACTTTCGTAATGTGAAGGTCAGTTTAAGTATCGTCTATTAAGGAAAAGGGTAGATTGAGTACACATTCTAAAGGAAAAGTGTAGTCTAAGTAACCTATCCTAGGAGAAATGGTTGTTTAAGTAACATTTCCAAAGGGAATGGGTAGTTTAAATACCGTTTCCTAAGAGAAAGCGTAGTTTTAGTACCCATTCTTAAGCGAAAGGCCAGTTTTAATACCATTTCCTAGGGGAAAGGGTAGTAGTAGTGCCCTTTCGTAGGAGTAAGGGTGGCTCTAGTACCTATTCCTAAGGGTAAGGGTGGTTTTAGTACCCCTTCGTAAGGGAAAGGAAGGTTTTAGTACACTTTCCTAAGGGAAAGGGGGTTTTAGTACCCTTCCCTAAGGGAAAGGGTAATTTTAGTACCCTTTCCCAAGGGAAGACGAAGTTTTGGTAACCTTTCCAAAGGGAAAGAGTAATTTTAGTATCCTTTCCTAAGGAAAGCGGAAGTTTTAGTACCTCTCCCGAAGGGAAGGAGAAGTTTCCCTTTCCTAAGTGAAGGGAAAATTTTAGAACCCTTTTAGTACTACTCCTAAGGGAAAGGGTAGTTTTAGTATACTTTCCCAAGAGAAAGGAAAGTCTTAGTAACCTTTCCTAAGGTAAAAGGTAGTTTCAGTACCCTTTCCAAAGGGAACGAGTAGTTTTAGTACCCTTTCCTAAGGAAAGGCGAAGTTTTAGAACCCTTTCCAAAGGGAAAGAGTAGTTCTAGTACTCTTTCCTAAGAAAAGGGAAGTTTTAGTACCCTTTTCTAAGGGAAGGGGAAGTTTTAGAACCCTTTCCTAAGGTAAAAGGTAGTTTTAGTACCCTTTCCAAAGGAAAAGAGTAGTTTCAGTACCCTTTCCAAAGGGAACGAGTAGTTTTAGTACCATTTCCTAAGGGAAGGCGAACTTTTAGTACCCCTTCCTAAGGGAAGGGGTAGTGTTAGTACCTTTTCCTAAAGGAAAGGGTACTTTTACTACCCTTTCCTAAGGGAAGGGGAAGTTTTAGTACCCTTTCCTAAGGGAAAGAGTGGTTTTAGTACCCTTTCCTAAGAAAAGGGGAAGTTTTAGTACCCTTTCCTAAAGGAAGAGGAAGTTTTAGAACCCTTTCCTAAGGTAAAAGGTAGTTTTAGTACCCTTTCCAAAGGAAAAGAGTAGTTTCAGTACCCTTTCCAAAGGGAACGAGTAGTTTTAGTACCCCTTCCTAAGCTAAAAGGTAGTTTTAGTACCCTTTCCAAAGGAAAAGAGTAGTTTCAGTACCCTTTCCAAAGGGAACGAGTAGTTTTAGTACCCCTTCCTAAGGAAAGGCGAAGTTTTAGTACTTCTTCCGAAGGGAAGGGGAAGTTTTAGTACCCTTTCCTAAGTGAAGGGAAAGTTTTAGAACCCTTTTAGTACCAATCCTAAGGGAAAGGGTAGTTTTAGTATACTTTCCCAAGAGAAAGGAAAGTCTTAGTAACCTTTCCTAGGGTAAAAGGTAGTTTTAGTATCCTTTCCAAAGGGAAAGAGTATTTTAGTACCCTTTCCAAAGGGAGAGTTTAGTAGTTTAGGTACCCTTTCATAAAGGAAAGAGTAGTTTTAGTACTCCTTTCTAAAGAAAAGGGTAGTTTAAGTACTCTTTCCTAAAGAAAACGGTGGTCTCTTTTCTAAAGGAAAGTGCCGTTTTATTACCCTTTTCTAAAGGAAAGGGTAGTTTAGGTACCCTCTTTAAAAGGAAAGGGTAATTTTATTAGTAGTTTAATTACCCTTTTCTAAAGGAGAGGGTAGTTTAAGTAACATTTCCTAAGGAAAACGGAAGTTTTAGTACACTTTCCTAAGGAAAATGTTTGTTTTAGTTCGAGAAACGATAGTTTTAGTACATTTTTCAAAGGGAAAGAGTAGTTTGAGTGACCTTTCCAAAGGGAAAGAGTATCTTTAGTACCCTTTCTGAAAGAAAAGGGTAGTTAAAGTACCCTCTCGTAAAGGAAAAGGTAGTTTTAGTACCCTTTTCTAAAGGAAAGGGTAGTTTGAGTACTTAAGGTTTACCCTTTCCTAATGGAAAGGTTAGTTCCTAATGGAAAGGGTAGTTTTAGTACCCTTTTCTAAAGGAAAGTGTAGGTTTAGTACACTTTTCTTAAAGATAGGTTAGTTTTAGTACCCTTTCCTACTGGAATGGGCAATTTTAGTACCCTTTCCTATGGGAAAGTGCAATTTTAGTACTGATTTTGTTGTTTTAGAACCCTTTCCGAAAAAAAGATAGTTTTAGTACCCTTTCCTCAAGAAAAGGTAGTTTTAGTACACTATCCTAACGGAAAGGGTAGTATAGGTACCCTCTCCTAAGGAAAAGGGTAGTTTAGGTACTCTTTCTTCAGGAAAAGGGTACTTTATGTTCCTTTTCCAAGGAAAGGGGTAGTTTAAGTACCCTATCCTAAGGAAAAGGGTAGTTTAAGTACCCTTCCCTAAGGAAAGGGGTAGTTATAGTACCCTTAGGGGTACTAAGGGGAACGCTGGTTTAGTACCTTTTTGTTTGTTATTAAATTCTGTTTCAACGTATTGAGCTAACAATTTTTTAACAGTTCATATGAATTTGTTTAGCTTGGTTCTAAAATCCTTATAAAATTACCTCTAAAATGTATTGGCAATGACTTTAAAACCATAAAAAGTATCATCTCCATGTTATGTTATCGTTTCGACTTGCAAATGAAATGCTAAAGTTAATGTAGTAAGAACTACTATCAAGTGTCATTTAAGGCTTACAACGAATGTCATTTCATATTTCTCTTAGAATTATAAGACGAAATAGCATGCCTTGCGGATTTAAGACTTCAGCAAACTTTTGGCCTCTTCATTCATGCCATAATGCCACAGGACTTAATTCAAAGGCAAGAGTACCAGATACGAAGTAGCAGACAAATCTTATCCAGATCAAATGGTTTTTTCCCTCCCACTCTCTCTTGATTGACTCAAAGTCAAAGTCATTTTAGGCGGATTAAAACGGATATGCATATATTTGCCACTTGGAAGAAAAATCTTGATAAGATAACAATGCGGGCCCAACAATGCATATATGAATGAATAAAAGGAAGCAGCAGTAGTACAAAGTACAAAACATGGAGTTTCATTGACGCCAAGAAACTAAATGCGACACCAAAGGCATGCCATACACAAGCATACACTCCTTAAAGATAATAGAAAAAATTGTCACAAATTTTGGCAAATAAGACAAGAAACATATTTCGCCAAGTCTTAGGATGCTTGACTACCCCCAAAACAGAAAAAAAAACAAAACTAACAATGCCAATAATAAAAACCATTTCAAAAACTTGTATGAGCAACAATTTCTGGCACCGCAGGAATGAGGATAACAATGGGAAGGAAATCCTCCTCACAAGCAAACGACAGAAAATAAGGAAACACTTTGAAAAAAATATTATCTAGCACATATAATTTACCATGTGATCTCGGACATATACTATTATAGTATATCTATAAAATCTGAAAAAACGTCAAGCACTCCACTTCGTCATAGTTAAACTGCATTTTATAAGAGAAATATCGATTGTGATATAAGTCATGGAGATGTGGACTAATCTACCATAGTAGTTTTCTTAAAATCATTGTGGCGTTTTTATGAGAAACAAACAAAAAAACTTCAAACACTCCACTTCGACTACAAAATATGTAGAAGGCAGACAAAAATATATATATATCGGCCAATGCCGATTACCTAATGAGTTGTTAAATACCAAAGATGACGTTAAAGCAAATGAAGTTATCCTTTCAGCTTGGGTATTTAACAACTGCCTCGGTAACTCATCGGCTCCTGCTGTCTTTTGCCAGTTAAGTATTATTTAGACTTTAATTTTGTAAGTAAATACGACATTGACACCCAGGATGATATCCCGGGTAAGCCATTGAATTAATTGGCGTGCATTTTCTTTATTTTACAACTTACTCGGCAACGCATCGGCTCTTACTGCCTTAATGTTCCAAAGCTAGTTTAACATTATTTCGATACTATTCCGGTTTGGCAATGTAAATTCAATACTCTCATTTTGGTATTAACTTTTTCTACATCATTTTCACTGCTTTTGCAAAATACAATAAATTTGGGATTGATTTTTCCAAATCTTCCTTTTTCTACATCATTTTCACTGCTTTTGCAAAATACAATAAATCTGGGATTGATTTTTCCAAATCTTCCTCGCATCCACTATGAATGGCAATATTAATAAAAAAAAAATTCTTTCGCCATAATCGTTGTCAACAGATTAGCAACTTTATTTTTCTTTGTGTACCATCATCTGGCGACAAAAATCGTCTTCTATGTCAAATTTGGCCAACAACACTCCCAGCTAGATGTAGGTCTGTTCGTCTGTCTGTCTATGTTTGTTGCCTGTAGGTGCATATAAATGTTAACTTGTTTTGTAGTTTGACGCAAAATGCCAGCCAGTCAGCCAGAAGATGTTGAGAGGAAAAAAACTGCTCCCAAATAGAGAAAAACTTGTCTGGAACAGGAGGGGGAAAACCACCGCAAGAAAACCCGTCAAGAAAACTCCATAAACACATTTTACGACAATTACGGTTTTTTGTCTCCGCTTCAAATGTTTTTTTTTTTTGCTTTTTCCCATACGCAAAAAGAGACCCCAACGACGCCATGGCATATGGCAAGGCGGTCATATAAGCTCGCATCCATACATATCCGCTTTTGCAAGCGCAGGGGCTTTCCATTGTTGGAGTATTTTCGTTTTTTGGCTTGTTGAGCAAATTTAGTTTTCCATTAGGCCCCCTTTGAATTATCCCCTCTGTGCCTTTTGGCATACTCAAATGCACCTTGATAGTTGGTGTTGGTGGCAGCAACAAATTTAAGGATGGGTCCACTCTGATAGATGGCTTGCAACAAAATTACCAGTGACAAACGAAGTGTATTAGGAAGTTGTTGCTTTATCGCCAACACATCTTCTGCTACACCATGGTAAGACACTAGGATATATTTTCTTCTTTATTTCGTTGAGGGCATAAGTGATGTGGTGGTCACTGAGTGATTTAAGCCGGATATCTTTAAGCACATTTGATGTTTCTTTGATTCTAGGTCCAATGTCAGCTGCCAGTTGGTCAGAGACTTTTTTCATTGGTAAATGGGATATGGATAGTGAACTTAAAACTTCGTTTACTAGCTTCAAGACAGGGAAATGTGCTAAGAACCAGTAAGGAAAAGCTAAATTCGGGCGGGGCCGACTATATAATACCCTACACTTAACCTACAATTATAAATTGGGGCAATATATATGTATATGAGAGCTAAATCTAAATCTGAACCGCCTTTCAAACAGATCGTTTGAAAATTGTTGTTACTACGGCCATATAAGTGTAAATCCGGCGACAAATATGTATGGGTTCTATATCAAAATTTGAACCGATTTTGATGAAATTTTGCATATATGTTAAGTTCAGTAACAAAACATTCCGTGCCAAATTTTGTGCAGATCGGTTGAAAATTGTAGCTACTACGGCCATTTAAGTGCAAATCGGGCGATACATATACATGGGAGCTATATCCAAATCTGAACCGATTTTGATGAAATCTCGCAAGAATGTTAAGATCAGTAGCAAAACAATCCGTGCCAAATTTTGTGCAGATCGATTGAAAATTGTGGCTACTACGGCCATATAAGTGAAAATCGGGCGATACATATATATAGGAGCTATATCCAAAACTGAACCGATTTTGATGATATCTTGCGAATATGTTAAGATCAGTAACAAAACAATCCGTGCCAAATTTTGCGCAGATCGGTTGAAAATTGTAGCCACTACGGCCATTTAAGTGCAAATCGGACGATACATATATATGGGAGCTATATCTAAATCTGAACCGATTATGATGAAATTTTGCAGATGTGTTACGATCAGTTACAAAACAATCCGTGCCAAATTTTGTGCAGATTGGTTGACAATTTTAGCTACTACGGCCATTTAAGTGCAAATCGGACGATACATATATATGGGAGCTATATCCAAAACTGAACCGATTTTGATGAAATCTTGCGGATATGTTAAGATCTGTTACAAAACTATTCGTGCCAAAATTTGATCGATACATATATTTGGTTGAAAAATTGCAGCTACTAGGGCCATTTAGGTGAAAATCGGGCTATACATATATATGGGAGCTATATCTTAATCTGAACCGATTTTTATGAAATTTTGCGGATATGTTAAGATCAGTAACAAAACAATCCGTGCCGAATTTTGTGCAGATCGGTTGAAAATTGTAGCGTCTACGGCCATTTAAGTGCAAGTCGGACGATACATATATATGGGAGCTATATCTAAATCTGAACCGATTTTGATGTAATCTTGCGGATATGTTAAGAACAGTAACAAAACAATCCGTGCCAAATTTTGTGCAGATCGATTGCGAATTTTAGCTACTACGGCCATTTAGGTGAAAATCGGGCTATACATATATATGGGAGCTATATCTTAACCTGTACCGATTTTGATGAAATTTTGCAAATATGTTAAGATCAGTAACAAAACAATCCGTGCCAAATTTTGTGCAGATTGGTTGAGAATTTTAGCTACTAAGGCCATTTAAGTGCAAATCGGGTGATACATATATATGGGAGCTATATCTTTATCTGAACCGATTTTGATGAAATCCTGCACATATGTTAAGATCAGTAACAAAACAACCCGTGCCAAATTTTGCGCAGATTGGTTAAAAATTGTAACTCCTACGGTCATTTAAGTGCAAATCGGGCGATACATATATATGGGAGCTATATCTTAACCTGTGCCGATTTTGATAAAATTTTGCAAATATGTTAAGATCAGTAACAAAACAATCCGTGCCAAATTTTGTGCAGATCGGTTGAAAATTGTAGCTGCTACGGTCATTTAAGTGCAAATCGGGCTATACATATATATGGGATCTATATCCAAATCTGAACCGATTTTTACAAAAATCAATAGCGTTTGTTCTTGGGCCAAAAAAGTGATATGAGCAAAATTTTGTGATGTTTGGACAACAAAAACGACCTGCACTTTGATTACAAGAATACATGGACTGACATACGGACAGACGGACATGGCTAAAGCGAATCAGAAAGTGATTCTAAGTCGATGGGTATACTTATCAATGGATCAAACTCTTCTCCTTCTTACCGTTGTAAACAAATGCACAAACTTATAATACTCTGTACCACAGTGGTGGTGTAGGGTACAATATTTTCGGATAAGAGAAACCAAATACCTCGATTTGGTTTCACTTATCCGTATTTAGTGTTTCACTTATCCGGTTTCCACTGTACTACAAAACCTCACAATCTTTTTTCAGCGCCCATCCAATGCCTAACAATTATGTTTCCCTCCCAAATATGTTTACCAACGAAATTACGCACACAGATACACCTATAGCAAAGGAAGCAACAATTTACATCCTTTTTTAAAATGATAAAAATCTAAAAAATAAACACAAACAAAATGTAAAAAAAGTGCAATTTTCACCCAAATGTAACATGAGCAGGAAAAAGGGAGCAACATTGAAGAAAGAAGCAAACGACATTAAGATAAACTTGACGACACAACAACGGTTGCAAATAGACAACAAAAAGAAAAACGATTTTATTAAGGAAAAGGAGACTGATATTTTGTCGTCGTCCAGTACCTATAACCAGGAAAGCAAAAGAAGCAGGAAGAGTTAAAAAAAAAGTTTTATTTGTTTGATAGACAGACACAATGCAGTCGCCTATAAAATTTGTTTCCATCTTTCATGGTTGGGCTTCTAACGATTATCAAACAATTTGTTGCACAGTGGGAGCAAAGGGGTTTTGTGTCTCACAGGCTCACAGATGACATGGGAGTGAGAGTGAGAGACCATGGCGGACATGTTAAGGCTTTTGATGGAAATGCATTTTCCACGGGATTTTCCACGGGACTCACGGAGTTGGCGGAATCTTGGAATAATAAGGACGAAGGCTTATCATTAAAGAATTTATGATAAAGGAAGCCTTGAGGAGCTGCAAACCATTTAAGGTAACCCGGACCTGATGGAATAATTCGGGCGTTACTATAGAAGGGACCGACTATCTGGAGCCTCATCTGGCCGCTATTTTCACAGTGTACCTAGGACTTGCATATACTCCGATAGCCTGGTAGGAGGCAGGGGTGGTATTTAAACCCAAGCCCGGTCAGGTAGGTTTTGCGACATCAAAGGCCTACAGTCTTACAAGCCTTACGTGTATTTGGTTACCACGATAAAGAATAGGACATCCAACGAACAGTACGCCTACATCAAGGGAAGGTCGGTGGAGACTGCCTTGCATGAGGTTTTGTATAAAATGGGAGAAGAATCCTTCGATGCCAAGATGTATGCTTTGGCGATATGCATTGACATCGAGGGGGCTTTTAACAATGAGCGAAACGACACACTGATACAATCATTAGATCTGTACCAGGTGGACCGGGTCCTTAGAGACTGGATAAACCATATGCTAAGGAACAGGGTGGGTAACACGACACAAATATAAGGGAGAAAGTGGCACAGGGCACGCCACTGTTTAGCATTTTGTCGCCACTCCATAAACAACCTATTACAAATGCTGACTGAGGAAGGATTTGAACCCGTCTGCTACCCAGACGATGTTATAATAAGAGGTGATTTTTTAAGAGCCATAGGAACGTTTTTCAAAGGAAAAACACAAAATTTAAAAAACTGCTTGAAATCTTTATTTGAATCGATAGTACGATCCATATAATTTAAAGTTTGAAAAATATTTCAAGCAAATGTTTACAGTGACTGCGTCTCAAATGGTCCATCCGCTTAGTCCAATTTTGGCAAGCTCTTTCCAACATTTCAGCCGGTATCTCATCAATATAGACTTCCAATGCGTCAATTGAAGCGGGCTTGTCTGTATAGACATGAGCTTTAACAAAGCCCCACAAAAAATAGTCTAAAGGCGATAAATTGCACGATCTAGGCGGTCCCGAACGCAAAATAAAATGTTCACCGAACTTGCCTCTCAATTGTTACGTGTGCTGTGTAGCATGTGGCAACGTCTTGTCTTGGAACTATATGTCATGCAAGTCAAGCTCTTGCATTTTGGGCAAAAAAAAAGTTGAATATCATATCACGATAGCGATAGAAGTACGGTCCAATGATGATACCAGCCCATAAACCGCACCAAACTATGACTTTTTCTGAACGCATTGGTAGCTCTTGCAATGCTTCACTACAAAATCGACAATTCTGCTTATTTACGTACCCATTGAGCCAAAAATGAGCTTCGTCGATGAAGAAGAAGTACGGTCCAATGATGCTACCAGCCCATAAACCGCACCAAACTGAGTCTTTTTCTGAACGCCTTGGTAGCTATTGCAATGCTTCACTACAAAATTGACAATTCTGCTAATTAACGTACCCATTGAGCCAAAAATGAGCTTCGTCGCTGAAGAAGAAGAGCTCGCATTTTGATAATAAAATACAAACATTTGCAAACGTTGTTGGTTCGTAAGACAATTCATGGTTAAATTATAGAACAAACTGAAGATGTTTGACAGTGAAATAAAACGTGCATGAGCTGTTTAAACCAGTGTTGCCAAAAAGATAATAGCTAAAAAAATCACCCTTTACTTCTAAGGTACGAATGATCCGAACCACGTATGCAGAAGGGCCGAAGGGGCTAGACTTAGGGGTCTCAATGTTAACCCAGAGAAGACTGAAATCTGTCAGTTCACGAGAAAGAGGAAGGTGGGCCAATTTGATGAACCACATTTCCTTAGTCGAATGATTTCGTTATCTGACAAGGTCAAATACTAAGGAGTGATCTTGGACAGGAAACTTAATTGGAAGTGTCACATTCAGGAGCGTAGCGAGAAGGCTCACAGATGTTGACCACTATGTACTCATAGACGGGCCGTGGGCTCGAAATGGGTCCTGAATTCACGAGAAAAAGGAAGTTGGGCCAATTTGATGCACCACATTTCCTCAGTAGAATGATTTCGTTTTCTGACAAGGTCAAATACTAAGGAGTTATCTTGGACAGGAAACTTAATTGGAAGTGTGACATTCAGGAGCGTACCGAGAAGGCTCACAGATGTTAGCCACTAAGTACTCGTAGACTGGTCGTAGGCTCGAAATGGGGCCTGAATCTGAGGTCACTTCACTGGCTCTACAACGGCATGATTTTACCAATACTTAGTTACGCCTCAGTAGTTTGGGGAACTGTTATGGAGAACATATGCAACATAAGGTTATTACAACAGGTTCAGATAACATGTTGTCTTGGCATAGGCGGGGCCATAAGAAACACTCCTAGGGCACTGGAGACTATTCTACAAATCCGACCTATGGACATACAGATTAAGTGTAAGACAATCCCTGCATCTATGAGACTTAAGGCGATGGGAGCATGGATAGAAGATAGAAGCAGGCCACACCATAGCGGTATAATCGAGGCGACGATAGGAAACCTGTAAGAGGTTTCGGATCGAATACCTGAGACGACATATGAGGCCATGTGTGTGAGGCATTTCTGCCAGCGACATAGTCTTGCGTTGAAGAAACTCTGGTATTGTCATCTGGAATGGACGGATGGAGCAAATAGACTGGGACTGGAGGTCGACATTGAAAACCCAGGGACTTAGATCAGTTTCCGACTGCTGCCTGATCATTATAAGATCCTACAATCGGAGCCCAACGTAGCGCAGAGATTATAATATTCGCCTACGACACTGAACGCCTGGGTTTGAATCCTGGCGAAAACAATCCAAAAAATTTTGCAGTGGTAGTTATCCCTTCCTAATGCTGGCAACATTTGTGAGGTACTATGCATTGAAGGCATGTAAAAACTTCTCCCTAAAGAGGAGTCACACTGTGGCACGGCATTTGGTCTTCCCTGTAAAAAAAGGGGGCCCCTCATCATTGATCTTAAACTTGAATCGGACAACACTCATTGATGTGTGAGAAAAACTTTTCATATATGAATGAGTCCCTGATTCTGAATGGAATGTTCATGGGAAAATTTGCATTGCAGGCGGAGATTCGTGCGAACATGAAATGAGTGAGGTGGTATGGTGCCATCAGGGCCACAACAACCAGGACGGTAAGGTCACGAACGGTCTTGGAGTGTAAGAAAGAGATTGACACCTTTTCTGAGGATGGCACTATGCACATTGTTTGTGCATTGTATGGCGGGCCAAACTTGAGTAAGGGGGGATAAAAGAGCAGACGATTTAGTAGTGAAGGCCAGAAGCTTGGCGTTAATAAACTTGAATAACCCAAAGGCTTTCAGAACGACGCAGTCCGAAATAAGGGAGTGGATGGCGAACGAGCATGTAATACTGTGGAACAGAGAAACTCTACAGGACAACGAAAATCCCATGGGAAGTTTTAGATCGTAAGAAGAGGCTATTACTACAAGGAAGTAAGAACCAGATCAGAATAGATTTCGGTATCATAACGGCATACATAGAGCTACAAACTCACTTATGCAGAAAAGGTGGGGCAAGTGATAGCATGTGTGGAAAGTGAAGAGATGTCGAAGTATTTCCAATGTCATTGCACAGTTTTCGCGGCTAACACCCACCAGTAATTAGGTGGGAACTCAATAGTATACATGAACCAACTTAGGAACGCTGTATGGAGACAAAATTAAGAATTTCGTTAATAGCACGTAAACACCTTACCGGACAGCAAACTGGTCATTAGGGCAATAACAACTAGGAAGATAAGGCTACGAACAATCTTGCAGTGTGAGAAGGAGATTAACGCCTTCTCTGGGGATGGCACCATCCGCATCTTTTGAGTGCCGGGCCATAGCGGAGTAAGAGGGAAAGAAAATGCCCACGATTTGGCAGTGAAGGTCAGAGAACTGCGTTTCGCTGTTCCACAGTATTACCCACGCTCTTAACTCGGACTGCGTTGACCCGTAAGGTTTCGGGTTAACGAGGTTTGTTGATCCTCGATAACCTGTGGAACAGCGAAACGCTCGGCAAGACTACGAAAATTCTATGGGGAGATCCAGATTGTGAGACGACCAGGCTATTACTGAAAGGAAGCAAGTAGGAGGTCAGTAAAGCTTTCGGTATCATAATAAGACACATAGGATTACGAGCTCACTTATGCAAAATCGGTGCGGCAAGTGATAGCATGTGTAGGGTCTTGACTTCTTGAGCCTCTGGAGGACTCAATTCTTATCCGATCCGAATGAAATTTTGCACGACGTGTTTTGTTATGATATCCAACATTTGCGCCAAGTATGGTTCAAATCGGTCCATAATCTGATATAGCTGCCATATAAACCGATCTTGGGTCTTGACTTCTTGAGCCTCTAGAGAGCGCAATTCTTATCCGATTGGAATGAAATTTTGCACGACGTGTTTTGTTATGATATCCAATAAATGTGATAAGTATGGTTCAAATCAGTCCATAATCTGATATAGCTGTCATATAAACCGATCTTGGGTCTTGAAGGGAAGATGATGAGACGTTGAAGCATTTCCTTTGTCATTGGCCGGCTTTCGCGGCTAAAAGACACCGGTACTTAGGTGAGGACACAATAGCAGACATGAACCAACCAAGGGGCGTGGTTTGGAAAACAATTAGGAATTTTGTAAGCAGCACGAAATTCCAGACTTTTTTTTTCTTATTTCTTTTTCGAGGTTACTTTTTAGTATTTAGAGCGCACAACAAGCCGATTACTGGTTTAGGTGTATGTCCATAGTGACATGGGGCGGATTAATATCCGCAACCTTCTTCCAACCTAACCTAAGGTGAAGAGATAGACAGGCGGGCATAGCTAAATGGAATCAGGAAATGATTCTGAGTCGATCCCTATACTAATCAATGGGTCTAACTCACTTCCTTCTGGGTATTGCAAACAAATGCACTAACTATGGTTGCCCAAAAAGTAATTGCGGATTTTTCATATAGTTGGCGTTGATAAATTTTTTCACAGCTTGTGACTCTGTAATTGCATTCATTCTTCTGTCGGTTATCAGCTGTTCATTTTAACTTGCTTTAGAAAAAAAGTGTTAAAAAAGTATATTTGATTAAAGTACATTCTAAGTTTTATTAAAAATGCATTTACATTCTTTTAAAAAATCCGCAATTACTTTTTGGGCAACCCAATAGCATAAAAAAAATCTTTGAGTTTGGAAACTTTGGATGAAGTTTAACATTTTTCAAAACAATTTTATCAAAATATTATATGAAAATTTTATTCTATAAAAATGTATTATTTAGTCAATAACTGCTAAACATTTGTTCACAATATCCCTTATTCGAGTTTTGTGAAAAAAAAACTTTTACTCCTCAAAATGTTGTATCCAAATTCTGCCATTGTCCTTATCATCTTATTACAATCTTTTGCTGTTTATTGCATTTGATAAAGAAATACTTCTTAATTTTCAACAACATTTTGTCGCAATGTCAACAAACTGTCTCTTTTTAAACTTCTGCCATTTACTGTCCCTCCCCACTTGCCCATATCCTACATTTAGTTGAGCTGTGTCTCACACAAACCTTAAACAAAGGCTCAAAATTTCAACAAAAAGGAGAAAAAAGTCCTCCATTGATGCGTTTGCCTTCAGTTTGTTGTTCCTTCTTTTTTTTCTTTCTTTCTTTGTTGTACAATTATTGTCAACTTTGTTGTTTGCGACATCGTCGATGTTCATCGTCGCTTCAAGTCTGTTGCCATTATTATTTGATAATCCACAGAAGATGGCGCGACGTCGCGTCATACCTCCAACAAATCGCATCAAAATCGAGTGGGAGTTGTTTGTTCTGGGAAGTATAAAAATATCAGTCAAAAAAAAAGGTTTTGTTTGGATTTAGTTTCGTTGCCCTCCCCCATACTTTTATTGTTGACAAATTTTTTGCATAAATTTTCCTACAACTCAGGCATACAATGAGAATAAAAGGCAGTGAGTGTCACGTATTGTTGGGAGGAGGTTTGTTGTTGGGGAGCAATAAAATGCTCCACCCTACCAAGTTTAGAGTCTATGATTTTGTGTTGATATTTGATACGTTTTTTTACTCTCAATATAAAAGGATACATTGGAACCGTATTGGAGTTATTGAAAAACTTTGACATCATCGGTGTTGGTAAACATTTTAATTTTAATCAACTTCAAAATTGGTAATGGGGGTCTAATGAAAAAAAGTTGAATAAAATTAAGGCAAAAGAAGTAAAAGGGTGTTAAAATCCGTAGAGCCGACTAGTATATAACCACCACCATGGATCGAATAGGTTCTTTGAATGACTTTTTCAAATATATAGGACATCTACAGATACAAACGCACCGTACTTGTCATGACTATTAGAAGTCATAACAAGTAAAAACGTGCTAAGTTCGGCCGGGCGGTACCTTGGGGATCCACCACCATAGATTCTTTTAAAAGTTTATGTAAAGTAGACTTAGTGGAAGGGCAAAATTGTACTCAAAGTACCCAATTTATGCCGAACCTGGCAAACATGAAAGCTTCTTGGAACTGAAAAAGGACAATCGGGAGATCGGTTTATATGGGAGCTATATGAAGTTAAAGACCGATTAAAGCCGTACTTGGCACAGTTGTTGTGAGTCGTTGCAGAACTTAACTTGCAAAATTTTAACCAAATCGGATAAAAATTGCGGCTTCTAGGGCCTAAAGATATCAAATCGGGAGATCGGTTTATATGGGAGCTATCCCAGATTATAAACCGATTTGGACCGTACCTCGAACAGTTGTTGGAAATCCTAACAGAACACTACATTCTAAATTTAAGCCACATCAGACAAAAATTGCGGCTTGCAAGGGCTTAAAAAGTCAAATCGGGAGATCGGTTTATATGGCAGCTATATCTAAACCTGAACCGAAATGGTCCATTTGCAATTGCATAACATTTTCAATTAAAAATTAAAATGAAAAAAAATTGCTTTTACTAAAAAATTGAATATGAAAAAAAAATCGTTTTCAATTAAAAAATTAATTGATTCAATAAAATTTAATTCAATATGATGTTCTTTTTTTCAATTACAGTCGTGATTGAAATTTTTGTAATTTCCATAAAAATATTAATTGATTCAATCAATTTTTTTAATTAAATCTGAAAGTTTTTTCAATCACAATTGTGATTGAAAATTTTGTAATTTTCAATAAAAAAAATTTATCGGCTCAATCATTTTTTTTATATGAATCTCAGAAAAAGTTTTAAATATGGTGTAAAAGTAAATTCAATTAAAGGTTTTTTATACCCCACAATGTAAAGAGAAGGAGACTTCAAAAAATCCATACGTGCCACATTTCGATTTTGTACGGGTGCCCACGGACCTTTTCTTAAACAACGCACCTCAAGTTTATGTTCTCTGTGTGTGTGTACCAAATACAGAAATAAATTAAAATTTTCAAAAATTTCAATAATTTTTTAATTAAAAAATTAATTAAAAATTACAAAAATGTCAATCATTGTTTTAATTGGACCAATCAACAAATTAATTCAAAATTTTCGATCATTTCTTTAATTGAACATGCAATTTTTATACCCACCACCATAGGATGGGGGTATACTATGCCAGTCATTCCGTTTGTAACACCTCGAACTATTGATCTAGGACCCCGTAAATATATATTCCTGATCGTATCGACAATCTGAGTCGAAATAGCCATGTCCGTCGGTTCGTCTGTCGAAATAACGATAGCGGTCGAACGCGTAAAGCTAGCCGCTTGAAATTTTTCACAGATGGTTAGTATTGATGTAGATCGTTGGGAATCGGAAATGGGCTATATCGGTTCAGATTTGGATATAGCTCCCATATAAACTGTCTCCCGATTTGACTTCTTAAGCCCCTGGAAGCCTCAATTTTTGTCCGAAATTTTGCACATAGTGTTCTATTATGACTTCCAATAACTGTGCCAACTACTGTCTAAATCGGTCTTTAACCTGATATAGCTCCCATCTAAACCGATCTCCCGATTTGACTTCATGAGCCCTTACAAGCTGCGATTTTTATCCAATTTTGCTGAAATTTGCCAAATAGTGTTCTGTTATGACTCCTGACAACTGTGCCAAGTTCGGTCCAAATCGGCCATGAACGTTATATAGCTCTCATATAAACCGATCTCCCGATTTGACTTCTTGAGCCCTTACAAGCCGCGATTTTTTATCCGATTTGGCTGAAATTTGGCAAATAGTGTTCTGTTATGAGTCTCAACAACGGTGCCAACTAGGGTTCAAATCGATCTATATCCAGATTTTCAATATTTTAGCAAAATTCATGGTGGTGATTCGGCCCAGCCGAACTTAGTACGATTTCAGTTGTTATAATTGAATTTTTTTTTCAATTATTTTTGCAAAAACGTGATTGAGGCAGTTTCAATTAAAAAATAAATTAGATCAATTAATTTCGTGATTAAAACCGATACTTATTGTTTTCTGTTCATGCTGTGGCGGTGGGTATAAAAAACTACCACGTTAAAAATTTCAGAGAAATCAGATAAAAGTTGCCACTTTTAGAGGCTCAATATGTCAAATCGACTGATCGGTTTATATGGGAGCTATATCAGATAAAGGACCTATTTGGACCATACCAAGCACGGCTTTTGAATATCATAGCAAAATTTTACGTGCAAAATTTCAGCCAAATCTGGTGAAAATTGCGCCTTCTAGAGGCCCAAGATGTCAAATCTGAAGTTCAGATTACATGGCAGCTATATTAGATTATGAACCCATTTCAACTACATTTGTCACTGTTGTTGGAGGTCAAAACAAAACAGTTCATGCAAAATTTCAGCTTCAATCAGATAAGAATTACGCCCTCTAGAGGCTAAAGATTCAAGACAAGATTCGATATCGGTTTATATGGCAGCTATATCAGATTATGAACCGATTTGGACAATTCTTGGCACAATTATGGGAAGGCAAAATAGAACAACTCATGCGAAGCGTCAGCTAAATCGCATAAGAATTGCGCTCTACAGAGGTTCAAAAAGTCAAGATCCCAGATTGGTTTATATGGCAACTATTGGGTTGCCCAAAAAGTAATAGCGGATTTTTTAAAAGAAAGTAAATGCATTTTTAATAAAACTTAGAATACTTTTTTTACACTTTTTTTCTAAAGCAAGCTAAAAGTAACAGCTGATAACTGACAGAAGAAAGAATGCAATTACAGAGTCACAAGCTGTGAAAAAATTTGTCAACGCCGACTGTATGAAAAATCCGCAATTACTTTTTGGGCAACCCAATATATCAGATTATGAACCGATTTGGATCCTACTTGCCACAGTTATTGAAAGTCAAAACAGAACACCTCATTCGAAATTTCAGCCAAATAAACAGTGCGCTCTCTAGAGGCTCAAGAATTCAAGATGCGAAATCGTTGTGCATGACAGCTATATCAAGATATGGACCGATAAAAAAATATTTCAATTTAGGAAAGCTTACCTTTAACCACAGGTCTTACCTCATACTTTACTAGCTGGACCGGTGTGCTTCGCTACATCCTTAAGCGCTTGCGGCCTCTTTTTGACATTGTCCGAATTTGAAAATAATTTATATTTTTATTTAACTATATACCCGATTATAACCCCATCAGCATACATGTCCGTTTAGGGGTTGGATAGGGATGGAGTGGGACTTGACCTGAAATTTTTATATAAATTTTGTATTCTACTTCCAATTGCCAAATTCGGTAAAAATGTCCTCTTCAGTCGGTTTTTGGGGGTGGGCGGTTTTTGGTTCAACTTTGTACAATACCTTTCTTCAATACCTTTCATTTGAAACATGTCCTTTTGGGTGGGTTTTTGGATGGGTCGTTCCCCCAGATTATTTGACCTAAATTTTATGTTTTTGGGTTACCATAAGGTGGGGCATACAAAATTTCGCTTAATCGATGTAACCATTTCCAAGATCTGGCGTTTTTGAAAATTGGATTTAGGAGGAGGGTCCGCCCCCCTCACGGATATCAGAAAATGAAGTACCATGTTTTCACCGGGGGGGGGCCAAACTTTACCATCTGTAAAAATTTCATGAAAATTGGTTCAGCCGTGTTAAATCTATTCGGAACAAACAATCAAAGCGCTTGTTTCAAGAGCACTTTCATTTCAAGAGTTCTCTCTTCCCACTAAGTAATTACAGGTTTAGCTTATTCTTCTATGCGGGTAGGTAATAGGCTCCCAATCAGGACGAAGTGAAATGTAATACCAGATAACGAAGAACTTTTAGTCAAAGAGCAGATTAAAAAATATTCTTATCTCAACTCTAGATCCTGTTCTCCATTTTATCCTTTAATCGCTTCAGTTTGAGAGAAAAACAGATTCAGTAACATCAGTGTCTCTACGACTACATTTGCGACCTGCCTAACATAGAAGTCACCAAGACAGACAGACTTAGTTAAATCGAATCGGATAGCATGATAAATATGAGCAAGTAGAGCTATTCTTCATTGACATTGCATACAAATGCTCCAACAATGCCCTGTTCCGTAACCGCTAAGGTGAAGTATAAAAAAAAACACCCATACGTCCTGGGCATAATTCTTTTAAGCGCCTCGTTTACTGTCACTGTGACCCATAGTAACTTCATTTGCAATGAAGAAAGAAAACACTTTGCGCATATTAAATAGTTTAACATGTCTTTCCCCTAGTAAGGAAATGCAAACTTTGTGTGCATATTGCAGATGTTAGGGCATAGAACTATCTGATCATCCGACCAGAGCCTGAGACTATTCAAACCTATGAACAATTCAAACCTTGAACAATTCCATTATATTTATTGTCTTCTTCTCTCTATTTTGTCTCTTTTTGTAAAATTATATTTGTGGTTTTATTCTATTATTATTATACAGTTCTTTTTATTTGTATTGAATTTTTTTTTCTATAAATATTCAATTTGTTGGATATTGCTATTATCGGATTGTGGGGTCTTCTTCGCTGTCTCCCTCTCTAAGTTCATGCGAAGGGACATTGGTGCGTTTTGTATGTTTGTCATTATTTTTCTATTAAGCTTTAAAACGTAGAAAAATACCACATGATTGATATGTGTCTAGGAATGTCTGTCTGTCTGTCTGTCCGTCCGTCTATCTATACAACTGTTATGTGTATCCATTGTCATGAAGGAGAATTCTATCCCATCAATAGAATCCATCGAAAATCACAACGAGCGAAAATCCCCAACAGTAACAACAACCAAATACCACAACAACAACTGCAGCCATACAAATGTGATGTTCACGTGAATGACACTAGGGAAAAACGGGAGAAAAACCATGCGTCTAGCCTAAGAAGCGGGTGAAAAACAAAAACAAATCGCGTCACCCGTCAGACAATGGAATTCTTGAGCATTCAAGCGGAAGAATATTTGAATGGAACACAAAAACTAAATCCTAGAATTTATATGACACGCATAATCGGCAGATGTGTTTTGTAGGACTTTGAAAAGAGAACAAAACATTATTCTAGATTTGATAATAAAATTAAAATTGGGCTAAGAGGTTAGTTATTAGAATTATTCAATTTGAATCTGAGATCACAGAAAAGCATCAATAACAAGTAAAACGCCTTAAGTTCGGATGTGCCCATAGCCGCCACCACGGATATATTACTACCCTACTGTGTCCTGCCATACACTACCCTACCATATCTACCATACTCTACCATATCCATATTGGGCCGATTTGGACATACTTACGGATTAGGGATTAAAATTTCAGAGAAATCGGTTAATAAATAAATCTTTTATGGGTGTAAGACCCTTAAAAGGCAGATCGGACTAGACGGCAGCTATGTCCAAATAAGATCTAATGTGGACCATAACCGGTTCGGATATCGATTGGCCTAGCGGAACTTACTGTTCCATATTGAAGCCAAAACATTGCAAAAAAATTTTTCAATTAAAAATTTAATTAAAAATAAAATCGATTTCAATTAATAAATGGATTGATTCAATCATTTTTTTAGTTGAATATGATTTTTTTCAATTAAAGTTGTGATTGAAATTAATTGAATCAAATAATTTTTTAATTCAATCTGAAATTTTGCAATTATGAATTAAAAACATAAATGATTCAATCATTTTTATAATCGAATCTTTAAAAATGTTCTAGTATGGTGTTAAGTAAAATCAATTAAAGGCTATTTTGTCCCCCTCAATATATAGCGAAAGAGATTTCAAAAACCCATACGTCACTCAGCCAGTTCTTCGTGCCGATTAACCGATGGAGTCCTTCATCGGCCAAGGTCTGCCGCCTGAGTGCACAACATACTGCTACACCCCTATCCGACACGGGAAACCTATGCCCGAACAACCAACACACTTCAGTTCCACATCGGCACCGAAAAAAATTAAAAATCGGTTTCAATCGCAAAATTTATTGATGTCATAAATTTTTTAATTGAAACTGCTTTAATCACCGCTTTTGAAAAAATAATTTAAAAAATTTTCACTAAAAAAAAATTTATATTCACTAAAAAAATTCCATATTCATTAAAAAAATTCTTGAAATTTTCAATCAATTTTGAATTGATTCAATTAAATAAATGATTGAAATTTCTAAAATTTTCAATTAATTTTTAATTGATCCAATTAAAAATTTAATTTTTTTGAATATTCCAATTTATTTCAATAACTTGAGGTGCACTATTTGGGCAAATATCCAAGGGCTTTCGTATACTCCACCTATAAAATTGGTGTTGTTGTCGTAGCAGTGTGTTGTGCATTAAGGAGACAGCCCTTGGCCGATGAAGGACTCCGTCGAGTCAATCCGGCACTAAGAACCGGCTGTCATGGTATTGCTATAGATTTGTCGAAATGTGGCGTTTTTGGAATAACCTTCCCTTTATGTAGCCTTTAGTTGAATTTAATAAAGCACCATATTTCAATTTTTTTTTTAAAATTCGATTAAAATAAGTTTGAATCAATAAATTTTTTAATTGAAAACGATTTTATTTTCAATTTAATTTTCAATTGAACATTTTTTGGCATTTGTTTTTTCTGTGTGTGTATCAAATATAGAAATTGATTGCGATTTTCTAAAAGTTTTAATAATTTTTTAATTGTATCAATTAAAAAATTAATTGAAAATTTAAAAAATTTCAATCATTATTTTAATTGATCCAATTAAAACAATTTACTGAAATTTTCAAAAATGTCAATCACTTATTAATTGAAATAGACATTTTTTAATTAAAAATGTTTTCAATTACTTTTCAAAAAACGGTAATTGATATTATCATTTTCGTAATTGTAGCAGTTCCAATTGAAATTTGATTGAATCAATTAATTTCGTGATTGAAACTAATTTTAATTTTTTCTGTGCGTAAGACGTTAAATCAGCAGATTGGACCACAGCTATATCTTAATAAGTTCTGCTGTTGACTATACTCAGTTCGGATATCGGGTGGCCTTATACAACTCACTGTTCCAAATTTCAGCGAAGCATATTCCGTTTGGATATCGAGTGGCCTTGTCCAACTCACTGTTCTAAGTTTTACAGAAATCAAGTAATGAATGCGGCACTTACGGGCTTAAATCCTCGAATCCGCAAATTTGTCTATATGGCAGCTAAATCCAAATATGGTCCCATCTGATACATACTCTGTTTATATATCGGGTGTCTTTCTGTTCCAAATTTTAGCAAAATCGCGCAATAAACGCTACCCTTACGGGTATATGACACCCATATCCATATGTGGTCCGAGCTCTAAACAAATATGATCCAATATGGCCCGTTCAAGAACTTAATCCACATATTAACTAAATAGCGATCTGAGCATAATTTCAGCTAAATATCTCAATTTTTGAAGGCAGCATTTTATTTCATTCCATTTCATGTCCTTTCATATCATATCATATCACATCACATCATATCATATTATATCTCATATCATATCATATTATATCTCATATCATATCATATTATATCAAATATCATATATCATATATCATATATAATATATAATATATCATATATCATATATCATATATCATATATCATATATCATATATCATATATCATATATCATATATCATATATCATATATCATACATCATACATCATATATCATATATCATATATCATATATCATATATCATATATCATATATCATATATCATATATCATATATCATATATCATATATCATATATCATATATCATATATCATATATCATATATCATATATCATATCATATCATATCATAAACATTTCGTTTTATTTTATTTCATTTTATTTGCGTTTAAAACATCTTCGATTTAATGCTATCGAAATAGCACTCTCTAATGCTCATTCAAAACGAGTCAATAAAAATAAAACTCCCTACCAGAAAGGCCAATTGAGCAATGAACTCAAGTGCAATGGCTTTTGTTGAAAATGCTTTTGAGATATCCGAAAAGATTAAAACACTTCAGAGCAACCATAAGGTAAGGAAGACAGCCATAGTTAGGGGAAACACTACAAAGCGAATCCCTTATATTGGGGCATCTAATGGACACTAAGGAAAATTGGGGAGTAGCAACGAAAAACAAAGCTTAACAAAGGAAAAAGGGCCGGTCAATGATTGTTGGGGGTAATTGGGCGAAGTGGGAGCAGATGGAAGTCATCATAAATGAATTTTAGAGAGAAATACAAACAAAAGACAACAACAAAATAATCAAAATCAATGAGAAAGTACAAATGCATGCGCTATTACTAAGCAGACAATGGAAGCTGGATAGGGAATTGAAGCTTCAAGAGGACAGAGTAAGGCGACCATAATGCTTGAAAAGGGCAAGGTATTCCCCCTCCTTCACCATGATTTGTTTCACAATTTAAAAACATTTCCAGACTGTTTTAAAAGAACTTGTTGTTTGCTTCGCTCACTTTAAAATTTTAAATATGAAAACTTTGGCGCCATTGAAAAAATGGCAAAAGAACCCAATCTAAAAACATTTTGTAATCAACCCAAAAAGGGCCATGTTGCATGCAGCTTACAATGAAAGTTTTGCAAATGTTCATTTTGTTGAGTAAGTGAATGAATGAATGGCAGAATGTGAGAATGTAACGAAACTTCTTTATCAAGCCATTAGATTTGTTACAAAACGAAGGACGAAATTGAATAGAACATTACCCTCCCCCCAAACCCCATCTCATACTGAGATTGGTGTGGAATATTAAATTTCTTTTCCATTTTTTGGCCAATATCAAATGCTCCATACAACATAAGATGTGGAAAAAAGCAAATAAATTAGTTTTCAAAATGCGATTTCTTACTGTGGGGGCTCAAAATGGTACTAAAATGTAAGAAATGTGGTTATCATAGAAATAATGGTGCCAGAGTTACCATTGAGAAATTATTGAGAAAATTTTCTGATCAAAAAATTAATTTTTAACAATTGTTTTTTATGGAATTTAAGTTTACGCAAAATTTTTAATACAAAGAATATGTTGGCAAAAATTTGCATAGAATTTTAATTTTGGCTAAATATTAAACGGCCAAGGGTTTTATAAAGGCGATTTTATGGCACATTTAACGGCCAAACTGCTGAATGGATTTTAATGAAATTTGCATCAATCGAAAGATATTTTTCCAGAGAACCGACAAATATGCATGAAAATTTATTTTCCGAAATGAAAATCCACGAAAATGAGGAATTAATTATCAATATGAGAAGAAGAAGCATAAACACAACAGATTGTTGTTGGTTTTCTTTTTTTTATGACATTCGTTATGGTTGTGAATGAAAAGCCATTGGTGGGAGTATTAGTGGTGAGAGTAAGAGAAGCAAATGGTGTGAGAGAAAGAGTATAACTTTTTAGGCGAGGATGTAGTGGTGGTGTGACGTGCGTGGCCCTACTTGACATGTAGGTCAGCCAATTCCTTAAGGTTCGACTTTGGCATGCGAAGCATTTTAATTTTTGTTGTTGTTGTTGTTGTTTATTTATGTTATGCGAGGCTGCACAACAATCCAAACAATTTTATTACTACAGATCATATGCAGTAGGTGAGTTTTATAAAAGCGAGTTTGTGGTACATATTACGGCCAAACGGTTGAATGGATTTAAAAAAAAAATTGGTGTCAATCGGAAGATATTTTTTCAGAGATGTGCAAAATGTATATGAAAGTTAATTTTCCGAAATGAAAGTCCACGAAAATTAGGGAATAATTTTCAATAAAAGAAGAAGAAACTGAAACACAGCAAGTTGTTGTTGCTCTTTACTTAAGCATACGTTATTTGTGTGAATGGTATGGGAGTATTAGTGGTGAGCGTGCGAGAAGTGACTGGAATGTGCGTGAGAAAGAGTATGCTGAAAGAGGTCACTATTTTGGTGCGGGTGTGTGGTGGTGTGATCCTTGTGGCCCTACTTGGTGTTCTTTGGCTTGAAGGTCAGTCTGTGGCTTAAGCTGCGGTTATGGACAATGACGTTTGCGGTTTAATATGATATGTTGGCAACGGTTAAATACAACTTTGGCAACGCACTTATTTAAACATTGAAGAAGTAAACATTAAAAGGAGTCTAAATCACAAATTGTGTGGCCACACTATGAATGAAATAGTTGGTGGAGAGTTAAAACAAGTAAAGGAAAAAGGGTGCAGTATTTCCGCTTACATTATGTGATGGGTCCCAATGTTCAAATAATTTAAAATGATAATATGATGAAAATAGTGCACTTATCAGATCAATGTCAGAAGAGGGTTGTGGGAGGGCTTGCCCTGTCCCTGAAAACCCCAAAGCGGCATGTAGCGTGATCTGGTAATATGGGGTTTCTAATGGAAGGCAGAACAAATTTGGCATAAAAATATGTCGCCAAGTGTTTGCGGATCATCCTTTTTCCTTAAACCACCTATCATGACAAGTGTTTTACAATTAGAGTACATAGCTTATGGATTCAACTTTCATAGAGTTTTACCCCCAAAAGACACTAACGGACATGTAGCCTTACTATGACAATTTGGGGCTCAAATTCAAGGTATTTGAGAATAGAGGAAAAATAATTTGACATCGAAATCTTAAGCCAGCAATCTTAATCTGGTCTAAAAGAAAGGGTTTTAGGAGTAGAGTACGAACATTCAATTATTCAATAAGTGGCTGAGAATCCGCCTTATACCTAAGTTGACATGTAGTGGTCTCAATGTTAACCCAGAGAAGACTGAAATATGCCACTTCACGAGGATGACGAAGGTGCGCCAATTTGACGCACCACGTTTCCTCAATAAAACGATTTCGGTATCTCAAAAGGTCAAATACTTAGGACTGATCTTGGATAGGAAACTTAATTGGAAGTGTCACATTCAGAGCTCGAAATGGGGCCTGAATCCGAGGATAGTCCATTGGCTCTACAGGAGTGTGATTAGACCAATAGCTGCTTACGCCTCAACATTTTGGTGTAGACCACCGTAGCGCAGAGGTAAGCATGTCCGCCTATGACGCTGAACGCCTGGTTTCGAATCCTGGCGAGACCATCAGAAAAAATTTTCAGAGTTGGATTTCCCCACCTAATGCTGGCAACATTTGTGAGGTACTATGCCATGTTAAACTTCTTTCCAAAGAGGTGTCGCACTGCGACACGCCGATCCCGGAATGCGTTAGGTGGTGAGGTACTAACACGAGGACGTCGAGTGAGAACATCTTTACGGACAGTAAAATGACCTTAGGGCAATAACAACCAGGAAGGGATGGTCACGAACAGTTTTGCAGTATAGGAAGGACATTAACGCCATTTCTGAGCATGACACAATCCGCATCGTTTGAGTGCCGGGCCATAACGGAGTAAGAGAGAAAGGAAAGGGCAGATGATTTGGCAGTGAAGGCCAGAGAATTACCGTCAATAAATGTGGTTAACCGAAGCCTTTCGGGTTGATGCAGTCCGATTTAAATGCGGACTCCACCATAGAATGGGGCTATACTAATTTCGTCATTCTGTTTGTAACACCTCGAAAAATTGTCTAAGACCCCATAAAGTATATATATTCTTAATCGTCATGTCATTTGAAGTCGATCTAGCCATGTCCGTCCGTCTGTCCGTCAGTGCATCTGTCTGTCGAAAGCAAGCTAACTTTCGAAGGAGTAAAGCTAGCCGCTTGAAATTTTGCACAAATACTTTTTGTTAGTGTAGGTCCATGTTTTGATATAGCTGCCATATAAACCGATCTGGGATCTTGACTTCTTGAGCCTCTAGAGGGCGCAATTCTCATCCGATTTGACGGAAATTTTGCATGAGGTATTTTGTTATGACTCCCAATAACTGTGCTAAGTATGTACCCAAATCGGTATATAACCTGATATAGCTGCCATATAAACCCATCTTGGGTCTTGACTTCTTGAGCCTCTAGAGGGCGCAATCCTCGTCCGATTTGACGGAAATTTTGCGTGAGGTATTTTGTTATGACTTCCAATAACTGCGCTAAGTATGGTTTAACTCGGTCCATGTTTTAATATAGCTGGCATATAAACCGATCTGGGACCTTGACTTCTTGACCCTCTAGAGGGCGCAATTCTCATCCGATTTGACGGAAATTTAGCATGAGGTATTTTGTTATGACTTTCAATAACTGTGCTAAGTATGGCGCAGATGGGTACATAACCTGAATTACCTGCCATATAAACCGATCTGGGATCTTGACTTCTTGAGCCTCTAGAGGGCGCAATTCTCATCCGATTTGGAAGAAATTTTGTACAACGGCATGACCTTCAATAAACCTGTCTAATATGGTCTGAATCAATCAATAGCTTGTTGCAGCTTCCATATAAACCGACCTCCCGATTTTGCTTCTTGAGCCCCTACAAGGCGCAATTCTTATACGAATGAACTGAAATATTACGCAATGACTTCAGCATTCATTTATGGTCCGAATCGGACTATAACTTGATATAGCTCCAATAATACAACAGTTCTTATTCAATATTCTTTGTTTGTCTAAAAAGAGATACTGCGCATAAAACTCGACATATGTGATCCATGGTGGTGGGTATATAAGATTCGGCGAACTTAGCACGCTCTTACTTGTTTTATACATTACGTTATACTTTCATAGAAATAGAACTAATTTTTGGCAAAGTGTTGCAATATTTATTTTTTAATCCATTATGTTTCATATTCAAGTTCACTTCGGCCCTACATCAAACCTTTTTTTTTGTTCAAAATTTGAACAAATGCAGCTTTCATCGATGAAGCCTCATGGTACAAAAATGTTTATGCCAAATAAGCCTTTAAATAAACATTGTCTCATTTGCAAACTGACAATAAAGCAAAGCCAAAAAAAAAAACAGCTAATAATGCCATTTCAAGCAGAAAATATTTCATGGTCGTTATGTTTAGGGGATTTAAGGAAATCTCATTTGTTTATTTATCTAGCTGCGAGCAAAAATTTTTCAACGCCAGCAAAGAACCGCCAAATCGATTAAGAAAACAAAAAGTCCAAGAAGAAATCAACAAAAAGCAAACAGCATCATTTAGGAAATCAGCGCATAACAGCCTACAGAAGTCCATTTGCGGTTATCCGTTCATCAGTCTCATCCATCCAAGATCGAACATCTTGTTAGCATAGAAGTATAGAAGGGGAGGAGAAATCACACCCAACCAACCACCAACCCAGTAAACATATGTTCATTGCATATGAAAATTTCATTATGAAAATAAAAATAAAATCTTATAACAGAACTTTGTCTACAAATTAGAATGTGAAAAATGCTTTATTTTTTTTTTTTTTGCTCTGCCACGCCATATGCCTTTTAATTAATAACAACAAAAAATGAAATCACCACACTGTATTTTAGATCACCATATAGAATTAGATATATTTTGAAATTTGTTATCTTTAAATATAGTAATTTGGGTAATTTTTTAAACGTTTGATCTCGAATAATTTTTAGCGGCATTTCTTTTGTTTAGATTTAAAAGTTTTAGAATTTTAGGTCAATATCACATACATTTTAATTTTTTTTAATGTTTGTTTTCCCTACGGTTAGTTCCTGATGTTGTGTTAGTTTTTGTTGCTGTTGTTCTTGCTGCAATGTTTATTAGAACAATAAATAAAATTTGAAATTAATGAACTCATGGGGCAAGACAAGGCGACTTGCTTAGATCAAACGCCCTACCAGCGACCAGACGAAATGACGCAGATATTTAGTTTGAACAAAAATTCTCTTGGTTGCCAATAGCGGCACAGATGTCCGAGTATGAAAATGTTCAAATATTTCATTATAAAATTATGATAATAATTCAGCTGAGAATTTTTTGACAAATAAATGCATGAAAAAACTAAGATAATATAATAAATGAAATAAAATGAAATAAAATAAAATAAAATAATATAAAGTAATATAAAATAAAATAAAATTAAAAAAATAAAATAAAATAAAATAAAATAAAATAAAATAAAATAAAATAAAATAAAATAAAATAAAATAAAATAAAATAAAGTAAAGTAAAGTAAAGTAAAATAAAATAAAATACAATACAATTAAAAAAAATAAATTAAAATAAAATGAAATAAAATAAAATAAAATAAAATGAAATAAAATAAAATAAAATAAAATAAAATAAAATAAAATAAAATAAAATAACATAAAATAAAATAAAATAAAATAAAATAAAATAAAATAAAATTAAAATAAAATAAAATAAAATAAAATAAAATAAAATAAAATAAAATAAAATAAAATAAAATAAAATAAAATAAAATAAAATAAAATAAAATAAAATAAAATAAAATAAAATAAAATAAAATAAAATAAAATAAAATAAAATAAAATAAAATAAAATAAAATAAAATAAAATAAAATAAAATAAAATAAAATAAAATAAAATAAAATAAAATAAAATAAAATAAAATAAAATAAAATAAAATAAAATAAAATAAAATAAAATAAAATAAAATAAAATAAAATAAAATAAAATAAAATAAAATAAAGTAAAGTAAAGTAAAGTAAAGTAAAATAAAATAAAATACAATACAATTAAAAAAAATAAATTAAAATAAAATAAAATAAAATAAAATAAAATAAAATAAAATAAAATAAAATAAAATAAAATAAAATAAAATAAAATAAAATAAAATAAAATAAAATAAAATAAAATAAAATAAAATAAAATAAAATAAAATAAAATAAAATAAAATAAAATAAAATAAAATAAAATAACATAAAATAAAATAAAATAAAAAAAAAAAATAATATACAATAAAATAAAATAAAATAAAATAAAATAAAATAAAATAAAATAAAATAAAATAAAATAAAATAAAATAAAATAAAATAAAATAAAATAAAATAAAATAAAATAAAATAAAATAAAATAAAATAAAATAAAATAAAATAAAATAAAATAAAATAAAATAAAATAAAATAAAATAAAATAAAATAAAATAAAATAAAATAAAATAAAATAAAATAAAATAAAATAAAATAAAATAAAACAAAATAAAATAAAATAAAATAAAATAAAATAAAATAAAATAAAATAAAATAAAATAAAGTAAAGTAAAGTAAAGTAAAGTAAAGTAAAGTAAAGTAAAGTAAAGTAAAGTAAAGTAAAGTAAAGTAAAGTATAATAAAATAAAATAAAATAAAAAAAAGTAAAAGCGTGCTAAGTTCAGCCGGGCCGAATCTTATATACCCTCACCATGGATCGCATTTGTCGAGTTATTTTCCAGGCATCTCTTCTTAGGCAAAACAGGATATAAGAAAAGAGTTGCTCTGCTATTAGAGCGATATCAAGATATGGTCCGGTTTGGACCACAATTAAATTATATGTTAGATACCTGTGTAAACTGTCAGCCAATTCGAATAAGAATTGCGCCCTTTGGGGGCTCAAGAAGTAAAATAGAGATCGATTTATATGGGAGCTGTATCGGGCTATAGACCGATTCAGACCATTATAAACACGTATGTTGATGGTCATGAGAGGATCCGTCGTACAAAATTTCAGGCATATCGGTAATAATAATTGCGACTTCTAGGGGTCAAGAAGTCAAGATCCCAGATCGGTTTATATGGCAGCTATATCAGGTTATGAACCGATTTGAACCTTATTTGACACGAAATACTTGGTGCCAAAAATTCATTCCAATCGGATAAGAATTGCGCACTCTAGAGGCTCAAGAAGTCAAGACCCAAGATCGGTTTATATGGCAGCTATATCAGGTTATGGACCGATTTAAACCATACTTGGCACAGTTGTTGGATATCATAACAAAACACGTCGTGCGAAATTCCATTTCAATCGGATAAGAATTGCGCACTCTAGAGGCTCAAGAAGTCAAGACCCAAGATCGGTTTATATGACAGCTATATCAAAACATGGACCGATATGGCCCATTTACAATACCAACCGACCTACACTAATAAGAAGTATTTGTGCAAAATTTCAAGCAGCTAGCTTTACTCCTTCGGAAGTTAGCGTGCTTTCGACAGACAGACGGACGGACGGACAGACGGACGGACATGGCTAGATCGATATAAAATGTCGCGACGATCAAGAGAGAAACTAGTATACCCCCCATCCTATGGTGGAGGGTATAAAAATGAATTTGTGTTTGTTTGTAGGTTTGTTTGTTTGTTTGTATGTTTGTGTGTTCCTTATAGACTCAGAAACGGCTGAACCGATTTTCTTGAAATTTTCACAGATGGTGCATGCTGACCCAGTGCTGAAAATAGGGTACTACATTTTTTTATATCTGAAGGGGCCCCCCCTTCAGATATAACCCCTCCCCCTTACCCTTACCCTAATTATCAAAAACGTCAGATCTCGGTGATGGGTGGTGCGATTTAAGCGAAACTTTGTGTGCTCTCATATAGTACCCTAAAAATAAAAATTTGGTACCCAAATTTCGGATGGGGTACCTAGGGGGGCTGCCCCACCCTAAAACCTACCAAACACATATTTAGACAAATCACGACAATATGGGACTCAAAGGAAAGGTATTTAGGATAAGAAAAGGTATCTGATATCCAATTGTCGGACCAAGTGCTAGGGGGAGCACCCCAACCCCCAAAACACCCCCATATCGGACATATTTATCAAATGAAAGGTATCTGCGAGTAGAATACGAATCTGATATCCCAATGTGGGACCACATTCCTGGGAGTCCACCACTTTCCCAAAACACCCCCCAAACAGGACTTAATTACTGACCATGGGGATATGGGGCTTAAATAAAAGGTATTTGAATGTAGAATACGAATCTGATATCCAAATATGGGACCAAGTATTTGGGGGGCCGCCTCTGACCAAAAAACATCCACCAAAGGGGACAAATTTACGACCATAGCAATATGGGGCTCAAATGAAAGATCTTTGGGAGTAAAGCATGTATTTGATATCAATATTCGGGAAAAGTGCCTATGGGGCCACTCCACCGCCACAACACCACCCAAATAGTAAGTATTTTCTGACCATTGCAATAAGAGGGTTTTTAAAGTGGAACACGAATCCGATACATATTTTCAGGTCAAGGCCAACTGAGTGGCCGCCCATCCCCCAAACCTCCCCCCCCCCCCCCCTAGCCGGTCATGTTTGCCGACTATGGAAATATGGGGCTCAAATTAAAAATATGTGGGAGTATCTGATATCAACATTAGGGGCCAACTGTCTAGCGGACGTCTCACCACCATAACAACCCCCAAATAGGACGTATTTGCTCACCAAGACAATTTGGGTCTTAAAGAGAGTGGAACTAAATGTTCATAGTTTTTAGGGTCAATACCCCAAACCGGACATATTTGCTGACTTTTGCAATAAGGAGTTCAAATGAGATTAGAAAACGAATTTGATATCCAATTGTGAGGGCAATGGAAATATGGGGTTCAAATAAATGATATATAGATATATGAGAATAGAGTACGTTGCTGATTTATTTTCCGAGCTTAGTGTTTGGGGGACCACCCCAATCGCCAAAACACCCCTAAATCGGGCATATTTACCCACCATGTCAATGTGGAGCTTAAATGAAAGGTATTGGGTGGTAGAGCAAGAATTGATACCTATTTTCGGGACCAATTTTCTGGGGGTCGAAAATTGGTCCCGATCGGAACCACTTGGGGCACGGATGTCGAGAAGCCTAGTGTAGGGTAATGTCCCAAATTTCAGCTAAATCGGATAATAAATGCGCCTCTTATGGGTCCAAGGTCTAAAATCGGGCAAACGATATATATGGCAGTTATATCCAAATATAGACCGATCTTGACCATACTCGGTACGAATATTGAGGAGCCTAACGCAGCGCATTGACGTGACATTCTAAGTTTATATATCCATGTCCGTCCATCTGTCCGTCTAAATTTTGATCGAGTTAAGCTAGGTGCTTGAAATTTTGGTCAAATACTTTCTACTACTTAAGGTAGGTTAAGATTGTAAATGGGCCCAATCAGTTCATGTTTTAAATTTTCCGATTTGACTTGTACCTCCAGCGTAATTCAGATCGGATTTGGATGAAATTTGGCACGCGGTGTTTTGTTATGACTACCGACAACTGTGCCAGGCATGGTAGAAATCGGTCTATAAACTGTTGTAGGTCTTATATAAACTTCAGATTTGACTTCGTGGGCCCATAGATTTTATGTTTTGCTACGATTTTCAACAATGATTCAAAGTATGGTCCAAATCGGTCCATAACCTAAGATAGCTCTCAAATAAATCGATTTCCCGATTTGACTTCTGAAGGTCTTAGACGACTTAATGCGGTCTTAGAGAAATATTTCGAGGTGTTACAAACGGAATGACTAGACTAATATACCCCCTTCCTATGGTGGTGGGTACAAAAATCAAAAGATGAAATATCCATGCAAAAATCCATGCACAAACAAATGAGCGAAATGCCTCAACTAACTCATACAATTTTTTCTATACGGATTAACAACAACTTTTGTGTTCTTAAACCATAAACTGGTTATAACATTAGTGTACAATAAAACATACCTAATAAATTTTTTTTATTAACTTACAACACTCTTGTGGTTTTCATACTAAAATTAAGTGTATGAAAAAAATCTCTAAGAACAGATTTGAAAAAATAAACTTCTCGCATAACATTGACAATACTGTGGTACCATTGCGGCAGTGGCACCATGTCAATGATAGACAGACTAACTTAACATTCCATAAAGAGCAACCACAATGAAGAGGTATGTTCTTATACTCAATGTTTTATAGACTGGCATTAACACCAATCCAAAAGGCAATATGTTAAAATTCAAAACAAAGGAGCTGGAGACGGAGAAGAGGTTTTAATTGATTACTGGTAATGGTAAAGTTAAAGCTGACTGAACATTTTCAGTCATTTTACCGCTCATTTTAAGCCCTTGTATTTGGCTGCCATAATTACAACAGATTTTTCGGTTAATTGCTATAATACCAGGATTAAGAACACAAGAGGATATATGTATGTGTAGTAGGGCGCTTTAAAGGTTTTTGTTGTTGTAATTGTTACTGCCTTCAATGACCTGTTAAATGATGGCGGCTGGCCATAATCATAAATTTCACAAGACCATCAAGCAATCAAAGCAAAACCACCCTGTTGTCCTGTATTTCGTCCTTTCTTCCTAGGAAATCCTTATTGTCCTTTTTTACAACATGAAACAATTTTCGGTAATTAATCGTTTACCATTTATTTCAACAATGACATGTGGTTTTTATTTTTGCCCTCTTTGATTGTGGTTTCATATCATGGCCGCTTGGGGGTTGAATTTCACGGTTTTTTGTTAAGTTCTGCAATAACAACCATGAACCCTACCAATAACGTTTATGAATTTGCTGTTATCCATCTTGGCGTGGAATGAACGAACAACGAACATCAACAGAATAAAAACTCCACCCAATATTTGGTGTTAAACTTACAAGAAATGCACTTTAATGCTTAAGCGAGTGTAATAAATAATCAGCTGAATCACTGAATGTGTAGCCCCAAAAGCATGGCAAACTGTGTAAGTGCCAACATTGAGGGCATATGTCGGAAAAGAGCCACATAAAAAAGGCAATGTTTCTTGGAAGGATTTTAATGCAATCAGGACAAGTAGGATACGGCGAAAAAATTCGGATGAGTTGATACATGGAAAGCAACAGCCTTTTATGTGAGATGTAAGACAGAGGCGATCAGTCAGATGCCTGTCAGAGGCTCAAGAAGTCAACTCAGATAATCGGCGCTTCATGTGGAACAATCATACAACGATGTAATGCTGACTTCAAATCTGGTCACAAAGACACTGATGATACACAATGCAATCTAACACCAAATGATGTAGAAAAACTAGGAAGTCCACCAACTGTTCAATACTCAACCGGATCCAAAAGATGGGTCCTCAGCCGCACTGAGGACGACACCATCTGATGCACTGAATTTAATGCTACATCTAATGCCTCTGGACATTGTGGCTAGAGAGATTGCTGCAACCACTGTCGTAATGCTAAGGGAGCTTTATCTTTGGTCATGTTACGGCTACGGACACTGTGTTATCCTTGATAAAATATCCGATGTTCCAGAAAGTGTGGATTACACCCTACCTGAGCCGATGTTTGATAAAAAGTACTGTACCACTATTCCTAATAGAACCGAATGGAACTACGATGATAGAAGTTACATAGACTTCTATAAGGATGGTTCCAAACTAGACGACCAGGCGGACTTTGGGGTGTACTCTAAAGATCTAGAACTGGTCATATCGAAAAGGTTACCCGTCTACTGCAGTGTGCATCAAGCGAAGATCCTTGCAATTAAGGAAGTGGTGGAATAGCTAAGAAATAATGCCATAATATAATGATATCTTCTCAGACAGCCAGGTAGCCATTAAATCCCTGGAGAACGTATTTCTGAACACAAAAACAGCCCTGGACTGCCGCAAATCTCTCAACGAGATGGCTGAGCAGTTCAAAATTCACCTGTTCTGGATGCTGGGCCATAGAGATATCCCAGGGAATTGTAAAGCGGATGAGCTTGCGAGACTTAGAAACTACCCTACACATTCCAGGGAAACTGGAATCTGTGGGATTGCCTCTAGCGAGGACTAGGCTCGAAGGACAACGAATGATAGATGGTCACAAAGAGGTATGAATGATAGATAGTCCAAAACTATGTGGCCTAATCTAGACTTGAAGAGGTGTTATGTTCGAAGAATTGATACACGCATTTAAACATTATAAAATTACATTTATTATCAATATAAAAAAAAGGAATAAGTAAAAAAGAAACAGTGACTTGTGCAATGTATTGTTAAGCGCTGATTGGATATATCATAAAAAAATGGTGGTATATAAAGCTTTTTAAAAAATAGCCATGTTAATAACATAGAAAACATAGAAACATATCTTCGTTAAAACTTAGAACCAGTGTTGTCAATAGAGACATAACAATCTCCCACACTAATAGGGAACGTGGTCTTGGAAACGTGCTGGAAGTCTCCTTACTCTGTTCGATCGCCTAATACTTAGTGGTGTCTCTGGCAGCTGTGGCTCGGCGGAGGCTGGAGGCTGCGATTCGCTGGGAGCTTGAGGTTGTGTCTGATTCCGCTGGATTATGACTTCTTCAATTTGAGGTTCCTTCTGTGGTGGATTTCCTGTAACTAAAGTGGGTTGATTTTGATCATAAACCATGGACTTATACAATTGATTAATATGTCTTTTAAGAATATAATTATTGTCAAGTTTAATGCTGTAGTGAATATTCCCAAGTTTTTGCAGAACGGTACCGAACTTCCAAGTCGGGACTCCTTTGCTAAACCAACGAACTTGGACCCTCTCTCCAACGCCTAATTTTCGAACTTTTGGGTTGACCACTTCAGATTTCTTCAATTTTGTTGGGCGAATTGAGTCTAATTTTATACGTAAGTCACGTCCTAGATATAAGTTTGCAGGGCTTTTGCCATTTGAAAGCGGAGTTGCTCTATATCTGGTAACTATTTCCTGCACTTTGAGGCGTAATGGTAACTTTTCGTTTTGCATCGCTTTTAGCTTCCTTTTCAAGGTTTGAATATGTCTTTCCGCAAGTCCATTAGTAGCTGGATGCCCCGGTGCAATAAATTTCTGGATAATACCGTTGTTCTCGCAAAAAGTTCTAAATACGGCACTTTGAAAAATTGTAGCGTTGTCAGATACCATAATTTGGGGAAGACCATGTGTTGAAAATATGCTTTGTAATAATGATATCGTGATATCCGAAGTTGGAGCTTGTTTTATTACCTTTATTTCAGGCCATTTCGATTTTGCGTCAACTAACACAAGAAAATAATGATTTTGGAAAGGACCTGCGTAGTCAATATGCACTCTTTGAAAATTTTCGATTGGGTCCTCCCATTTGTGTGTTTCCACCTTTGGGGGGCATCTTCGTATCATAGCACAATCAGGGCACGATTTTACCAATGTTTCAATGTCAGAGTCGATCTCCTTCCAAAAACAATACTTTCTGGCTAGCTGCTTCATTCTTACAACGCCAATATGTGTGTGGTGTAATTCACGTAGCTCTGCATCGCGTAATGTAGCAGGAATCATAACACGAGTTCCCTTAAATAAAACGCCATCTTGTATAGAATACTCAGGATCTGTATTTCCGCCATTCAATAGCGATTCCTTTAATTTTTTGAATTCATCGTCGTTCTGGGTTTCTTTTGCAACCGATGTTGCCGTTATTGAAATTGATGAAATTTCATTTATAGTTTGATCTTGGATATCTTTTGTTTCTTTATCAAGAAAATGTAAAAACTTTGAAGACGCTGATAAAGGGGCTCTTGATAAACAATCTACATGTGCTATTTGATCGGCTTTGCGATGCTCAAGTTTGTAATTGAATCCTTGTAGAAAAGAAGCATATCGCAATAATCTTTGTGAGGTCATCGCTGGCGTTTTAGCATGCTGGTGAAAAATTCTCGAAAGTGGACGGTTATCAGTCACAAGTGTAAATTCTCGACCATGTAAATACATAAATAATTTGTCAACAGCAAAAATGATTGCCAGAGCTTCTCTGTCGAGTTGACTATAATTTTGTTCAGCTTTTGTTAAAGCTCTGGAAATAAACGCAACTGGTCTTTCACAACCATCTACTATGTGTGACAGTACTGCTGCAACTCCTGTGGGACTTGCATCACATATAAGGATCAATGGCAGTGACTGGTCGTATGGTACTAAAACTCGCTCATGCAAAATTTCTTGCTTCAGCTTAATAAAAGCTTCTTCACTTTGCTTTGACCATACAAATTTGTTTCCTTTTTCCAGTAGACTTCTAAGTGGATGTGTAATGGTAGCCATATTCGGAATAAATCGCGAATAATACGTAACCATTCCCAAAAATCTTCTCACCTCGTCTACATTTTTGGGACGTGGAAGTTTTGCCATGGCTTCTGTTTTTGATGGGCATTTAGATATTGAATTCTGGCTTATTACATATCCTAAGTATTGTATTTGTTCTTTAAAGTACTCACATTTGTCCTTGTTAACGTGTAGATTATATGTCTGCAGGCGTTCCAAACATTCAATAAGTCGCTGCTCACACAGGGATTTGGTTGGACCGTGCACAATTATGTCATCAAAATAAGATGTGGTACCTTCAAGGCCTCGTAGAATTTGGTCTATTATACGATTAAATTCGCTAGGAGCGGTCTTTATACCAAATGACAAGCGATTCATTCGATACGTACCTCTGTGTGTAGAAATTGTTTGAATTATTTTGCTTTCATCATCCACTGCTACATGTAAATACGCTTTATATAGATCCAGCTTACAAAAATATTTGGAATTTTTCAATGTGTTGAATATTTCATCTATTCGCTTTATTGGATAGTGAGCAGGCTCCAATTGGGGATTGACGCAGAGCTTGTAGTCAACACATAACCGCACATTCCCATCAGGTTTTGGTATGACAACCAGTGGCGAACCCCAATTACTGGTGTTAACTTTTGAAATTATACCCTCGTTTTCTAATGTGTCGAGTTCTTGCTCTACTTTTTCACGAAGAGCGAATGGAACTTGCCTTTCCTTTAAAAAAGCTGGCTTTGCCCCTTCCTGCAATTTTAATGAACATATTAAATTGGGAATACACCCCACTTTCTGCTGGAAAACTTTTGAGAACTTTTGCGTTATTTCACTTATTGAGTTTATACATACGTTGTTGTCTGTATTTACCTTCAAACAGTCTTGGTCTACTTCTCTAAGATCAATTTTAAGATGCCTTATCCATACACGGCCAAGCAACGCAGAGTGTCTAGCGTCCACAACAAACATTTTCTCTCAGGACTTCCTGTTTTTATATTGGACATTAACATCCACTACACCCAGAGGTATAAACACATCCCCCGTATAAGCGCGAAATGCTATCTTGGTTTTTTGAAGCTTTAAATTTAATTTGAGTTTTTCAAAATCGTTCTTTGGTATGAGAGTGTAGCCGGCACCAGAGTCTACTTCGAAAACTTGCTTCCTCCCGTCGATTGAAACCGTTGCGAAAAATTTTTGCAATTCTGGTGGTGGAATTTCTGATTTGTTGTAAATATCGACTATTTGATGGATACCAAAATTATCATCATCCTCACAGTAGTCGTCATCAGATGAACACGATTGTATTGCATTATATGATGAATTTTGTTTAAATTTCGATTTTATGCATACTTGTCTCACATGACCTGTTTTGTTACAAAAAGAACATTTTAGATTGTTTTTGTTTATTTTACATTCATTTGATCGATGATTGTTTCGCCCACATCGTAAGCACATCCCTTCAAGACCTAGTTGTCGATAATTAACTGTTGATGACGATGATGCGTATCGATTACTTTTTTGGTATCGGGTACTTGTTGCGGATTGTTTTTGTTTTATTTTATTTACCTCGCTTGTTGAAGAACTCTGCATAATTTCATTATTATTTATTTTCGCTGCCTCCAACGCCTTCGCCTTTTCACAAATTTGCACTAATGTGTCTTCGGGTTTTTGCAGCAATTTTTCACGAATGCTATTATCTCGGATTCCTCTTATAAACTGCGCTCGACAAAATATATCCGAAACTGATTTGTTACAACTACACACAAAATGACACATCGCCGCCTTTTCCTGTAAAACAGCAATAAAATCAGAAATACTCTGATCTTCATTTTGTATTTCATTTAAAAACTTGTGTTGTTGCACAAGAATATTTTTTTTAGGACAGAAATGTTGTTTCAAATGGAATATAATATTGTCGTAGGATAGTTGGTTGATCGGTGTTGGAGCGACTAATGTTGCTAGTGTTGAATAATTTGATGCACCCACATACTGCAGCAATAATTTTGCACACATCTCTTTGTTTCCGAAAACCCCTTTCAATTGCAGATAATTTTCCAATCGTTCTTTATAAACATCGAATGATTCTGTTTTAGGGTCGAATTGATCAAAATTTGAAATGACATTGACGCTGGTTATGTTCGATTGTTGAAGCTGTTGTTGTTGCTGTTGTTGTTCCTGCAGAGCATTGGTCATGCTGGTAATTGCTTGCAAAAGTTTATCCATATCAGCAGACATTTTACTGTTTTTATGATTGTTGACTTGATGCTTTTCTTTTGATGGTTCTGAATGTTGATTAATCTTTTTTTTATCCTCGTCGCCAATTTGTTATGTTCGAAGAATTGATACACGCATTTAAACATTATAAAATTACATTTATTATCAATATAAAAAAAAGGAATAAGTAAAAAAGAAACAGTGACTTGTGCAATGTATTGTTAAGCGCTGATTGGATATATCATAAAAAAATGGTGGTATATAAAGCTTTTTAAAAAATAGCCATGTTAATAACATAGAAAACATAGAAACATATCTTCGTTAAAACTTAGAACCAGTGTTGTCAATAGAGACATAACAAGAGGTTTACCGCTTTGCTGTCATTAGCTAGAACAGACGTCTCAGTCATTGTGTCTAATCTAAAAACATGCTAACAGACTGAAAGTTGCCAGTGATGAGTTTTGCAGAAGCTGTGAGGACATCGAAGAAGAATAAACTATAGAACGCCCCTTCTGTGTGTGAATCCCACACTGGCAGACAGAAGGAGTTCCACTTTAGGTTCTCATTTCTTTGAGAACCTGTTTGATCTGTACATTAACAAATTGTTGGGCTTTTTTAAGCGATCTGGATGGTTCAAGGGTAGGAACTAGAATGCATCTTCCTTCTTCTGTTCCTATGGTATCACAATGAAAGAAAATTTCTAAGTGAGTCTGATGGCAGACTGCCACTTAAACCTAACCTAACCTAACTAGAAAACATTCTAAGGCGAGTACATTGCAATGTTAATATGTTGCCTTCAAATCTGGTCAAAAAGACACTGATGATACAGAAGGCAAATAAGGCTTTAATGATGCAGAGGTACCAGATATACTGTACCCACCATAGAAACATTCTATGGTGAGTACAGTAGAATGATCATGTGTAGACTTCAAACCTGGTCGGAGAGACACTGATGATACACAAGGCAAATAAGGCCAAACTTGGCCGAGGAGACATTGTTGATACTGAAGGCAAATAGTGATATTGAAAGCTAAAAAGGAAGATTTCAGAAAACCCCGAAAAGATTATTTTGTAGAAAAAGTTTAGTGGCATTGTTTAGATCGAAGCCTTCTTCAGGTACAAGAAGCCAAATCAAATAATCAGCATTTTATATGAAACAATCATCAAAATAAGGATGACTTCATATCTGGAGACAGTGTTATTGAAGAAACAAAATGCAAAGGAGGCTTAAATGATGAAGAGTACCCAGGAAACCTTCAATGGTGGGTACAATAAAATGTTAAATTGTAAACCCAGTTGGCGCCCCGATTGCCGAGTTGGTAGCGTGCTTGGATTACCAGTGCAGGGGTCGTGGGTTCGATTCCCGTCAGAAGCCTTGGTCTGTCGCTACTGTGGTTTAAGTGAGTCTGTAAAGGACTGCCACTCTTACCTAAACCTAAACCCAGTTAGAAAGACACCGATTGCACAAAAGGCAAACAAGGCCTCTAGAGGGCGCAGTTCTTATCCAATTTGGTTGAAAAGTTAAACTATGACTCTATAAACTAAAATAGCTCCCATACAAAACGATTTTCCAATTGTACTTCTTAAACCTCTTGACAGCGCAATTATTAACTGATTTGGCTCAAATTTTGCAATTTTGCAAATCTTAAATAGCTGCATCAGTATGATCTAAATTGGTTCATGGCCTGATATAGCTCCCATATAAACCGATGACCAGATTTAAATTCATTGACCTATAGAGGTCAAAATTCTTATCCGATTTGGCTGAAAGTTTAAACGATAACTATTTATATGATCTATATACACCCAAAGAAATTAGTCTGCTGATATAAGCAAGCACTGTCTGCTGATATTAAATTAAAAATTTTGAACTTTTGAATGAATCCATGCAAAATTTTTGAACACTTTCTGCTGTTACAGCAAACATTTTTGCTGTTTTTACTAACAAATTTCTCTGAGTGTAGCCCCTATATGAGTCGATCTCCCGATTTTAGTTTTTGAGCCACTAGAGGGCGCAATTCTTTTCGGATTTGACTGAAATTTTAGCGATAATATTCCCTATGCCCTTGAAGAGGTATAATAAGTATGGGGCGAATCGGTGCACATTCTCCCATCCCCTCATTGTAGGAGTTACACTAATTTCGTCATTCCGTTTGTAACTAATCAAACAATTGATATGAGGTCCAACTAAGTAAACAAATTCTTAATCGATTTGACATTCTAAGTCGATTTAGTCACGTCCGTACGTCTTTCCGCCTGTCTGTTGAAAACAAAACACACTTACTTTCGAAGGAGTAAAGCTAGGTGCTTGAAATTTTTCAAAAATTCTAGCCATTAGTGTAGATCGGTTGGAATTGTAAATGGGCCAAAACGGTCCATGTTTTGTTATAGCTGTAATATAAACCGATCACCCGCTTGAACTTCTTGCGCCTCTAGAGGGCGCAGTTCTTATCCAATTTGGCTGAAAGTTTGCTTATTTCACCGTTGAATATTAAAAGCTATACCAAGCATGATCAAAATCAATCCATAACCTGATATACTCGTAGTTGCCATATAAACCGATCTCCCGATTTTACTTCTTGAGACTCTAAGGGGCGCAATTATTTTCCAATTAGACTGAAACTCCTTACGTGATGTTTTATTTTGACTTCCAACAACTGTGCCAAGTATGGTTCAAATAGGTTTATAACCTGATATTACTCCCTTTGTGATCAAATATCTTGGGGGGACGCCCCACCAAAACGGACACGTTAACCGATTCGGACAATATGGGTATCAAATGAAAGGTACTTAAGAGTGGAGAAGGAATTTGATTTAAAATTTTACACAAGCGACCGGATGTAGGCCACACGCCAAAAAAAACCGACCAAAAATTAAATTTTTCCCAAACGGGACAACATGGCTATCAAATGAAAGGTATTTGGAAATAGAGTACAACCTTCATATAAACAAAATTGGTCCAAGAGTTTTTTGGCGGACGCCCCACCCTGAAAAGCCCCCAAAACGGGCATGTCCATCGACACAAAATGGATATCCCCCATTTGGGATAAATTATCTGGGGGTCGGGCCAAAAACTCTCTAACAGGACATGTAAAACGTTCGTGAATATATAAAACTTGAATGAAAGGTCTTTCACAGCATAATACCAATATTTTAACCCTCCGACAGTTGAGTCATCGGTTGCCGAAGTACAAGGTCCACAGTGAGCTTGTACTATTTCTATGGAATTTCATATGAAAACTCGTATTTAAAATTTTTTAAGACATCAATGAAAAAGGTCTCCAGGGACCTTCTCTTCCTCCGGAGTGACAGAGGGTTAAACAAGCCCCTCAATAGGACATGTGTATTGCGACTACAAGGGACTCAAATAAAAGCTCTTTTACAGTAGAGTACAAATGTGATATTATATGGGACCGAGTGTATGGGTGACCGATACACAAACGCATATGTTGGGAACTATTTGGTACTGAAATTAAATGTCTATGAACTCAAAACTGCACTCCAAATCTGAACCGAAATGACCCATTTGCAACCCCCAACCACCCACATCGAAAAAAAGTATTTGTGCAAGATATCAAGCGTATATCTTTATTCGTTTGAACGCTATCGTGATTTCGACAGATGGCAGACATGATTTCAATTCGCGTTCGATATTCGTACGAAGTTCATCACGCGTCGCTGGCTTGTTAGGGGCCAAATATATTCTGTTATCATTGAACGGTAGCGATTTCCATCGACTGTAACGTGCCGGTCTTGATAATCACGGAAGAAGTACGGTCCAATGATGCCGCCGGCCCATTAACCACTCCGGAATGCAATGATGACTTATGGAGTATGTGTGGATTGCTGTCTTACCAATAACGCATATTTTGCTTATTGACGAAGCCATTCAGCCAGAAATGACCAAGAACTTGACAAATGCGATCCAATGTGAAGGGAATATAAGATTCGGCCAGGCCGAACTTAGCATACTTTTACTTGTTTTCTTGTCGGTTTGTTTGTGCGTTCCGTACAGACTCTAAGCCAATATTCTTAAAATTTTCACAGATGGTACAAAATGGCCCCGTGGTGAAAATAGGGTACTTCATATCTTGAAATCTAAAAGAGGGGTGGACCCTCCCCTTTACCCTAATTTTCAAAAACGCCAAATATCGGAAACTTGTTGGACGATTAAAGTGAAATTTTGTTTCCACTCTTGGTATCCAATTTTGGGGTGGGGTACATAGGGGGCCTCCCCACCCCCAACGTCCGCCAGATGGATATTTGGACAAATCATGAGTATATGCGACCCAAAAGAAAGATATTTGAGAGAAGGAAACTAATTTGTATACAAATATGAAAGGTCCCACCGCCAAAGCACCTCTCAAATCTGACATACTTATGTATTTATTGGATTCATAGACAAATCATGAGAATATGCGACCCAAATGAAAGATATTTGAGAGTAGAAAACTAATTTGTATCCTAATATGAGAGGCGGTCCCACCGCCAAAACACCTCTCAAATCTGACATATTTACCTATCATAGAGTAAAATTCGTATCTTACATTCACTTTTGGGACTAAGGGTTTAGGGGTGAACTTTACCTCCAAAACGAATATGATATCCACATCTGGGACGCAAGAACGGAGGAACCATTCCACGCCCGAAACACCCCATGTTGGTCGTATTTACTGACCATGGCAATATCGAGCTCAAATAAAAAGGGAACGAACCGCTCTGGTTCTCCATTCCTACTGTTTCATTTATTCGTGTATAACCTCTGGATATGGTCCGAAGGTCTAACATCTTCCTTCTCCCCTCTTTCTTTCTAGGGTACCACAATGAGCCAAAGTGGCCTCCAAGTGAACTCACCTATGGTGGGCAACCCATTCAATCTAACCTAAAAGGTAATAGAGAGTGAAAGAAGGCACTGCGCAGCAATCCCGGCTCAGCTGGTAATATATAAAAATACTTATGGTTATTTTCATTCTCTTCCCCCATCCCCCCTCATTATCATCAACATCTTCAAACAGAATCATTAATCATAAACTTGTAAACTAAAAAAACCGACATGGAATATCTTTAAACCTCTCAGATACTTAGAATGCAGTTACATTTTCCATACAAAGTGCTCTAGAATGCAGAGGGGTAAGAAGAAGATAAACCAAAGAAACCTGTTCAACACATTTTACATCAATATTTCATGGTCAATGCATCGATATGCAGCTAGGAACGTGGCCACAACAAACAAAGGCAGGCGAGCATATGCTGCAAACGGCATTAGTTGCCGCCCAAGACTTTAACCAACCAAGTTTATAGACACACACACACACACTCATCAAATGGCAGTGCTTTACTTTTATTGCTGCAATTTCTAAAATTGAACAAAGTATCATGAGCTTCAAAAGTCATAAAACAAAAACTATGGACTATGAACAGCACACTATGAGAATAGAGGAGCGAAGGAGTGTTGCCTCAATGTAGTTTTTTTAAGGTTTATGCACTACATGGTCCACACATGTTGCTGCGGGAGAGACGGCTCACATATGGCATGGCATGTTTTGGCTGAGCCAATATTGTTGCTCGGCTTCTACCAGGCCAATTCCATAAAGAACCTCTAATAGACAAATAACTCATTTTTTCCAGGCCAACATAATGTTCCTTGTTTGATGCCATTGAACACGAACTGTAATCCACACACCAGACATAACACAAAATCTTGCATAGCTCCACCCTGTAGTAAAGTGGAGATGTCTTTTATGGGGTGAATATATAGGTGGGGATTTGCAACAATGTATGAAAAACAATTTACTAACAAGACCAGGTTTAACTTTTCCTCCTCTCCCTCTCTCCCTCTCTGTGTGTCTTTGGTAATAAAATAAATAAAACATTATAATGGGTCTAGTCAAGGAGATAAATGGGGAGCAAATTGCAATAAAAATAAAAAAATTAAAACAAGTAAGAGCCTGGTAAGTTCGCCCGGGCCGAATCTTGGGAACTCATCACCATAGATTCTGCAAAAAATTTCCACAATTAAGATAGTAGTAGAAAGGCATAGGAGTATTTTATGTATCAAATTACTGGCAAATCAAACTCAGAATGTCGAGACGATCAAGAATATATAAACGGCAACACTGGTTTAAGCAGCTCACGCACGTTTCGTGTTTTGTTTCACTGTCAAACATCTTCAGTTTGGTCTATAATTTAACCATGAATATTACAAAAGAACAACGCTTGCAAATTATTGAATTTTATTATCAAAATGCGTGATCTGTTAATTAAGTTCATCGCGCGCTACTTCCATTTTATGGACGAAGCTCATTTTTGGCGCAATGTGTAAGTAAATAAGCAGAATTGTCGATTTTGGTGTGAAAATCAGCCAGAAGCATTGCAAGAGCTATCAATGCATTCAGAAAAAATCATAATTTGGTGCGGTTTATGGGCTGGTGGCATCATTGGACCGTACTTCTTCAACCCTCAAATACCCCCAATGGGTGGGCGACCTCCCATTACTTTGATCTAATGTTTTATGCCATATTTGTAATCTACTGCCTAATACTTTTCATTTGAGTCCCATATTGACATGAACTTCGAACTGTTTAGAGGAGTTTTGTGGTTGGGGCCCCCTGGGTACTTGGACCCAAATTTTAGTACCATATTCGATTTCTGGTCTGCCAGATTCGAGATCTACTCCCGGATACATTTCATTTAAGACGCATACCAATATGTCTGTTTGGAGGAGTTTTAGGGATGGGGCGGCCAGACGGGTACTTAGACCATATTCGTATTCTACTCTCCAATACCTTTAATTTGATACCCATATTGTCCCGATCGGTCAACTTTTGATTTTGGGTTGTGTTTTTTACATAAGGGGGATGGTCCGTCACCCTTACGATATCGAAAAAGTATATAACCTATGTTTCCTTCCAGACCAACCTACACAATAAATTGCGAAAAATTTCGATGGCGAAGAAATCGGTTCTGCAGTCTATACGGAACAAACAAACCGAGTGCGTGATTGGCTAATATGCCCATTTTAGGAGTTTCTACGGGGGTGGGGTGACGCCCATACTACGACATGAATGTGTATGCCAGATTTATTATCTACTCCCGCATACTTTTCATTTGATACCCATATTGTCCTTATCGGTCCGCTTTTTATTTTGGGCGGTGTTTTTGGGGCAACAGTGGAGGGAAGGGGCCATACCCTTCCGTTATCAATAAATTTTAAAGCCTATTCTCACTTCCTGACCATATTCGTAATCTACTCTCGAATACCTTTCATTTGAATCCCATATTGTCATGATCGTCAAATAAATCTATTTTAAGGGGTTTTGGGAGTGAGTCGGCCCCCAGGTACTTGGACCCAACTTTTATTATGAAATTCGTACTCTACTCTTGAATATCTTTCATTTGAATCCCATATTGTCCCGATCGGTCCACTTTTATTTTTGGGTAGTACTTTTGGTGTAAGGGGGAGGGTCCGCCCCCCTCCCGATAACAAAAAATTATATAGCCTATGTTTCCTTCCAGACCAACCTACACAATCTGTGAAAATTTCAAGATACTCGGTTCAGCCGTTTTTGAGTCTATAATGAACAAACAAACAAACACAAATAGAATTTTATATATTGGGTTGCCCAAAAAGTAATTGCGGATTTTTCATATAGTCGGCGTTGACAAATTTTTCACAGCTTGTGACTCTGTAATTGTATTCTTTTTTCTGCCAGTTATCAGCTGTTACTTTTAGCTTGATTTAGAAAAAAAGTGTAAAAAAAGTATATTTGATTACAGTTCATTCTAAGCTTTATTAAAAATGCATTTACTTTCTTTTAAAAAATCCGCAATTACTTTTTGGGCAACCCAATATAAGATTTTCGAAAAGTTTTGCTGTTCATAGTAACCATTCGGAATATTTGCTGCTTATAGTTAATTTTCGCTGCGCTTTCTTTTCACTTTCTAATACTATTTCATGTTAAGTTCGAAGATCGGCTATATCGGACTATATCCTGATATAGTCCCCCATATAGACCGATCTGCGGCGCATTTAGTATCCGATTTTACTGAAATTCGGCACAGTGAGCTATATTCGGCTCTTTGACATCCGTGTTCTCTATGCTTCCGATCGGTTTATATTTGGATATTGCTGTCATATATACCGATCTTCTGATTTAAATCCTTGGGCCCATAAAAACAGCGTTAACTGGTATTACCCGATTTCGCTAAAATTTGGCACATCGAGCTGTTAGGCTCAATTTGCGTTTAATATAGTCCCGATTAGTCTTTATTTGGATATAGCTGCAATATAGACCGATCTCTTTAAGGTCTTGAGCTCCTAAAAAAAGCATTTATTATCCAATTTCGCTAAAATTTGGCATAATGACCTGCGTTAGACTTTTCGACATCCATGTCCTATATGGTTCAGATAGGTCTATTTTTGTATATAGCTGCTATGTAGACCAATATTCTGTTGTACCATCTTGAATAGTGAATTGTTTTAGACCACTCGAGGTCCATTCCAATTTCGATACGAATTGGTTCATATCTCGATATACATAGCTGCTGTGGATTCATAAATTGTGCATTTTTCAGCGGATTATGTGGAAAGGTGGTTTGCAACATATATGCCGAGGTTTTGAGTGTCCAAAGTTCTGCTCAGCCGAACTTAACGCCTTTTTATTTGTTATATTCGCTGCGTCTTCATTAACACCACGTGACAAATATGTTTCTTACTTACTGCCATATGTATCTCAAAGGACCAAAACCTTTTATTTGCACCCCATATAGCCATGATTGGCAAATATTCCCATTTGGGGAAGGAGTTATGCAAGTGGGTCGGCCCGCTACTTTATGAACCAAATTTTTAATACCATATTCGTAATCTATTCCAGAATACTTTTCATTTGAGTCTCATATTATCATGATCGGGCGTCCCCCTTGGTACGCGGACCTTATTTGTAAGTATCAAATTCATACACTATTTCTCCCTTCCATTTTAGTTTATACCTTTGATTTTAGTCCCAATTGTTCCACTTTTATTTTTGGATGGTGTTTTTGGGGGCAAGGGTCCGCCCCGTTCCGATATCAAAAAGTCATATAGCCTTTAACAAAAAAAAAAAAAAAATTAAAGTGTTGCGCTTTGTTTGTTTGTTCCGAATAGATTCAAAAATGCCTGATCCGATTTTTATGAAATTTTCTCAAATGATAGAGTAAAAATAGGGTACTTCATTTTGTGATATCCACGAGGAGGCGGATCCTCCCCCCTTCATCGAGGCAACTCCTACAGAAGTCATTGTGCGGTATTTCCATGCTCGACGCCATGCGGCCTATATCGCAGTTTCCGGTTAAGACCCCTGACAAGGTACTCATCGACCTCTTATCGAACGCCAGTAACTCTCTCGTTCTCCTCCGGTCGATGACCGGCCAAAGCGCCTCTGCAGTCCGGCAACCATCCACTGAGTCCCATCTTGCCACCGACGCCGCCCTGACCATCCCCTCTTCTGTAGCTCAACAAATGGCACGTTGGCAAGACCGAAGACTGGTTCGCCGGGCGCAGACGACCCCCTCCAGGCTTACTCATCCGCCCTCTCATTCCCTGTAATCTCCTCTTGTCCAGGAACCCATGTCAGCGTCACATCGTGGGCCCGGAGCCTATCCAGGGACTCCAAATAATCCGCCAAGCATCTCGACCTCACCATCCTCGACCCTAAGTCCTTAAGCGCCGAACATATTGTCCACATAAACTCTGAGTTACAAGGGCGTTAAATCCCTTACCAGAATTTCACTTCCGACCACTGCAATGGCACCGACATCTGCCTGCATGGCAGTTTCAGAGACATACTGATATTGAGTGAATCAGAGTAGATCCTAAATCCAGTGCCTGATTCTATCTTGGAGCCATCGGTGTAGATCGAGGTTTAATCCTCCTTCAGTACAGCATTCGCCCTCCAATCATCCCTCCCAGGAAATCGGATCGCGAATTCCCTCACTCCAGTCGGCACTGGTGCCAGCTAGTCGGAGATCCTCCTCAGTCTACCCTCCGCATCTATAACACCCAGAATCGAACTGTGGACGCAACCATCCTACTTCAGCATGTCGAGCTCCCTCAGCCTAAGCTCGACCCTGGGATGCATATCCAGCATCGCCTCCAGGCCTACCTGCGGTGCGGATCTCAGTGCCCCTGTGACTCCAGACGCATGCCAGTGTCTGGACCTTCTCGAACTCCCTCGCACACATCCTATTCTCTACGGCATTCCACCATACCAGTGCTCTATAGGTCAGTACTGATCGCACGATGACCGTATACATCCAATAAACCATCTTGGGAGTTACGGCCACATCCTACCAAACATCTTGCAGGAGTAAAAAGCGCACAGTACCTTATGGCTTCTTTCCTCGGTGTTCCTCTTCCAGGACGGTTTCGAATCGAGGACTATGCCTAGGTACTTCGACAGCCGCAGTGTGACGCCGTCCAAGGGCGGGAGTCTGAACTTCGGAATCTTATATCTGCGCGGGAAGAGCACCAGCTCCGTCTTCCCTGGGTTGGTCCTCAACCCATTTCTGGTAGCCCATCGCGACAACCTTCTCAGTGATCCTTCCTTGATCTCGCTGATCGTCGACAGAAACCTGCCTCGGACCAGCAGCACGACGTCGTCCGCATAAGCGATAAGCGAAAATAAATTATTTTCAAATTTGGACCATGCCAAACGGTGGCCGCAAATGCTTAAGGGTGTAGCGAAGCATACACCCTTCTAGCATATCGGGAGGGGGCGGACCCTCCCCCTTACCCCAAAAGAACTACCCAAAAATAAAAGTGAACCGATCGGTACAACATGGGATTCAAATGAAAGGTATTCAAGAGTAGAGTACGAATTTTATAATAAAAGTTGGGTCCAAGTACCTGGGGGGCCGCCCCAGTCCCAAAACCCCTTAAAATAGATTTATTTAACGATCATGCCAATATGGTACTCAAATTAAAGGTATTCGGGAGTAGATTACGAATATGGTCAGGAAGTAGGAATAGGTTTTAATAATTTAATTTATTGACAACGAAAGGGGGCGGACCCTCCACCGTTACCCCAAAAACACCACCCAACATCAAAAGTGGACGGATAAGGACAATATGGGTATCAAATGAATAGTATGCGGAAATAGATAACGAATCTTACATACAGGTCACCCCAACCCACCAAAATTGGGCACATTAGCCAATCACGGATATATGGGACTCAGTTTGTTTGTTCCCTATAAACTGAAAAACGACATATTGTGTAGGTTGGTCTGGAAGGAAACATAAGCTATATAATTTTTTGGGATCCATAGGTGGACGGACCCTTCCCCTTATGCCAAGAACACAACCAAAGTGGATAGATCGGGACAATACATAGGTATCAAATGAAAGGCATTGGAGAGTAGAATACCAATATGGTATTAAAATTTGAGTCTAAGTACCCATCGGGCCGCCCCAACCCCAAAACTCCCCCAAACCCACATATTGTTGTTGGACATTAATTTCAATATGGGGCTCAAATGAAAGGTATTCGGGTGTAGATTTCGAATCTGGCATACAAAATCAGATCGAAGTACAGGGGGTCACGGTACCTCTCAAAAACTCCACTAGAACCACTATGACTATAGGATACTTGTATGAACCGATTTTCTTAAAATTTCCATAGATTGCGTCCGTTTGTCTGGAAGGAAACATACACTATATAATTTTTAGATATCGGGTGGAGGCGGACCCTCCCCCTTACCCCCAAAACGCCACCCATTTCCGAAAGTGGTCCGATGGGCACAATAATGGTATCAAATTAAAGGTATTGCAGACCAGAAAACGAATATGGTATTGAAATTTGGATCCAAGTACCCAGGGGATAAACACCGCTTTGTCCGATGTTCTTGTCAGGATTCGAACGGGTTCAGCGTCATAGGCTACAATGGCACGAATTCGAGATCCGCATTCAGGGCGAAGTTTCCCCACCCTAAAAAGATATTAGAGAGTTAAAGATGCGCAGCGGAGCGGGCCCGGTTCGGCTGGTTTAATATAAATAAAAACCCCGATAACTTTAATTTTTCAGCTTATTGAAGTTTATTATTTTTTTATGTAACACCTGAGTTATTATCGTGTATAAAAACTTTATAAAGCATTAAAAGAAACTTGAATTGACTTTAAATCTTTCTTATTTCCACAACTGAATTGTGTATAACATAATCGATTAATCTAACTTTGATTTGTTTAACTCATAACAAGATTGCATAATGGTTATTATAGGACTTATAAAGGCTATTGGGGGTTTCTTTGTCCAAAATATTGGGAAATACAAAATCGATTTGAGAAAACGCATTGTTTTTGAAATAATCCAGTTTGTCATTTAGGTGATACAAATGAAAAAAAAAGAAATAAAAAAGTATTGTTTTCTACCAATTAATAAATGTCATTCATTGAAGTTTTGTTTTCTCATATTGACTGTGAAAAGAATGTGGCGTTTAAGCGTTTCATACAAAAATCACAATAACACAATTTTTCAAAGAAATATTATTGTGCCAATAATAATATGCAACACATAATTTTAACACGCTTTGTGGCAAAACAGGTGTTGAGCTCTTCCCTATTGTTTAAAGTATATTGAGATACAAGGAAACTCTGGAAGACTTAGTAAAAAAAAGTTTAAAACCTATTTTCAATAAGTTTATAAGAAAAATAAACTTTCAACTTTTCCCCCTCAGAATTACTAATTTTTGCTTTCAGTGTACCCTTTTAATAAGTTTTGGCTAAGCTTTCATTCATCAGCTTACATTCTCCTTTTCAACGTTTTGTGTCCGAATTTAGTTTATTTTCTAAAATTTACCTATGGGCTTGTGAGGTTTTTCCCCAAAGGTTTAGCCAATTTCCTTTATTTTTTTAATGAAATGGTGTTTTTTTGTTTATTTTTTAATGTAGACTTACATGAGTTAATCTGGCTTCGATTTTTGTATGTTCTTCCTGGTATGTTTTCTTAGCCTTGCGCTTGTCCTGTGACAAGTGAGCTAATTTTTCACACACCACTTCGAGTTGTTCGGAATTAAATTTAAACTGTTTAGCTTGTTGATCCAATTCATCCATGTAGGAGCGCCAGGATTTCGTAATGAGACTACCTGAAAATATAAAATAAGAGAAAAATCTATATTAAAAAAAATCATACTAAAAATTAAGAAATTTTTCTTTGATCGAAGGATTATTTCTTTAAAACAAGAAACTTATCATTGACATTAGGTCGTTATATACTAACGGAAAGTTATTTTTATTTGGAATTACAGTCGATAGCTGGTTAGCATTACTTCACAAATGACTCCTTTTTTCAAAAAATCCTATTTTTAATACATAAATAGTGAGGACGGTCTTATTTGTAAGGCTTTTCTCTCTTTATCTTAGGTGATAACATTTCCCTTCAAATTTATTTTCACCTTAACAAAACTGGTTTGAATGCGTGAAGTATCTTTTGTGTTTTAATTTAAGAAAAATTCCTTAATATTAAGTAAAAATTCTTTTAACAAAATAATTTTTTCTTAAAATTGTCCCATATTACGTCTATGCAGATACTTTTTCCCGGAATTCACCAACCTCCCCTTGTCATATTTCATCATCAGCATCAACATAGAACTTAGAACTTAAATGTTCAATTTACTTGGTAACAAAAATGTACTAATTCGAAGTATTGCTAATATAGTATACTGAGAATTGATCTACCTATTTGGGGTTTTAAATGCAAAGAATCCTTTACTTAAATTCACTCAGTCAGTGGAGTGTGAGTGAAACAGAAAATGTTCGCCATTTATCTAACTTCCGTATAAAAAATTTTAGTACCCGTGTCCGCTCGGCTGCGCCTTCTTTAAATCTCTAATATATTTTTTTGTTGGGGACGCTTCGCCCTGAATGTGGATATCGAATTCGTGCCACTGTAGCCCATGCCCGCCAAAGACGCTGAACTCCTGCGTTCGAATCCTGGCGAAAAAAATTTAAAGCGGTGGTTATCATCTCTTAATGCTGGCGATATTTGAGAGGTACCATGCCATGTGTGGTCATGTACAAAATGCTCGCCAAAGAGGTGTCGAACTGCGGCACGCTATAAAAAGTTTAAATTGAGTTTGAGTTTAAACTTGATTTGGAAAGTACTTTGCCCCTGCTCAGCTCATGGGCAAATTTTTGCTCTACTCCCAAATACCTTTCTTTTGAGTCCTATATTAGCATATTGGTAAATATTTCTGGTTTAGGGGGTACTTCGGGGGTGTGATGGCCACCCAGACACTTGGTCCTTAAAGTAAATGTAAGCTTCGTGCTCTACTCTCAAATACATTTTATATGAGCCCCATAATGGCATGATCGCTAAATAAGTTATGTTTGAGGGTGGAGTGTATCCCAGGGTCTTTGTCCCGAAAATGGGTATCAAAATCCCGAAAATCAATCAATTATCGAAAATCAATCGGTTCAGCCGTTTTTGATACTACAGAACGAACAACCCGAGTCCTATATAGGGTCATATGCCTATTTGAGGCGTATTTGGGGGGTAGGGTGACCCCCTATACTTCGATCTGATTTTGTATGCCAGATTCGTAATCTACTCCTGAAAACCATTCATTTGAGCCCCATATTGACATGAACGTTTAATATGTCTATTTAGGGGAGCTTTGGGGTTAGGGCGGCCCGATGGGTATTTGGACGCATTTTTTAACACCATATTCGTATTCTACTCTTTAAAACCTTTTATTTGATACCCATATTGGCCTTACCGGTTCACTTTAGATTTTTGATGGTGTTTTTGGAGTAACGGGGGAGGGTCCGCCACCTGCCAATATCAACAAAATCTAAAGCCTATTTCTCCTTCCTGACCATATTCGTAATATATTCCCGAATACCTTTCATTTGAGTCCCACATTGTCATGATCGTCCAATAAGTCTATTTTAGGGGGGTTTTGGGGTTGGGCGTCCCCGCCTGTTACTTGAACCCAATTTTAAATATGAAATTCGTAGTCTACTCTTGAATACCTTTCATTTGAGTCCCATATTGTCATAATCGACACACTTTTATTTTTGGGCAGTACTTTTGGGATAAGGGGGAGGGTCCGCCCCCCTTTTTCCTTCCAGACTTCCACTTCCTACATAATCTGTAAAAATTTCAAGGTAATCGGTTCAGCCGTTTTTGAATTCATACGCAACAAAAAAACAAACCGACAAACAAAAAAACACAAATAGATTTTTATGTATCAGACTAGCTGAGCCCGGCCCGCTCTGATGCGCCCGATAATTTGGAAATTTCTGCCTAATTTCAGTTGAAAATATATTCCAATTTTCCTGTGTATTTTTCTACACTCAAATACCTTTTATTTAAACCCCACATTGCAATGGTCAGTAAAAGTCCTTCTTGGGGTGTGGTGGACCCCCAGAGACTTGATCACAAAAGTGAAAATCAATTTCTTGCCTTTCATTTAAGATCCATATTGCCATGGTCGGTAAATATGTCCGATTTTTTTTTTTTGGGGTGGGGTGACCCACGAAACGCTTAGTCCCACAATTGGATATCAGATTCGTTTTTGATATCAAATTCGTTTTCTACTTTCAAATATCTTTAATTTGAGTCCCATATGGTAGTGATTGATCTATAAATCCGTTTAGCGGGTTTTGGGTGTGGGCGGCCCACCTAGGCACCCCAGCCCGGATTTTGATACCAAATTATTGCTTTTAGGTTACTGTAAGTGTGCAAACAAAATTTCGCTTAAATCGCCCCAACCATCTCCGAGATCTGGTGTTTTTAAAAATTAGGGTAAGGGGGTGAAAATTTCAAGAAAATCGGGTTCGTCGTTTTTGAACCTATATAGAACGCAAAAAAATAATTTTTATATGTATAGAAGATTTGTCGGACGGACAATTTTTTTTTCATATTCAAGTTGTCATCCCTGTTTTATATTTGCATCAGTTGTCACCATGCTCACTGCTGCTACATAGATGGCGCTGTAAATGTTGTTGTTGTTTTTTGCTTATTTAAGTTGCCATCCCTGTTTTATGTTTGCATCAGTTGTCAACATGCTCACTGCTGCTACATAGATGGCGCTGTAAATGTTGTTGTTGCTGCAGTTAAAGTTGCTTCAACAACACTCCAAACTTTGAGGCAAATGATTTACCCATAGGGCTGGCTATTCAATACATTATCAATTCCCATATTCCATTTATCTTGCATCTACACTACACTTAATCTTTTATCTTATTTTTAGTCTTATTGTTAATTTGTTTTCTTTTGTAAAAACAAATAATAATAAAACAAACAAAAAACAAACAAACAACGCGTGATGTAAAGTGTTATAAAAAAAAAGTTATCTAATCACAAGTACCGCTGTTTCTCTTTAGGTTTTAAATTTGACTGCACATGCCGACTGACTAAATCCCATAATAAGGTTGATGATGTTGATGATGATCATGTGAAGTAAGCTGCTCTGGCTGGGTTACGCTCTGTTTAATTTTGGATAACACGGTAACTGAAAGATTAAACAATTATTTGTACGCTTCTATGATTGTGCAAAATTCAATTAACTTCAATGGATCAGCATAATAAGCTGCAGAAATGAGTTAAAAAATGGAATTTTCGCCTATCGAAAAATATGGGGCGTGGAAACAAAGAACATTATTTAGAAGGCATAGAAGGCAATTATTATGAACTAAGAAAGAAAAATTATTATTTTATTGATCGATCAACACAAAGCAAATAAAAACTTCGAAACTTGGGAAAGAATCTTAAGAAGTAAAAACGTGGAATCTTGGGAAAGAATCTTGAGAAGTAAAAACGTCGATTCTTGGGAACTCATCAGCATGGTTTCTACTAAAAATTAACTTAGTTTACTGTATGCGCAAAATTTCTGTCAAAATAGCAACAATTGAAGCTTCTTGGGGACGTAGAAAACTACCTCGGCACCGTCGTGAACGAAACAAATAACATCAGTCTTTAATTACAACGAAGGATAATATTGGCTAAAAGTTGCTACTTTGGATTGAGCACGTCACCTTTCGACAGGCGAAAATCACACTATACAAGACACTGATACTACCTTTGGAATAGGCAAAAGGCGAAGACCGAAACTTTGATGAAAAGACCAAGGGATGAAAATCACCTCAAAGCTAGATAAAGAGATTGGAAAAGTAGCGCAGAAGATTGAGGCGCTTCGAAATCTTTTTATATAGCCACCACCACAGAATGGGGGTATACTAATGTAGTCATTCCGTCTGTAACACCTCGAAATATTCGTCTAAGACCCCATAAAGTAAATATATATATTCTTGATCGTCTCGACATTCGGAGTCGTCCGTCCGTACGTACCTCTGTCGAAATCACGGTAGCGGTTCAATGCGTAAAGCTAGCAGCTTGAAATTTTGTACAGATACTAACAATTCAGGTTTAGATACAGCTCCCATATAAACCGACCTCCGGATTAGATTTCCTGCTCCCCTGGAAACCGCAATTTTTGTCTGATTTGGCTGGAATTTTGCATGCAGTGTTCCCTTATGAGTTGCAACGGCTGTGCCTAGTACGCTCCAAATAGGTCTAAAAGAACCTGATATAGCTGCCATATAAACCGATCTCTCGATACGACTTTTTGAGACCTTACAAACCGCGATTTGACTGAAATTTTGTAAATAGAGTTCCGTTATGACTTTCAACAACTGTACCAAGTATGATTCAAGTCGGTCTATAGCCTGACACAGCTCTCATATAAACCGATCTGTTGATTAACCTCTTTGAGCTCCTGGAAGCCGAAATTTTTGTCCGATTTGGCTGAAATTTTACATATAGTGTTCTGTTATAACTTCCAACAACTGTATTAAGTAAAGTCCAAATCGGTCTAGAACCTGATATAGCTTCCATATAAACCGATATCCCGATTTGACTTCTTGAGCCCTTACAGGCCGCGATTTTTGTCCGATTTGGCTAAAATTTTGCCTATAGTGTTCTACTATGACTTCCAACAACTGTGCCAAGTACGGTCCAAATCGGTCAAAAACCTGATATAGCTCCCATGTAAACCGATCTCCCGATTTGTCTTCTTGAAACCTTACAAACCGCAATTTTTGTCCGATTTGGCTGAAATTTTGGACATTGTGTTCTATTATGACTTCCAACAATTGTGTCGAGTAAAGTCCGAATCGGTCAAGAACCTGATATAGCTGCCTGGAAGCCTCAACTTTTATCTGATTTGGCTGAAATTTAGCTTGAAGTGTTCTGTTATGACTTCCAACAACTGTGCCAAATACGGTCTAAATCAGTCAAGAACCTTCACTCCATTATAAACCGATCTCCCGATTTGACTTCTTGAGCCCTTACAAGCCAAATCGGTCAAGAACCTGATATAGATCACATATAAACCGATCTTCCGATTTGACTTCTTGAGACCCTACAAGCCGCAATTTTAGCCCGGTTTAGCTGAAATTTTGTCTTTAATGTTCTGTTATGACTTGCAACAACTGTGTCGAGTAAAGTCCAAATCGGTCAAGAACCTGATATAGCTGCCATATAAACAGAACTCCCTATTTGACCTCTTGAGACCTTAAAAGCCGCGATTTTTGTCCGATTTGGCTGAAATTTTGCAATTAGCGTTTCGTTACGACTTTCAACAACTTTCCCAAGTATAGTTCAAATCGGTCTATGTCTTGACATAGCTCCCATATAAACCGATCTCCCGATTTGACTTTTTGAGTCCCTGAATGCTTCAACTGTTATCTGATTTGGCTGAAATTTTGTATGCGGTATTCTGTTATGACTTCCAACGACTGTGTCGAGTAAAGTCCAAATCGGTCAAGAACCTGATATAGCTCCCATATAAACCGATCTCCCGATTTGACTTCTTGAGCCCCTGGTGTTCTGTTATGACTTGCAACAACTGTGTCGAGTAAAGCCCAAATCGGTCTATAACCTGATATACAAATTTTGCCTATGAACATTTCGCTAGCTCCTCCGGTGGCAAACTTCTCACATACCAATGAGTGCAATCCGATTGAAGTTTTTTAGGCTCAATGATAAGGGGCGTCCTTTTTACAGGCGATTTCGAACGGCGTGCCGCATATGCGACATCTCTTTGGAGAGAAAATTTTTCATGGAAAAATACCTCACAAATGTTGCCAGCATTAGAAGGGAAAAACCAACGCTGAAAATTTCTTCTGATGTTCTTGCCAGGATCGGAACCCAGGCGTTCAGCGTCATAGGCGAACATGCTGACCTCTGCGCTACAGTGGTCTCCTGATATGACTCCCATATAAACCGATCTCCTGATTTGACTTCTTGAGTCTTGCAAGTCTTATTTTTGGTCCGATTTTGCTGAAATTTTGCACATAGTGCTCTGTTATGACCTGCAACAAGTCTTCCAAGTACTGCCCCAATCGCTCGATAACCAGGCACGGAAACTTTTAAGCTTCCATAAAAAAAAACCCTTTGGGTTTTTTCTTATTATAGCCCCTCTGTTTACATTCAATTTAAGGAGAAAAACGAAAGTGCATTTTTCATTGATGTGTATTTTTCCGTTGGCTTCTGTAAAGCTTGGTTCAGATCGGATTATATTTGGATATAGCTGCCCTTAGACCGACCGCCCGATTTCCCGATATAGGGTATTGAGGCCATAAAAGATCCATTTATTACCAGAACCACAGTGTGTTCTGGTACCATTCCTATCAAATGTGGTCCAGATCGGACCAGCGGTTAAATTTTTTTATGCTCATTACACTATATCGGGATATCGGTCTATATGACAGCTATATCCAAATATAGTCCGATCTGAACCACATTTCACAGAAAAAGGTAGGGTTCTACCGGAGCTCACTGTGCCAAATTTTATCGAAATTGAATGAAAAATTACCAATTTATTGCCTCAGGACTTTAAGTCTGGAGATCGATCTATATAGCGACTATATATAACTAAAATCCGATTTTATGAGAAGATCAGGCTTATGTACAAAGAATACGAAATCATCAAAAATTGTTTGGAAAATATTTTTATGTCCAAGATATGGGCAAAATTATATTGGGTTGCCAAAAAAGTAATTGCGGATTTTTTAAAAGAAAGTAAATGCATTTATAATAAAACTTAGAATGAACTTTAATCAAATATACTTTTTTTTGCACTTTTTTTCTAAAGCAAGCTAAAAGTAACAGCCGATAACTGATAGAAGAAAGAATGAAATTACAGAGTCACAAGCTGTGAAAAAATTTGTCAACGTCGACTATATGAAAAATCTGCCATTACTTTTTGGGCAACCAATAAATACCCACAAAAGGTATTTAATGGGTAAATACCCAATAAATACCCAAGCGTTGGGTATTTACGCGATAGAAACCCATCGATACCCATTAAGTATTGAATTTGTTCATCAATATCCCAGATGTAAAAACTGCTATCGCACTGGAGTGACATAACTTCACATATCAGTGATAAGTAGTTAATATTCTTAAAGTCACGATATGTAAATAACCTCGATTTTGGTATTGTCTGAAACAAGGATTGTTAAGAAACAAGGATTGTGATTGAAAAACTTCGGCACCGATAACTGGTCATACACTAGCAGTTTGGTAAAATGTTCTTTCCATATCCTCAGCATGTCATATCCTGTGTCAGTTACCAGATTTTCTTCTTTGTCTCTGCAGAAGGATGTGCCTGCACCAAAGCCAACAGTTTGATGTTTAATTCTTTGGTAGTTGGACTTCATTCTGACTCCTGTAGATCTCAATTCGCTCACACTCACGTCTTTCCATTTCCTTTTTCTTTCTGCGGAATAGGCGTTTATCCTCTCTCCTTCTTCTAATACTGATAACAGAGTTACTCTGTATGCCGCATTCTTCTTCAGTAGCATTTCGAGACTCTTGGTTGTACCATGGGTTTCTTGGGAGAGGCTTCCGGTACCCAAGTTGACATAACCCATAGGTGATAGCAATGCCATCTATTGTTCAAAACGACAGTAATAACTTGTATATCAAATGTAGTAAAGACTCCTCTTTGTGGATTTTTGCAACAGTAGTTTTTGTTATTTTCACCAAAATCATTATGTAGTTAATTTTCCTTACCATCCATTTCGTGATGAGGCATATGTGGAAAAAGACCAATATTTGGTGAAGCATTGATATCTTCCGGAATAATAATCTTAAACATGTTTAAACATTTACTTAATAGGATGTAACTTGAATTGCAAACTCGATTTAATAGTGATGCACATTTAGCAAAGAAGAAATTGTGTTATGACAATTGGCAGTAACCACATTAATGGACTCCAAGTGATGGCAAGCCAAAACTGCTGCTGCTGTTGTGATGAGGGGGCCATCCAATCCAAGTAAAGCAAAACTTGACTTTTTTGTAGCTTTATTTCTTGTTCGCACTTCTTCTGTATTCAACGGGTTTGAGTGAAATGCTGGTGTCGCTTTTTTGCACTGAAAATTGCAATTAGACATGCCGTAATTGGCATTGGCAAATATCGAAGTAACTTCAAAATATTTCTTGAGGTGAGATGTATGGATAGTTATCAACATAATCGTCACTGCCATCATTATAGTGGTGGTAATAGTCAACATCACTGTCATTATTTCAATTACTGGTTTAGTTCATCGCCGATGACTTTTTTACTCTCCTTCTCTTGTTTGCAAGGGAAGGAAGGGAAAAAAAGGTTAATGTTAAATGGTTACACTAACTAAATATTTATATTTTCGGCATGATTTATGGTTTGGCTCCTTTTCGCCAGTTATCGCAATTGTGTAATTGTTGAAATGTCATGCTTTTTCGGGGTATGTAAAAACTTTCTTTGCTGATGAAAGAAAATCGCTGGAAGCCCTGGTGGCTAAACATTTCACACGTTGATGACTTACAAGTTATGTAAAGTAGAGAAAAGTAATAGTCGATGTTTAAAGACATAGTTTTAAAAGCTTTTAAAATCGTCTGTCATGGAATTTTAATTGCTGTCTTTGAAATATGGAGTAGACAAATTTTAATTGGATATATATTGGTCTTCAACAAAAATGAAAGTTTGTATGGAACATCACATGTATTGATGACTTGTATGTAAAAAGTAAATATTTAGGTTAACACAGATTAGGTAATCAATCAAATATAAATCCTTCACCTTTCTTGACGGTGTGATCCCTTAATAAGTCCTGCGATAAATATGTATGGGTGCTACATCCAAATTTGAACCGAGTTTGGTGAAATCTCGCAGATATGTTAAGATCAGTAACAGAATAATTTATCCCAAATCTTGTGCAGATCGGTTGAAAATTGTAGTCACTACGGCCATTTAAGTACAAATCAGGCGATACCTATAAATGGAAGCTATATCTAAATCTGAACCGATTTTGATGAAATTTAGCACAAATGTTAAAATCAGTAACAAAACAATCTGTGCCAAATGTTTTGCAGATCGGTTAAAAATTGTAGCTACTACGACCATTTGAGTGCAGATCAGGCGATACATATATATGGGAGCTATATCTAAATTTGAACCGATTTCGATGAAATTTTTCAGATTTGTTAAGATCAGTAACAAAACAGTCCATGCCAAGTCCAAATTTTGAGTATATCGGTTGAAAATAGTAGTTACTACGGCCATTTAAGTGCAAATCGGGCGATACATATATATGGAAGCTATATCTAAATCTGAACCGATTTTGATGAAATTTTGCAAATCCGTTAAGATCGGCAAGAAAACAATCCATGCCACATTTTGTGCAGATCGGTTGAAAATAGTAGTTACTACGGCCATTTAAGTGCAAATCGGGCGATACATATATATGGGAGCTATATCTAAATTTGAACCGATTTTTACCAAAATCAAAAGCGTTCGTCCTTGGACCAAAAAAGCGATATGTGCAAAATTTCGTGATGATTGGCAAATACGACCTGCAATTTGATTACAAGAATACCCACAGACGGACATGGCTAAATCGAATCAGAAAAGGGTTTATATGGCAGCTATATCAGGATGTAGACCGATTTAAACCATACTTAGCACAGATGCGGTCTATATGGCAGCTATATCAAGTTATGTACCGATTTGAACCATACTTAGCACAGTTGTTGAAAGTGATACCAAAACACTAAATGCAAAATTTCAGCCAAATCTAATGAGGATTGAGCTCAAGAACTCAATATCCAAGATCAGTTTATATGGCAGCTATATCAGGTTATGGACCGATTTAAACCGTGCTCAGCACAGTTGCTGGAAGTCATAACAAACACTTTGTGCAAAATTACAGCCAAATCGGATAAGAATTGCGCCCTCAAGTGGCTCAAGAAATCAAGACCCAAGGTCGGTTTATATGGCAGCTATATCAGGTTATGGATCGATTTAAACCATACTTAGTACAGTTGCTGGAAGCCATAACAAAACACTTTGTGCAAACTTTCAGCCAAACCGGATGAGAATTGCGCCCTCTAGTGGCTCAAGAAGTCAAGACCCAAGGTCGGTTTATATGGCAGCTATATCAGGTTATGGATCGATTTAAACCATACTTAGTACAGTTGCTGGAAGCCATAACAAAACACTTTGTGCAAACTTTCAGTAGTGGCTCAAGACCCAAGATCGGTTTATATGGCAGCTTTATCAAAACATGGGCCGATTTGGCCCATTTACAATCCCAACCGACCTACACAAATCTTCTTATATATAAAATTCAAATTGTGTTTGTTTGTTTGTTCCGTATAGACTCAAAAACTACTGAACCGATTACCTTGAAATTGTCACAGACTGTATAGGTTGGTCTGGAAGGTACTACCCAGAAATACCCTTACCCCAAAAGTACTACCCAGAAATAAAAGTGGACCGATCGGGGCAATATGGGATTCAAATGAAAGGTATTCAAGAGTAGAATGCGAATTTCACAATAAAAGTTGGGTCCAAGTACCTGGGGGGCCGCCTTAGCCCAAAAACCCCTTAAAGTAGGTTTATTTGACGATCATGACAATATGGGACTCAAATGAAAGGTATTCGGGAGTAGATTACGAATATGGTCAGAAAGTAGGAATAGACTTTATGATTTATTGATAACGGAAGGGGGCGGACCCGCAACCGTTACCCCAAAAACACCACCCAAAACCAAAAGTGGACCGATAAGGACAATATGGGTATCAAATGAAAAGTATGCGAGAGTAGATAACGAATTTTGCATACAAATTCATGTCGAAGTATAGGGGGTTACCACACCCCCACAAAAACACCCAAAATGGCACATTAGGCAATATGGGACTCGGTTTGATTGTTCCGCATAGACTGAAAAACGGCAGAACCGGGTTTTTTTTTCGAAATTTTCGCATATTGTGTAGGATGGTCTGGAAGCAAACATAGGCTATATAATTTTTTGATATCGGAGGGGGGACGGACCCTCCCCCTTATGCCAAAAACACAACCCAAAATCAAAAGTGAACCAATCGGGACAATCGATACCAATCGAATGAAAGGTATTGGAGAGTAGAATACGAATATGGTATTAAAATTTGAGTCTAAGTACCCATCGGGACGCCCCAACCCCAAAAAAATATATTGGACGATATATTGGTATTCGGGAGTAGCGGCCATGACAATATGGGTCTCAAATTAAAGGGATTTGGAAGTGCAGCACGAATTTGATATCCGTATTTGAGTCGAAATGTCTGAGGTGCCATCCCTCCCCTAATGAGGACATTATCCTAAAGAAGAACATTACCACCCGGAACCAAGAAGAGGTAAATTTTCACACATCAATGAGTGGTTTCCGATTCAAGTTTAAACTCAATGATAAGGAACCTTTTTTATAGCCGAGTCCGAACGGCGTCCCGCAGTGCGACACCTCTTTGGTAAATGTCATTGTACCTCGCAAATGTCGCCAACATTAAGAGGGGATAACACAGCTTTGTTCGATGTTCTCGCCAGGATTCGAATGACACGAATTCGATATCCCCATTCAGGACGAAGTGTTCCCACCCTAAAAAGATATTAGAGAGTTGAAGAAGGCGCAGCGGAGCGGGCCCGGTTCAGCTAGTAAGATACATTTGTGCAAAACTTCAAGCCGGACGGATGGACAGACGGACGGACATGGCTAGATTGACTTAAAATGTCATGACGATCAAGAATTTATATACCTTAAAGGGCCTTAGACGCCTATTTCGAGGTGTTACAAACGGAATGACTAGATTAGTATACCCCCATCCTATGGTGGTGGATATAAAAATGCATCGATAGGGCATATGGTAAACAAGTCAAATAACTTAAAAACTTAAATTCAGAAAATGGCCCTGAGTGCTGTCATTCTTTTGCCAGTGCATTAATGGCTGGCAGGTCACTCATAATTAATTTATATGACATATTTTTGGCTCCTCTTAAAATTTGCCAAAAAAATATATTATCGACCAGCAATATCCATTGTATTTTAAGTGGTGTTAATGAAGACTGACTCTGTCTAACTCCCGCCATCGCGACCGCCACAGTCGCCATCGAACTGGGGTGAAAAAAGTGAAAGCGCAAATCCGTGTTGCTGCGATAATGAATGGTCAGTGGTCGGTGGTCAGTGCGAGCATTGCGAGCATTGTGATAATACGCAATGCACGTTGTCAGAGTTTCATTTTCGTTGGCGACATTTATTGGCGATGTTGTGTGTGGCGTTTGTTTCTTTTTTTCACTCTTTTTTCTGCGAGAAGGCTGTCGTTCGTTGTTCATGAATGAAATGTCGAGTTAAATAATTTATTTTATTATTGCAGATAAACAACAAGATAGCCAAAAAAAAACAACAACATAACATACTATGGGGCGAAACAACACCAACAACAATTGCATTTAATGTACTGACCAATTTTACATGTGACAAAAATTTATGCAATTTCGGCGGAGCGCATTCAAAAATTGTGCGTGGACAATGAGCAGTGACGCCATAGGGGACAGTGGTTTGAAGGGAAAGTTGATAGAAAAACATACCAAACAACTGTCAAACCAGCAAAAATTAAAGCTTCTAGAAACCGAACAAGGATGATCGAGAGATCGGTTTACAAGAGAGCTATATCAGGTTATAGACTGATTTGGGCCGGATTTGGCACAGTAGTTGGAAGTCGTAACAGAATGCCGCAAGCAAAATTTCAGCCAAATCGGACGAAAATTGCGGCTTGTAAGGACTCAAGAAGTCAAATCAATAGACCCATTTACATGAGAACTATATCAGGTTATGGACTGATTTGGACCGTATTTGGCACAGTGGTTGGAAGTCGTAACGCCACAAGCAAAATGTCAGCCAAATCGGATAAAAATTGCGGCTTCCAGCGACTCAGGAAGTCAAATCGGGAGATCGGTTTATATGGGAGCTATATCAGGTTATAGACCGATTTGAATAAAACTTGGCCCAGTTGATCGACTTGGAACCTCGAGACTATCAAGAATATATATACTTTTTGGGGTCTTAGATGAATATTTCGAGGTGTTACAAACGGGAAGACTAGATTAGTATACCCCCATCCTATGGTGGCGGTTATGAAAAGTTAAAAAAACTTTTTCCAAAAAAAAAATTTACAAAAGTAAAAGTATGCCAGACAATTTGTTTTTTACAAAATTTTCTATACACAAAATTTTAACAAGAGTTACTGCAAAAAAATTTTGACAAAATTTACAGCAAAAAAAATGTTGACATCATTTTAAAAAAAAATTTTTTATTAAAAAAAATTTTAAAAATTTTAAAAAAATTTTTTATTAAAAAAAATTTTAAAAATTTTAACAAAATTTTCTATAAAAAAAATTTTAACAAAATTTACTATAAAAAAAATTTTAACAAAATTTTCTTCAAAAAACATTGACAAAATTTTCGAAAGGAAAAATGTTTACAAAAATTTCTATAGAGACAAAAACTTTGACAGAATTTCCCCCAAAAAGAAATTTTTACAAAATTTTCTAATTTGACCAAATTTTCTGTGAAAGGAAGTTTTGAAAAAAATTTCGATAGAAAAATTTTATGACAAATATTTACAAAATTATAAAACTTTAACTTTTTCATATAAGAATACAATTTTCACAAAACTCGACAAAATCTTATAAATAAAAATAAATTTGTGTTTGTTTGTCGATTTGTTTGTGTGTTCCTTACAGGCTCAAAAACGGCTGATCCGATTTTCATGAAATTTTCACTGATGGTGCATAATGATCCCGTGGTGAAAACAAGGTACTACATTTTTATACCCACAACCATAGAATGGGGGTATACTCATTCCGTTTGTAACACCACGAAATATTGATCTGCGACCCGATAAATTATATTCTGGATCGTCTCGACATTCTGATTCGATCTAGCCATGTCCGTCCGTCCGTCCGTCTGTCGAAATCACGATAGCGGTCGAACACGTAAAGCTATGGGCTTGAAATTTTGCACAGATACTTAATATTGATGTAGATCGTTGGAGATTGCAAATAGGTCACATCGGTTCAGATTTGGATATAACTCCCATATAAACCGATCTCCGGATTTGACTTCTTGAGCCCTTACAAGCCGCAATTTTTACCCGATTTGGCTAAATTTTGAATGTGGTGTTCTGTTGTGCCTTCCAACAACTATGCCAAGTACGGTCCAAGTCGGTCTATAACCTGATATAGCTCCCATGTAAACGGATCTTCCGATTTGACTTCTTGAGCCCTTACAAGCCGCAGTTTTTATCAGATTTGGCTGAAATTTTGCACATAGTGTTCTGTTATGACTTCCCACAACTGTGCCGAGTACGGTCCAAATCAGTCAATAACCTGATATATTGGGTTGCCCAAAAATAATTGCGGATTTTTCATATAGTCGGCGTTGACAAATTTTTTCATAGCTTGTGACTCTGTAATTGCATTCTTTCTTCTGTCAGTTTTCAGCTGTTACTTTTAGCTTGCTTTAGAAAAAAAGTGTAAAAAAAGTATATTTGATTAAAATTCATTCTAAGTCTTATTAAAAATGCATTTACTTTCTTTTAAAAAATCCGCAATTACTTTTTGGGCAACCCAATAGCTCCCATATAAACCGGTCTCTCGATTATCTTTGTTCGGTTCCTAGAAGCTTTATTTTTGCTAGTTTGACAGAGTATGCAGAATAAAATTATGCCCTTCAACTAAAAGATGTTTGTATAAAATTTTAGTAGAATCCATGGTGGTGTATTCCAAAGATTGGGCCCGGCCGTACTTACCACTCTTTTACTTGTTTGATATCTGAAGGGGTGGATGGACCCTCTTACCTTACCCTAATTTTCAGAAACGTCAGATCTCGGTGATTGGTGGTGCGATTTAAGCTAAATTTTGTGTGCGGGTGGGGTACCTAGGGGGACCGCCCCACCCTCTAAACCTACCAAATATATACTTTAAGCAATCACGGCAATATGGGACTCAAATGAAAGGTATTTAAGATAAGAAAACGTATCTGATATCCAATTGTCGGACCAAGTGTTAGGGGGACCACTCCAACCCCCAAAACATCCCCAAATCGGACATTTTTACCAACCATGGCAATATGAGGCTCAAATGAATGGTATTGGATATCCAAATGGGGGACCAAGTATCTGCGGGTCCATCCCTTCCCCAAAACACCCCCCAAACCATGGCAATATGGGGCTCAAATAAAAGGTATTTGAGTGTAGAATACAAATCTGATTTCCAAATGAGGAGCCAAGTGTTTGGGGCCCCTCCAAAAACACCCCCTAAAGAGAACAAATTAAGACCATAGCAATATGGGATTCAAATGAAAGATCTTTGGGAGCTAAGAACGAATTTGATATCAATATTCGGGAAAAGTGTCTAGCGGCCACCCAAATGTGGGGCTAAGTGTTTGGGGGCCGCCCCTCCAAAAACACCCCCTTAAATGAACAAATTAAGACCATAGCAATATGGGACTCAAATGAAAAATCTTTGGGAGTTAAGAACGAATTTGATATGAATATTCGGGAAAAAATGTCTATGGGCCACCCCACCCCCATAACACCACCCATATAGGACGTATTTCCTGACCATTCCAATATGGGGCTCAAATAAAAGGAATTTTAGACTTTAACACGAATCGGATATATATTTTCAGAGCCAAGTTACTGAACGGGCGCCCCATCCCCCAAAACACCCCCCCAACCCGGTCATATTTCCTAAGCCACTATGTTTTTACAACAAAAAAATCAATGTTTTCTATAAAAAATAAATTTTTGTTGAAATTTTCTTTTGAAACCAAATTTTAGGAAACATATAAAAACTTAAATTTTATTTTTCAACAAAATTTTTTTATAGAGAAAAAATTTTGACAAAATTTATTAGAGAAATAAAATGTTGATAAAATCTTACAAAGAATTAAAAATTTCAAAATATTTCCTTGAAGAACCCAAAATTTTATTTTTTAATAAAATCGTGGTTGCTAGTTGGACAGCAGTTGATGCCAATTGATTGCCGATATATTTATATCGGACACGATCGATATTTATATCGGCCCTACAATAGTCGTTAGCTGTATCAATAAATAACCTAAATATTATGTTCAGCTCTTTTCTTGTGATATAAGTCATAACTTTTTTCCCTTTCCCTTAAAAAAAGAAAAAAATTATCTTGAGCTACCTAAGGATTGCCTTTGTACGAGTTGTCAAACCAAACCACATTAGATAATTTCATCTCATATATGTGTAGGTATATCATTGGACTCCAATATCAACCACTGTGCAACTACATACGTCATTTATCGAATTTTATTGCCATATATTCAAGCACATGTGAGTGTGTGTGTGAGTGTGTGTGTGCAACTTTTAAGCCACACTGTCATAGATATAGCCAAGCGAGCGACCAGCATTCAGTCCAATGCCTATAGCTGTAGTTTTTGCGGTATTGCAAAGTGGCTGTAAATCATGGTTTCCATCCATGAAATGATACATGATCCGTTTGTCGGGAGTTTGTGTTTCATGGTTGGCATTTGCATGTTGCACAAGTTTCATTTTTGTGAGAGCTCAGTTACGCTTTGGGGTTTTCATTTCGGGTTTTTTTTTTGCATTGACAAATATTTTTTCTTTTTGATTTTCTGGAAAAAATTTTTTTTTCAGATCTTATTGAATGTCGGCACAAGCAAATGGTCACCTAGCTCCATGTATTGTCATGATGATGATAATGGCCTACTCATATTCGAATGGCGTTGAAAAAAAAAAACCCACATTTTTGAAAATTATTATGAAATTTTAAGAAGTGCATAATGATGGATGAGCAATGGCATGGTTCGCAAGGTAATTTTTGGTGTGGTCTGATAACATTTTGGGAAAATCCTTCAAGGTTAATTTATTGGTTAAGAAATGGTAAGAAAATGGAATTGACAAAAAAAATACAAATTAGCCCATAATAAATGGGCCATATCGGTTAAGATTTAGATATAGCTCACATATAAACCAATCTCCCCATTTGAGATCTTACAAACAGCAAATTTTACCCGATTTTGCTGAAATTGTGCATGTAGTGTTCTGTTCTGACTTCCAACAACTGCGCCTAGTATGGTCCAAATCGGTCTATTACCTGATATAGCTCCCATATAAACCTATCTCCCGATTTGTCTTCTTGAGTCCTTACAAGCCGTAATTTTTGTCCGATTTGGCTGAAATTTTGCAGATAATGTTCTGTTATGACTTCCAATAGCTGTGCCAAGTACGAACCAAATCGGTTCCTAACCTGGTATTGCTCCCATTTAAACCGATCTCCCGATATGACATCTTTAGCCCCTGGAAGCCGTAATTTGTGCCCGATTTAGCTGAAATTTTGCACATAGTGTTCTGTTGTGACTTCCAACAATTGTGCCAAGAACAAACCTAAACGGTCTATAACCTGATATAGCTCCCATTTAAACCTATCTTCTGATTTGACTTCTTGAGCCCTTGCAAGCCGCATTTTTTGTCCGATTTTTTTTGTTTTTAATTTATTTTTATAGAAAATTTTTAAAAAATTTAATTTTTTTAGAGAATTTTTTAAAAATTTTATATTTATAGAGAATTTAATAAAAATTTTATTTTTTTAGAAATTTTCTTAAAAATTTTATTTTTATAAAAAATTTTTTTAAAAAATTTTATTTTTATAAAAAATTTTTTTAAAAAATTTTATTTTTATAAAAAATTTTTTTAAAAAATTTTATTTTTATAAAAAATTTTTTTAAAAAATTTTATTTTTATAAAAAATTTTTTTAAAAAATTTTATTTTTACAGAAAATTTTTTAATGTTATTTTTATAGAAAATTATGGGATAAGGCGTACCCCAATCACTTGGCCCCAAAATTGGTTATCATATTTGTTTTCTAATCTCAATTACCTTTCATTTGGTGGGTAAATTTGTACTCTTGGGGAGGGGGCGGTGCCCCAAATACATTGTCCCACATTTCGATATCAGATTCGTATTCTACTCCCAAATTCCTTTATTTGAGCCCCATATTACGATGGCCAATAAATAATTGCTGTTTGTGAGGTGTTTTTGGGAAGAGGTAGACCCCCAGAAAATTTGTCCCGAAAATGGGTATCAATTTCGTGCTCTACCAATACTTTTCATTGGAGCCGCACATTGACCTGGTCGGTAAATATGTCCGATTTAGGTGTGTTTTGGGGAGTGGGGTTGTCCCCCAAACACTTACCCTGAAAATAAATCAGCATCGTGCTCTACTCTCAAATACTAATTTGTGTAAACCCCATATTGCCAATGGACTCAAATTTGGATATCAAATTCGTTGTCTAATCTCAAATTATTATTGCAGAAGTCAGCAAATATGTCCGCTTTGTGGAGAGCTCCACTCTCTTTAAGACCCAAATTGCCATGGTTAGCAAATTCGTCCTATTTGTTGGTCCCGAATGTTGCTATCAGATTCGTGGTCTACTCAAAAATACCTTTCATTTGCGCTCCATATTTGCATAGTCGGCAAACATTTCCGGTATGGGCGGTGTTCTGGGGGACGGGACGGCCATTCAGTGACTTTCTCTGAAAATATATATCAGCTTCGTATTCTACTCTAAAGTACCTCTTAATAGAGCCCCACATTGCAATGGTCAGGAAATATTTCGTATTTTGGTGGTATAATGGGGTGGGTTGCGCCCATAGAAACTTTCTCCCGAATATTGATATCAGATTCGTAGGGTATTTCCAAAGACCTTTCATTTGAGCCCCATATTGCAATGCTCGTAAATTTGGGGGTGTTTTTGGGGAGGGGCGGCCCCAAAACACTTGGTCCCACATTTGGACATCATATTCGTATTCTACACTAAAATACCTTCTATTTGAGCCCCATATTGCGACGGTCAGTAAATAAGTCCTGTTAGGGGGTGTTTTTAGAGAGGGGCGCCCCCCCCCCCCCACACTTGGTCGCACAATTTGATATCAGATTCGTATTCTACTCACAAATACCGTTCATTTGAGTCCCATATTGCCTTGGTCGGTAAATATATCAGATTAAGGGGTGTTTTGGCGGTTGGGGTGGTCCCCCTAACTCATGCTCTCACAATTGGATATCACATACGTTTTTTAATTTTAAATACCTTTCATTTGAGTCCCATATTGTCGTGATTGGTCTTAAATATATATTTGGTAGGTTTTGGGGTGGGGCGTCCCCCCTAGATACCCCTTCCGAAATTTGGATACCAAAATTTCGATTTTAGGTTACTGTAAGTGTGCTAAAAAAATGTCGCCTAAGTCCCCCTACCCATCTCCGAGATCTGGCGTTTCTGAAAATTAGGGTAAGGGGGAAGGTCCGCTCCCCCCTTCAGATATAAAAAAAATTTAGTACCCAATTTTCACCACGGGATCATTATGCACCATTTGTGAAAATTTCATGAAAACGGTTCAGCCATTTTCGACAAACAAACACAAATTGATTTTTATATATAAGACTAGCTGAGCCCGGCCCGCTCTGCTGCGCACGATAATGCTAATTTTGGAAATTTCTGCCTAATTTTAGTTGAAAATGTATTCCAATTTTCTGTGGATTTTTCTACACTCCAATACCTCTTATCTAAACCCCACATTGTAATGGTCAGTAAAAGTCCTTCTTGGGGCGTGGTGAACCCCCAGATACCTGGTGCCAAAAGTGAAAGTCAATTTCGTGCTCTACTCCCAAAGACCTTTCAGTTTAGATCCATATTGCCATGGTCGGTAAATATGACCGATTTGTGGAGTTTTCGGAGGTGGGGTGACCCACAAAACACTTAGTCCCACAATTGTATATCAGATTAGTTTTCTACTCTCAAATACCTTTAGTTTGGTACCCACATTCTTGTGATTGGTCTATAAATCCGTTTAGCGGGTGTTGAGGGTGGGCGACCACCCTAAGTTCCCCACCCCAGATTTTGATACCAAATTTTTGTTTTTAGGTTACTGTAAGTGTGCGAACAAAATTTCGCCTTAATCGCCCTAACTAAGGGATATCGACCGCCCCTCTTCAGATATCATAAAACTGAAGTACCCTATTATCACCATGGGTCCATAATGCATCATCTGTTCGGCCGTTTTTGAATTATTATAAAACACAGAAACAAACAAACACAAACTAATTTTTATATATTGGGTTGCCCAAAAAGTAATTGCGGATTTTTCATATAGTCGGCGTTGACAAATTTTTTCACAGCTTGTGACTCTGTAATTGCATTCTTTCTTCTGTCAGTTATCAGCTGTTACTTTAAGCTTGCTTTAGAAAAAAAGTGTAAAAAAAGTATATTTGATTAAAGTTCATTCTATGTTTTATTAAAAATGCATTTACTTTCTTTTGAAAAATCCGCAATTACTTTTTGGGCAACCCAATATATATAGATACGATAGCTAAGTCCGGCCCACTTCGCTGCGCCTTCATTTAAACCACGCGAAAAATATGCTTCTTATTCTTACTCCAAAACTACATTTTAACTAAGAAAATTTTTCTCCAAATTTCTTTTTCTATAGAAATTTGTTGTATTTATATCTGTTTTTATCTATGGCAATGATTGGTACTTAAACTACCTGAAACACTCAACCTACCTGAAGGCTCGTCTTAAGGTGGAAAAGTGAAATAATAATACCGCATGTAATTGGAAGGTTGTCGTAACAAAGATAATTGCCGTATGATCAATGACCACTCTGGTCTATCTCTGTTCATGTTGGCTTCTCCAAATTAGCGCCATCTGCTGGCTGTTGTCAATTGAATCAACTAAACCCAATTTAAAACAGCCAGTAGATAGCGCCAATGTAAATGTTAGTGCTATTCGCTTGGAAGGGCTTAACGCATGTCACATTGATCATCATATGGTAGTTGCCTATAAATGACTAAGGTTTGTAACTCCTCCTATCACGCTGAATGTCATAATTTTGGAGGAATGGTGGCCTACATTTCTTTGTGTCCTCAAATTAATTAAATCACACAGTTCCTGTTGGGTCGTTATGATTGATCGACTGTTTAGGGGTGAGGTAGTCCGAGAGAAGAAAGATATCAGATTCGCAGTCCACAACCATATACCTTTCATTTGAACCCCATATTGAATTTCTTTAAACAAAATTTGATCGAAAAATTAAAGAATTTTTAAATTCAAACGAAATTTGTTTTTTTTTTATAGAAATTTGGGTGAAAAAAAATAAATCAAGAAATTACCTGATTTTTTTTTAATTTTTAGAAAAACAGTTTTTTTTTTTAGAAAAATAGAATTGTTTTTAATTTTCTTTTTTGGAATTTTTTTCTCACTTCGCATGACTCTAAGTAAAAAAAAAATCTGTTTAAAAATGTCCTTGAGGTGTTTTTTATTTTATACGAGGAAAATATATATTAATGATGATTATATTCAATTCTCTCTGTATACGAGTACAGCGTAACCTTAAAAATACTTCAATGATGATGGTTAATTGTGGTTTTGAACTAAATGTCAAATGACAATTTGTCACAGACTTGCTCATGGCAAATAAATCATTTTCTATTCTCATTCGACACATTTCGTCGTAGTTCTTATTTTTTTCCTTCTTTTTTTATTCTTCTTCATAAGCCACATGGATAATTAACCTTGAGTTGGGTCTTAACTAGCAAAGACTAAAAAAAACAGAAAAAGGTTATTCGTCTTTTTGTTGAAGTTAAAAATTAAAGTTTTGTTAAACAGACAGCCATCATCAGAGTTATGGTTTTCGCTAATCGATCAGCAGATTAAGCATAGTTAGTAACTTGAAGCTTTAAGTAGCTGAAGCAGAGCCAGTGTGGGGAGGAAGAGGTTTCTTTGGGATCCTTAGCACACTTAAAGAAAAAACCAAGGAAAAAATGTTTTTTTTTTTTTAATTATGAAGCAATTTGGACTGCATTGGGGCTGGTATTGGGGATAACAAGGATGTTTTACCATACCAAATAGGGAAGGCTGGGGGAGAGTGATGGGGGAGATGGCTGGGAAAGAGGGGAAGTAGAGAGAGCTGGAGGAGAGGGGCAGTAGAGGGCTGGGGGAGAGGGCTGGGGGAGTGGCTGGGGGAGAGGCTGGGGGACAGGCTGGGGGAGAGACAGGGGGAGAGGTGTAGTGGAGAGGGCTTGGGAATAGGGCTGGGGGATAGGGCTTAGTTAGTGACTGAAGCTTTAACTAGCTCAAGGAGAGCCAGTGTGGAGGGGAAGAGGTTTCTTGGGGATCCTTAGCACACTTAAAGAAAAAACAAGGAAAAAGGGGCTTTTTTTTAGTTATGGAGCAATTTGGACTGCATTGGGGCTGGTATTGGGGATACAAGGAAGATTTACCATACCAAATAGGGAAGGCTGGGGGAGATGGCTGGAGAAGAGGGGTAGTAGAGAGAGCTGTGGGAGAGGGGCAGTAGAGGGCTAGGGGAGAAGGCTGGGGGAGTGGCTGGGGAAGAGGCAGGGGGAGAGGTGTAGTGGAGAGGGCTGGGGAATAGGGCTGATAGATAGGGCTTAGTTGGTGACTGAAGCTTTAACTAGCTCAAGGAGAGCCAGTGTGGCGGGGAAGAGGTTTCTTTGGGATCCTTAGCAGGGATACTTTCTTTGGGATCCTTAGCAGGGATCCTTTCTTTGGGATCCTTAGAGGGCTGGGGGAGAGGAGTAGTAGAGAGGTCTGGGGTAGAGGGCTGGTAGAGAGGGCTGGTGGAGAGGGCTGGTGGAGAGGGCTGGTGGAGAGGGCTGGTGGAGAGGGCTGGTGGAGAGGGCTGGTGGAGAGGGCTGGTGGAGAGGGCTGGTGGAGAGGGCTGGTGGAGAGGGCTGGTGGAGAGGGCTGGTGGAGAGGGCTGGTGGAGAGGGCTGGTGGAGAGGGCTGGTGGAGAGGGCTGGTGGAGAGGGCTGGTGGAGAGGGCTGGTGGAGAGGGCTGGTGGAGAGGGCTGGTGGAGAGGGCTGGTGGAGAGGGCTGGTGGAGAGGGCTGGTGGAGAGTGTTGGGGGAGAGGGGTGGTAGAGAGAGCTGGGGGTAGTAGAGAGGCTGGGGAATTGGCTGAGGGAGAGGCTTAGGGAGAGGCTGGGGTAGAGGCTGGGGTAGAGGCTGGAAAGAGGTGTAGTGGAGAGAGCTGGGGAATAGGGCTGACTATTGTAATAGTTAGCAAATATGGTGCTGCCACTGAGTGTCTTGGGGCCAAAATATATTTTAGATTCGTCTTCTACTCTAAAATACATTTTATTTGAGCCCCATATTGCAATGGTCAGGAAATACGTACTATTTGGGATGTTATGGGATGGGGTGGCCCATAGACACTTTTTTCCCAAGTGTTGATATCAGATTCGTGCTCTACTCCCAAAGACCTTTCATTTTAGCCACATATGGTCAGTTAATAAGGTCTGTTTGGGGGGTGTTTTGAGGAAGTGATTAAGGGATGTTTTGGGAGTTGGGGTGGACCCCCAAACACTTGGTCCAACAATTGGATATCAAATACGTTTTCTACTCTTAAATACCTTTTATTTGAGTCCCATATTGGTCTATATATATATATATATATTTTGTAGGTTTTGGGGGCAGGGCGGCCCCCCTAGATACCCCATTCGAAATTCGGAGAGGGCTGGGGGAGATGGATGGGGGAGAGGGATAGGGGAGAGGGATAGGGGAGAGGGATGGGGAATAGGGATGGGGTAGTGGAGAGGGGTAGTGGAGAGGGGTGGTGGAGAGGGGTGGTGGAGAGGGGTGGTGGAGAGGGGTGGTGGAGAGGGGTGGTGGAGAGGGGTGGTGGAGAGGGGTGGTGGAGAGGGGTGGTGGAGAGGGGTGGTGGAGAGGGGTGGTGGAGAGGGGTGGTGGAGAGGGGTGGTGGAGAGGGGTGGTGGAGAGGGGTGGTGGAGAGGGGTGGTGGAGAGGGGTGGTGGAGAGGGGTGGTGGAGAGGGGTGGTGGATAGTGTTGAGGGAGAGTGGTAGTGGAGAGTGGTAGTGGAGAGTGGTAGTGGAGAGTGGTAGTGGAGAGTGGAGAGTGGTAGTGGAGAGGGGTAGTGAAGAGGGGTAGTGGAAAGGAGTAGTGGAGAGGGGTAGTGGAAAGGAGTAGTAGAGAGAGGTAGTGGAGAGGGGTAGTGGAGAGGGGTAGTGGAGAGGGGTAGTGGAGAAGGGTAGTGGAGAGGGGTAGTGAAGAGGGGTAGTGGAGAGAGGTGGTGGAGAGGGCTGGGAGAGAGTGGTAGTGGAGAGGGGTAGTGGAGTGGGGTAGTGGAGAGGGGTAGTGAAGAGGGGTATTGGAGAGGGGTATTGGAGAGGGGTAGTGGAAAGGGGTAGTGGAAAGGAGTAGTGGAGAGGGGTAGTGGAGAGGGGTAGTGGAGAGGGGTAGTGGAGAGGAGTAGTGTAGAGGGGTAGTAGAGAGGGGTAGTGGTGAGGGGTAGTGGAGAGTGGTAGTGGAGAGGGGTAGTGGAGTGGGGTCGTGGAGAGGGCTGGGGGATAGAGCTGGGGGATAGGGCTGGGATATAGACCTGTGAACCTGACGTAGAAAATTTTAGCGAAGCTAAGATTAATAACTAATAACCCCGGTAGCTAAGTTGGTAGTAAACTGCGACTACCAATACAGTGGTCATGGATTCAATTCCCATAGAAGGCTTTGGTCTGTAGCTACTTTGGTCAGTAGTCAGAGTTTATTTTTATACCCCACCACCATAGGATTGGGGGTATACTAATCTAGTCATTCCGTTTGTAACACCTCGAAATATTGAACTGGGACCCAATACAGTATATATATTCTGGATCGTCTCGACATTCTGAGTCGAACTAGCGATGTCCGTCCGTCAGTCTGTGAAAATCACGATAGCCGTCGAACGCGTAAAGATAGCTGCTTGAAATTTTGCACTGGAATTTTGGGCTATATCGGTTCGAATTTAGATATAGCTCCTATAAAAAGCGATCTCCCGATTTGACTTCTTGAGCTCCTGGGAGCAGCAATTTTAGTCCGATTTGGCTAAAATTTTGAATGTAGTGTTCTGTTATGACAAGTATGCCAAGTACGGTCCAAATTGGTCTATGACCTGATATAGCTCCCATATAAACCGATCTCCCGATTTGACTTCTTGAGCCCTTACAAGCCGTAATTTTCATCCGATTTGGCCGAAATTTTGCATGTAGTGTTCTGTTATAACTTCCAACAACTGGGCTATGTACGGTTCAAGTCGGAAAATAACCTGATATATTGGGTGCGATTTGGCTAAAATTTTGAATGTGGTGTTCTGTTATGACAAGTATGCCAAGTTCGGTCCAAATCGGTCTATAACCGGATATAGCTCCCATATAAATCGATCTCACGATTGACTTCTTGAGCCCCTGGAGGCCTTAATGTTTGTCCCATTTGGCCGAAATTTTGCCCATTGCATTCTGTTATGACCTTCAACATTTGTGTCGAGTACGGTCCAAATTGGTCTATAACCTGATATAGCTCCCATAAAAACCGATCTCCCGATTTGACTTCTTGAGCCCTTACAAGCCGTAATTTTCATCCGATTTGACTGAAATTCCGCATGTAGTGTTCTGTTATGACTTTCAACAAATTTGCCAAGTACGGTCCGAAACGGCCTATAACCTAATATAGCTCCCATATGAACCGATCTTCCGATTTAATTTCTTCAGCCCCTGGAAGTTGCAATTTTTGTTCGATTTGGCTGAAATTTTGCAGTTAGTGTCCTGTTATGACTTTCAACAACTGAGCTGAGTACGGTCTGAATCGGTGCATAACCTGATATAGCACCCATATAAACCGATTTTCCGATTTGACTTCTTGAGCCGCTAGTAGCCAAAATTTTTTTCCGATTTAGCTGAAATTTTGCATGTAGTGTTCGATTATGACTTCCAATAACTGGGCTATGTACGGTTCATATCGGTGCATAACCTGATATAGCTCCCATATAAATGGATTTCCCCATTTGATTTGCTGAGCCCTTACAAGCAATAATTTTTGTCCGATTTGGCTGAAATTTTGCATGTAGTATTCTGTTATGACTTCCAACAACTGTGTCAAATACGGTCCGAATTGATCTATAACCCGATATAGATCCCATATAAACCAATCTCCCGATTTGACTTCTTGACCCCTTAAAAGCCGTAGTTTTTGTCCGATTTGGCGGAAATTTTGCATGTAGTTTTATGTTATGATAATGCCCTTCAACTAAATTTATTTTGTTTAAGTTTATAGTAGAATCCATGTTGGTAGGTTCCCAAGATTCGGCTCGGCCGAACTTAGCACGCTTTTACTTGTTTTTATTTTTATTTACTTATATCTTTGAAACACTAAGCCTATTTGGCTAAAAATTCTCATTGCATAACAATATTTAGCCGCCATTATGTCCTAACCTAACCAAAGGATAACTAAACTGCTTTAAACCCATAAAACATGAATTGAAAAGTCAGTGGAAAAATTTTTAGGGCATATGCTTTTTGTGAGTGCATTTTTATTTCTTGTGTTTCTGTAGGTTTTTTTAAAACAGAATTCTTTAATTGGCATAGGTCAGGGTTAAATTAATAATCAGCATAGCATAGTTGCCCCCCCATCTCCTTTTGGCACCAGCCTCTCTCCCCAAAAATCCCATTTAATTGTTTGCCAGACTCAAGTGTAGCGTGTGGCCAACACTTCGCCCCTATACCTTATGGTCTAAATATTTTCAGACAACATCTTCTTCTTTGCCATTCTTTTTCTTCTGACAGCACAGCGCTTCATAGTGCCTGTCGTCGCTATTGTTAAATGTCATCAATTGTTAAAATGAAGCAGAAAGAAAAACAACAACAACAACAAGAATAAATAACAAATGACTATGAGAGAGGCTAGTAATCGGTTTCTTACAAATCATCATTAACGAGAAGCATGATGAATAATAAATAAAGAAATATCAATTCGGTCGAGCTTTGTGATACCCATTAACCATTCCAACAGATATTCCGTTTGTCATGGAATGATTGAATTTATAACAGCAGTTTGCATTTCAAATGGGCAAAGTGGCATTTGCTTGTCATTGGTTGATAAATACCAAAGTAAATAGGAATTAATTGTCAAAGGGGGGTAGAAGAAGGAACTGGGCCGAATTTTATATACTCTCCACCATGGACCGAATTTGTCCAGATCTTTGAACGGTTCCTCTTTATAGGCAGAAACTGAACCAGTAGTCTTCATAACAGAACCCTATTTGCAAAATTTCATCTAAATCGGACAAAAATTGTGGCTTCCATGTGGTCAAGAATTTAAATAGGGAGATCGGTTTATATGGGAGCTATATCCAAATTTGAACCGATATCCCCAATGAACTACTGGTTGCCCAAAAAGTAATTGCGGATTTTTTAAAAGAAAGTAAATGCATTTTTAATAAAGCTTAGAATGAACTTTAATCAAATATACTTTTTTTACACTTTTTTTCTAAAGCAAGCTAAAAGTAACAGCTGATAACTGACAGAAGAAAGAATGCAATTACAGAGTCACAAGCTGTGAAAAAATTTGTCAACGCCGACTATATGAAAAATCCGCAATTACTTTTTGGGCAACCCAATACATCAATATAAAGTATCTGTGCAAAATTTCAAGCGGCTAGCTCTACGCGTTTGACCGCTATCGTGTTTTCGACAGACGGTAGATTCTTTTTACAAATATTTGCAAAAATTGATAAAAAAAAAATAAGAAATTTACTTAATTTCTCTTGTTTTTTGGTTCTGTTAAGTATTTACAGAGCTCTGCTAACCCCTCAGTGGATCTCTGTTAATACTTCTGTTACTCTCTCTCTCGCACTCTGTTAACAAAAAGGTTTGTGTCTCTGCTAGTTAGGTCTAGGTCCTAGATTAATATTTCGAAGTATTACAAACGGCATGACTAGATTAGTATACCCCCATCCTATGGTGGTGGGTATAAAAAACACCAACACAAACTCATTTTTACACCCACCACCATAGCATGGGGGTATACTTATCAAGTCATTCCGGTTGTAACACTTCGAAATATTGATCTAAGACCCCATAAAGTATAAATATTCTGGATCGTCTTGACATTCTGAGTCGTTCTTGCCATATCCATCCGTCTATCGAAATCACGATAATGGTCGAACGCGTAAAGCTAGCCACTTGAAATTTTGCACGGATACTTTCTATTGATGTAGGTCGTTGGGGATTGTAAATGGTCCATAATGGTGCAGATTGGGATATAGCCCCCATATAAATCTTACCCCCGATTTAAGTAATTGAGCTCCTAGAAGCCTCAATTTTCATCCGATTTGGCAAAAATTTGGAACAAAGTCTTGTGCTGTAACATTCAGCATTCATGCCGATCGCCAGATTTGACTTCTTGAGCCGCTAGAAGCCTCAATTTTCATTCGATTTGGCTAAAATTCGGCACAAGGACTTGTGCTATGACTTTTAGCTTCGGTTCCAAGTATGATCTGAATCGGTCAATAAACTGATATAGCCCCCGATCTCCGGATTTGACTTCTTGAGCCCCTAGAAGCCTCAATTCTCATCCAATTTGACTGAAATTTAGAACAATGACATGTGTTATGACTTCCAACATCTATGCCAAGTACGCTTTTAGTCGGTCAAGAAACAGATATAGCCCCTATATAAACCGATCACCAGATTTGACTTCTTGAGCCCCCAGAAGCCTCAATTTTCAATCGTATTGGGAGAAATTTAGAACAATGACTTGTGTTATGACTTCCAACATCTATGCCAAGTACGATCGTAGTCGGTCTATAAACTGATATAACCCCCATATAAACCGATCACCAGATTTGACTTCCTGAGCCCCTAGCCCCTCAACTCTTATACGATTTGGCTGAGACTTGTGTTATGATTTGGAGCAAAGACGTGTGTTATGACTTCCAACATCTATGCCAAGTACGATCACAATCGGTCTAGAAACAGATATATCCCTTATATAAACCGATCCCAGGATTTGACTTCTTGAACCCCTAGAAGCCTTTTCGTTCATCCGATTTGGCAGAAATTTGACGCAAAGACCTTTCTTATGACTTACAACATCAGTGCCAAGTTTTATCCAATCGGTCAATATGGTAATATAGGCCTCCCCCTAAGTACCAATATCCCAATAAAACTTCTTGAGACCATCGAAGCCTCCATCAAATCCCGATTCTATTGCTACAAAATAATTCAAATACAAAAAATTGGGCACGGCCTTACTTAGCACGTTTTTATTTGTTATTATTTTATTATTTGTCTCATTAACGGCATGACGAAATAAATATACACCAATCCTATGGTGTAGGGTGTAAAATGAAATTAACCGAACTAATTTCTTGGTAATCTTACTCAATGTTACCCAATGTCAACGACCTTCAATGGAGTCACATACCCATTTGGGGCGGTATTTTAGGAGTGTAGCGGCCCCACACACTTTGGACCGCATGTTTGTACCATATTCTTACTCAACTTCCAAACACCTTTAACTTGATACCCATATTGTCCTTATAGGTAAGTATGCCCGTTTGGCTGGGTTTTGGGGTGGGGCGTTCCCCCCATATTGTATCAAAATTTCCACAAAAAATTGTCCAAAAGCTTTTGCTCTTTCTTTCAAATATTGAATAAATAGGGTAGGGAAATTCAAAAGTAAAAAAAAATTTATTCCTGGGTATTCATAATATCAGTTTAAAATACCTTCAACTGAGTCCCCTTCCTATTTGGGACGGTATTTTGGTAGTGCAGGGGACCCGAGATACTAACGACACGGAACTTTTATAACAGATTTGTACTCAACTTTCAAAAACCTTTCATTTGATACCCATATTGTCCTTATCGGTAAGTATGCCCGTTTGGCTGAATTTTTGGTGGGGCGCTCCCCCACATTAAGTCGAAATTCTACTTATACAACTTTTCTCTACATTCTATAACTATTTCTTTTAAATGTCAAACAGAGCATAAGTATTTTTATTTTTAACAAAAAAATAGCTATAGAATTTAAATTTTTTAAATACAATTTTGTCGTAATATGGGGGAACGCCCCACCCTAAAACCCACTGAAACGGGCAAGTTAACCTATAAAGACAATATGGGTATCAAATGAAAGGTATTTGGAAGAAGAGTACGAATCTGGTATACAAATTTTGTCTGGGGTCATTCCACCTCAAAAAACTATCCAAAAAGACAGATCGGAACAAAGTACGAATCTGGTACGAATGTGGTATTAAAACAAGTCTTTTTGTAGAAATAGAATTTCGCCACAATATGGGGGAACGCCCCACCCCAAAACCCACTCAAACGGGCATGTTAACCTATTAGGACAATATGGGTATCAAATGAAAGGTATTTGGAAGAAGGGTACGAATCTGGCATACAAATTTTGCCTGGGGTCATTCCACCCCAAAAAACTATCCAAAAAGACCGATCGGAACAATGTAAATTTCAATTGAAACATCTTTTAGAAGCCTTCAAGTAGGTTATATGATGGAAGTGGAGCAAAAATCTGATAAAGAAATTTAGAAGAAATGTTTGGGCCCTCCAACTTATCCAAAAATACATAAAAGGACATGTAGACAGTTCGTAGCAAATTAAAACTCCAATGAAGGTCTTTGGGATTAGAATACAAATCTGACACTTATATTTTGAGGTAAAGAGGACAGAAGTTGGACAAAAAGCCATTTAAGATTGTAGCGAAGTGCACCGCACCACTAGTTTTCGATAAGAAATAGAAGTTACAGTACTTTTTAATAGCAAAAAATCCTTAAAAAAAATCGGCAAAAAATTGTTAAAAAATTTTTTTTTTTTGGAATATATTTTGAATAAAATTTTCTCAAAGCCAACACCCCATTTGGTGTTAGTATTCATTCTTTTTTCAAACTAAATATATTACATCCTATTAATATCAGTGTAACTTTGTTATTGTCTCTGCGTAGTAAAAAAAATGAAATGATAAACAAAGCCACTGCATGAGTCGATGACCACAAGTTATAAAAGAGAGATAAAAGTGTGCGAATGCCATTGACGTTAACTAAGGGCAAGATATTTTAGCATACTTAGGGTATTTCCCATAGTTGGATTATTAGTCAATATTGATAAGAATGGTGAGAAAGAAACAGAAGGCATATGGAAAAAGCAAGTTAAAACGCATTATATTTTGGCCGTGTCGAACTTTGGATACCCAACATACTTTTTGCATTTTGCATTTTACTTCTTATCAATGTAGATCGTTAGGGATTGCAAATGGGCCATATTGGTTCAGATTTGGACAAACATTTTTTACTCTCAAAATTTTACAGCAAATGGGTTCGAATCCTGGCGAGACCATCAGAAAAAATTTTCAGCGGTGGTTTTCCCCTCCTAATGCTGGCAACATTTCTGAGGTACTATGCCATGTAAAACTTCTCTCCAAATAGGTGTCGCACTGTGGCACGCCGTTCGGACTCGGCTATAAAAAGGAAGCCCCTTATCATTGAGTTTAAACTTGAATCGGACTGCACTTATTGATATGTGAGAAGTTTGCCCCTGCTCCTTAGTGGAATGTTCATGGGCAAAATTTACATTACTCATCTCTCGAATACCTTTCATTGCAGTCCCATATTGTCCCAGGCAGTCCACTTTTGATTATAAGCGTTATTTTTTTTTTTGTGGTTTTGAGCTTGGGGCGGCGCCCTAGGTACTTTGATTCATTTTTGACTTTATATTCGTATTCTACACGCGAATGTCTTTCATTTGAGTGCCATATTGTCCCGATCGGTCCACTTAAATTTTGGGCAGTACTTTTGAGGCGGTTTGGGCTTGGGACGGCTGCCTAGATACTCGGATCCAATTTTTAATATCATATTCATACTCTACTCCCGAATTACTATCATTGAAAGCCTATATGGCTCCGATCGCTTCACTTTTTATTTTAGGCGGTACTCTTGGGGAGGTACTCTTCAGGCAACGTCCTATTTGAATCCAATTTTTGGCACCATATTCGTATTCGACTTTCGAAAACTATACAATTGAATCTCACATTTTCCCGATCGGCCCACTTTAATTTTTGGCGGTACATTTGGTTTGGCTCCCTAGGTACTTGGACCCAATTTTAAATATCTCTATATATCATATTCATACTCTACTCTCAAATACCATTCATTTGAGTCCCATATTATTTCGATCGGTCCACGCTACTTTTAGTATGGACTTGGGATGGCTCCCTTGGTACTCGGGCCCAATTTTCAATACCATATTCGTATTTAACTCCCAAATACTTTTCACTTGAGTCCCATATTATTGCGATCCGTAAACATGTCCGTTCGGGTAGGTTTTTGGATTAGGCGTCCGCCCAGGTTATATGACCCAATTTCGTGATTTTGAGATACCATAAGGAGGCATATAAAATTTCGGTTAAATCGGTGCAACCATCTCCGAGATCAAGCGTTTTTGAAAATTGGGGTAAGGGGAGGGTCCGAGATCAAGCGTTTTTGAAAATTGGGGTAAGGGGAGGGTCCGCCCCCTTTGAATATCAAAAAATGTGGTACCCTATTTTCACCAGTGGCTTCAAATCTACCATCTTTGAAAATTTCATAAAAATAGGTTCAGCCGTTTTTATACCCACTACCATAATCCTATGGTATGGGGGTATGCTAATCTAATCATTCCGTTTGTATAACCTCGAAATATTCCTATAAGACCTCATATCGTATATATATTCTTGATCTACTCGACGCTCTGAGGCGATTTAGAAACGTCCGTCGGTCCGTCAGTCGAAATAACGATAGCGGTCGAACGCGTAAAGCTAGCCGCTTGAAAGTATGCACAGATACTTAATATTGATGTAGATCGTTGGGGATTGCAAATGGGCCACATCGGTTCAAATTTAGATATAGCTCCCATATAAACCGATCTCACGATTTGACTTCTTGAGTCCTTACAAGCCGCATTTTTGGTGTGATTTGGCTGAAATTTTGCATGCTGTGTTCTGTTACGACTTCAAACAACTGTGCCAAATACGACCCAAATCAGTCTATGACCTGTTATAGCTCCCATATAAAACGGTCTCTCGATCATCCTTGTTCAGTTCCTAGAAGCTTTAATTTTTGCTGGTTTGACAAAAGTTTGGTATGTAAAATATAATTATGCCCTTCAACTAAATTTATTTTGTATACATTTTTAGAGGAATCCATTGGTGGGTTCCAAAGATTCGACCCGGCCGAACATAGCACGCTTTTATTTGTTAAATCTACACGGAACAAACAATTTTTTTTATTCTATCCCATTGTGCAGACTTCAAAATATCTGCCAAATACAATGATAAATTCTCCCTCTAGCGGCGAGAAAACGCTTTATATGGGAGCTATATTAGATTATAGACCGATTTGCTCCATACTAGTCATATATATTGGAAAGTCATAACAAAACATTACGTCAAAAATTGTTGTCATATCGAATAATATATGCTCCCTATAGGGGCTCAAGGGGTCAAATCTGGAGATCGGTTTATAGGGGAGCTGTACCAGGCTATAGATCGATTCAGACCATAATTGGCACGTATATTGAAGGTTGTGGGAGAAGCCGTTGTACAAAATTTCAGGCAAATCGAAGAAGAATTGAACCCTCTAGTGGCTCAAGGAGTCAAGATCCAAGATCGGTTTATATGGCAGCTACATCAAAACATGGACTGATATGGTTCATTTAAAATCCCAACCGACCTACACTAGAATTTGTGCACAAGAAATATTTGTGCATGAGGTGTTTTGTTATGATTTTCAACAACTGTGCTAAGTATAGTTCAAATTGTCACATAACCTGATATAGCTGCCATATAAACCGATCTGGGATTTCGACTTCTTGAGTGTCTAGAGGGCGCAATTATTATCCGATTTGGCTGAAATTTTGTACAACGGCTGCTTCCATCACCTTCGACATACATATCAAATATTGTCTGAATCGGTCTATAGTCTGATACAGTTCCCCTATAAACCGATTTCCCTCTTTTACTTCATTAGCCTCTAAAGGGGCTCAAGGGGCATACAAATTCTTTGCCAAAAGGGGTTCTAATTATTGAAAGGTCCCATAGGTTTGGACTTCAGAAAAATCCCTTACATTTTAGTACCATATTCTCTATATTCGGTGTTTTTTTCTTTTACTTGGGTAGGGCAAGAGACCGATTGGGGGCCCCCAGACCCGGACTTAATATTCGTGTTCCTGGGGCCATTTTATACATGCGAAAAAAATATATTTTTTTGAGATTTTCGCCATAAACTGAACTTCACCCGAGAAATACAAGACAACGGGAGTCGAAAGTTTGTTAACTGAGCTGGCAACCAACTCAGAATAGTTTTGAAGCTCATACTAATACCATTTAGTAAACGTCAGCCTCTCTTCCCGGCCATCAGTTTCTTCACATTTGGTACCCGTAGGGTGTTTTTTGAGTATTCAGTCTTATTTGTCAACTAAGAACTTTACTGCACATCATACATTCTTAATTCTCAAATGTTCTTTTGGTTTTTATTTATTTTTTAGACTTTATATCCAAAATCTTACTTACCTTGCATATCATCGGCTCGATCGATTTTTAAACCCTGCTGTGCAACTGCTGCCAATCCAACGGCGTATTCTTTATCGTATTTAGCCTTCAGTTGCATGGCACGCTTCATCATTTCCATCAGACGAAGTTCAACATCCTGACGGGCGATTAAGGCATCGTGTGCGGCGCGGCCCTGAAGGGCCGTTGAAAAGCCCATTTTTAACCGAGTTTTACAATAAACAGGAAAATTTTGGACTTAAGCGCGTATCGTATATATTGAGAGAGAGAAGCACTAGGTTGGGTTTTAAAACAGCGAAATTTATACCAAGTTCATGTCACATTCACTTTTAAATCAAAAACTCTATTGGCTAAATGATTTTTATTCTTTTTAGGCGAAGGGGAGGAGAATTTGTTTCATAAAGGCGCCATATATATGAAAAAAAAATTAAAACGCGAGATGATGCAGCAACTATTTTTAACAATTCGAAACACTTGTTGGTTGTATATTTTCCTTTAATTTTAACTTTGCCAGTGTTGCCAGACCGTTTTGTTGGGAAAACCGCGCAAAATTCATTGACGACTCATGTAAGGCAATTATTTTTGGATTTGAACACTTGTTGCTTATTTTTTTGCGATTTTTCATTCATTTGCCAGTGTTACCACATTGTTTTGCTCTTGTTATAATGAACATAAAAAACCATTCAAATTTCATTTTACATCACATTGGCCAAATGGACTTTGGATACGGGGACCGGTAGTGGGATATCCGCTTATTACGATTCGCTTTTTCACACTTCTTGGGGACGCCGTTTTTTGCTACAATGAAGAAACAACGACAAGAGAGGAAGAAAAAAAAAATAAAACAAAATTAACAATTTTTTTCTCATTCCAGATAAACAAATAAAAATAAATAAGACTACTTATTTAACATTTGTGTACAATATATGGGAAGGGTGAAGGGGGTAGCATTTTATGTTTGCCTAGCTGTTTTCAGTTTTTGGGCCACCACACTATCGCCATTGATGAGAAGAGTGCCAAAAAAATCGGTTTTTGTTTTGTTTGCTTTTTAAGCTTTTTTTTCTGCTCAACAACAAAAATACAGCGCGAATTTGTTGTTGAAGCGCCTTCGTCATATAGCCGCGCCATTATTGCCCTCATACACGTCTCTCTAGGTTGTTGTGCGAGAAAACTTTCACATTTTGTTGTATGTTTGGTGAATTTTTATTTTCGATACAATTTCATCATCGGCCAAAATGCTGACAATGATGATGATGATCATGATGATGGCGATGATGATCATTATCTTCATCGTCCCAACGCTGGCCGCTATGCCAAACATTGTCACAAGTTGCAGCTATTGCTCTGTTGCTGACCAAACGAATGTATGATTGGTTTGTTAGTTTGCTCCACCAGGCTTTCGGTGTATGCCTGGTCCCCATGTCTTGGTGGTGTAGATGTTGTAAGGCATGGCAAGCCACCCTATTCACCACATATTTTGCTAGGCCTCTTTTAAGTGGCTGTTGTCACATTTTTTTCTTCGCATTTCTTGTCAACAAAAAATACCCGCATTCAGATGATTTTGACCTAAATTGCAGTGCTTGCCGCACTCCAGGGACTCATTTATCCATATTTATTGAAATTCTTTACAATGCATTTTTAAGAGGTAATAAAAACATTTTTAGCCAAAATATTTATGGAATTCATGGGGCTGGAGTCTATTATTACAAAGTATATTAGGGAGATGTGCATTTTTCCCATCATAAAAATTAAGTTAAGGCATGAGGTGAGAGTACAATAATAACGAGTAAGAGCGTGCTAAGTTCGAGCGGGCCGAATCTTGGCAACCCATCATCATGGATTCTGCTAAAAATTTATACAAAGTAAATTTAGTTTATTTTATGCTACATATCAAACTTCTGTCAAACCAGTAAAAATAAAGCTTCTAAGAACCGAACATGGATAATCGAGTGACCGGCTATATTAGGACCGATTTGGACCGTACTCGGCACAGTTGTAGAAAGATAAAACAGAACACCACATGCAAAATTTCAGCCAAATCGAACAAAAATTGTGGCTTCCAGGGGCTCAAATCGGCAGATCGGTTTATATGGGAGCTATACCAGGTTATAGACCGATTTGGACCGAACTCGACACAAATGTTGAAGGTCATAACAGAATGCAATGGGCAAAATTTCAGCCAAATGGGACAAATATAAAGGCTTCCAGTGGCTCAAGAAGTCAAATCGGCAGATCGGTTTATATGGGAGAATATATCCGGTTATAGACCGATTTTGACCGCAATTATTGGAAGTCATAGAGGAACATCACATGCAAAATTTCAGCCAAATCGGACAAAGATTGCGGCTTCCAGGGGTTCAAGAAGTCTAATCGGGAGATCGGTTTATATGGGAGCAATACCAGGTTATAGACCGATTTGGACCGAACTTGGCACAGTTATTGGAAGTCATAGAGGAACATCACATGCAAAATTTCAGCCAAATCGGACAAAAATTGTGGCTTTCAGGGGCTCAAGAAGTCAAATCGGGAAATCGGTTTATATGGCAGCTATACCAGGTTATAGACCGATTTCGAAAGTACTCGATACAGCTGTTGTAAGTCATGACAGAACATTATGTGCAAAATTTCAGCCAAATCGGAAAACAATTGCGGGTTCCAGAGGCTCAAGAAGTCAAATCGGGAGATCGGTTTATATGGGAGCTATATCAGCATATAAACCGATTTGGACCGTACTTGGCACAGTTTTTGAAAGTCATAAAGGAACATCACATGCAAAATTTCAGTCAAATCGGATTAAAATTGCGGCTTCCAGGAGCTCAATAAGTCAAATCGGGAGATCGATTTATATGGGAGCTATATCAGGTTATAGACCGATTTGGACCGTACTTGGCAGAATTGTTGGAAGTGATAAAAGAACACCACGTGCAAAATTTGATCCAAATCGGACAAACATTTCAGTTTCCACGAGCTCAAGAAGTCAAATCGGGATATCGGTTTATATGGGAGCTATATCAGGTTCTTGACCGATTTCGGCCGTACCTGGTACAGTTGTTGGAAATGATTACAGAATTCTACGCGCAAAATTTCAGCTAAATCGGACAAAAATTGCAGTTTCCTGGAGCTCAAGAAGTCAAATCGGGATATCGGTTTATATGGGAGCTATATCAGGTTCTTGACCCATTTCGACCGTACCTGGTATAGTTATTGGAAATGATTACAGAATTCTACGTGCAAAATTTCAGCCAAATCGGACAAAAATTGCGGCTTCCGAAGCTCAGGAAATCAAGTCGGGAGATCGGTGTATATGGGAGCTATATATAAACCTGAACCTATATGGCCCATTTGCAATACCCAACGACCTACATCGATATTAAGTATCTGTGCAAAATTGTAAGCGACTAGCTTTACGCGTTCGACCGCTATCGTGATTTCGACAGACGGACGGACCGACGTACAGGGCTATATCGAGACGATCAAGAATATATATACTTTATGGGGTCTTAGACGAAAATTTCGAGGTGTTATAAACGGAATGACTAGATTAGTATAACCACATCCTATGGTGGTGGGTAAACATTTTTATAGTTATTTTTCGGGTGTGAGGTGATCCCCCAGACACTTGGCCCTGAACAAAATATCAGCTTTGTGCTCAAATATCAATTATTTGAACCAAACATTGTCATTGGCCTCAAAATTGGATATCAAATTCGTTTTCTAATCTCAAATACCCTCCATTTAAACCCCTTATTGCAAAAGTCAGCAAATATGTTCGGGTTGGGGTTGGGCCCTATAAACTATAAATATTGAGCCCCACTCTCTTTAAAATCCAAATTGTCATTTGAGCCCCATATTGCTATGGTAGTAATTTTGTCCTCTTTGGGGTGTGTTTTTGGAGAAGGGCGTGGTCTCCCAAACACTTGGTCCGACAATTGAATATCAAATAGGTTTTCTTATCTTTAATGCCTTTCATTTGAGTCCTACATTGTCGTGATTGGTCCATATGTATATTTGATGGGTTTTGGGGTGGGTCCGGCCCTTTAGGTACCAAAACCGAAATTTGGATACCAAATGTTTGTTTTTAGGTAACTATAAGCGAGCACACAAAATTTCGCTTAAGTCGGATGGCAAGGGGAGGGTAGAGGTAAAATGTCACCTCTGTAACGTAACCTACTCTCCAATAGCTCTGATTCTGTGTACGTTCGTTGAGTTTAACACAAATAAAATAAATTTTTATTTATAGCAAAGATAGCCACTTAAACTACCGGAAACACTTATTGTTAAGGCCCGTCTTAGTGTTAGAAATTTAAAAAATAATACAGCAAACAACCGCAACGAAATTCCTATACTTTATTTTACGGGCTGATAGGTTGCCATAACAAAGATAAATGATGCATGATAAATTTTTACCACTCTACCCTCTCTCTGTTCGTGGTAGCGTCTCCATTCAGTTGATTGATTTGAAAACAGAATAGATGGCGCTTATTTAAATGTTAGTGCTGCCATCGATAAGGCAAAGGTTTAGACTTTAATACCCACTGTCTATAACTGACTGTCTATATGGCTACCTGTTGAATAGTCATAAATTAGTCTTTTTTAAATCAAATCAAATTGCCATATTAAACGATTCTCATTGGTAAAAAACTAACAATTAAACCCCATATTGCCATAATTGGTATATACAGTCGTTTGGAGCGGGGCGGCTATAAGGGGATTGTGCGCCTCACTCCATCTGCCACTTGAGCACATATTTGAATGAAGCACTCCACTTTAATATATTTATCACTTGATCCCCCATTGTTTTAAATAGGTCAAATAAACTATTCGAGGCGACTTTAGAAGGTAAAGCACCCCCTAGATTCTTGGACACAAAGTTTAGTGTCATAGTCGTAATCAACTCCCAAATACCTTTCATTTGAGTCTTAAATAGCTATGATCGAATAAAAGTCCCATTTGGAAGGCCTCTTGGGGGGTGGGTCGACCCTCATATACTAAGACATAATTTTTTATGTCATATTCGTAATCTTCTCCCGAATACCTTTCATTTGAGTCCCATATTGATATGTACGTCCAATATGTTTGTTTGGGGAACTTTTGGGGTTGGGTTGGCCCCTGGGTTCTTTGAATTCTACTTTTAATACCATATGTAATGCGATGTTTTTGGGGTAACGGGGGAGGGTCCGCCCCCTTCCAATATCAACAAATCATATAGCCTATTCCTTCTTCTTGATCATATTCGTAATCTACTCCCGAAAACCTTTCCTTCGAGTCTCATATGGTCATTATCGTACAATATGCCTATTTGAAGGGGTTTTGGGGTCGGGGCAGCCCCCTAGGTACTTGGACCCAAATTTTGATATCAATTTTGTTTTCTATTCCCGAATACCTTTCATTTGAGTCGCATATTGCCCCATATTGCGCATATTGATCGGCCCACTTTTATTTCTAGGTGGCGCTTTTAAGGGGGAGGGTTCGTCCCCCTTTAGATATTAAAAAATTATATAGCCTATTGCTCCTTTTGCACCACTCCCCACAATCTGTGAAAATTTGAAAGAAATCGGTTCAGCCGTTTTCGAGTCTATAAGGAACAAATAAATTTAGAAACCCACAAACAAACAAACATACAAACAAAAACAAATTCATTTTTATACATATAGATTTTATTTTTTTATTTTATTTTATTTTATTTTATTTGAATTTATTTTATTTTATTTTATTTTATTTGAATTTATTTTATTTTATTTTATTTTATTTTATTTTATTTTATTTTATTTTATTTTATTTTATTTTATTTTATTTTATTTTATTTTATTTTATTTTATTTTATTTTATTTTATTTTATTTTATTTTATTTTATTTTATTTTATTTTATTTTATTTTATTTTTTTTTTATTTTATTTTATTTTATTTTATTTCATTTTATTTTATTTTATTTTATTTTATTTTATTTTATTTTATTTTATTTTATTTTATTTTATTTTATTTTATTTTTTTTTTATTTTATTTTTTTTTATTTTATTTTATTTTATTTTATTTTATTTTATTTTATTTTATTTTATTTTATTTTATTTTATTTTATTTTATTTTATTTTACTTTATTTTATTTTATTTTATTTTATTTTATTTTATTTTATTTTATTTTATTTTATTTTATTTTATTTTATTTTATTTTATTTTTTTTAATTTATTTTATTTTATTTTATTTTATTTTATTTTATTTTATTTTATTTTATTTTATTTTATTTTATTTTATTTTATTTTATTTTATTTTATTTTATTTTATTTTATTTTATTTTATTTTATTTTATTTTATTTTATTTTATTTTATTTTATTTTATTTTATTTTATTTTATTTTATTTTACTTTATTTCCTTATTTTAAATTTAATTTTTTTTTCTTAACCCTATTTCTGGAATTTAATTAATTTCCCCAATCTTCCAACTGTGTCCAATCTCAGCTTATGTTTTGTTTATCGCATATTGTCTCTATAATTGGTATTGGCTGTATTGTGAGCAGCTTTTGTTAACGATTCTTGTTAAAGAAAGAAAAAAGCACTACAAATTTGTATTGACATTATTTGAACTTTAAGTTTAAGAAGGCATAGAACAACAATGCTAATGGTGGTTCGTTTGGTCGAATGGTCGACAATAATACAAAGAAACGTCTAATTCCACAGAAGCCTCTTTCAATGACAAACATTTGTTTTGTGTGTGTGATTTCTTAAGCGTGTCTGTCTGTTTCTAAATATTTCTCATTATTTATGGATGAAAACAACAGTCCATGGGCTACTATCAACACCTCAAAGAAGATAAGACACTGGGTAACAATAAACAAAATTTGTGATAATTATCATAAAACTTTGCCGAGAAGAGTTTTATGAAGTGTTGTCATTTTAGGGAAATTAAAACAAAAGATGAAAAAAGAGAATTAAAAAATTATTTATCAAGAGTAAAAAACGTTACAAATACCATTTGAAGATTTTAAAAATTAATTCTTATAACAAAGAAAAATGTTTTTCAGTGCTCCAATTTTGTGTTAATTCATAAAGTTTTTATGTGGTTTATAGCTTCACAATTTCCTGTTAAACTAAACAACTTCTTGTCCATTTCCCTATTCATTTTTGTTTTGTTGCTCAGTGTAAAAGCTTTCAGACTTTTAGCCAAAAAAATTGCTTTTCTTTTAATTATATTTCAAATATATGAAAATTTCATTATAATATTACTAAATATAATGACCACTTTGTCATGTTTTTTTTTAAAGAAAAAAATGTGCGATTTTTCAAACAAAAGTGAAATGCCCATTGGGTCATAAATTAGCGAGAGTTTCCCAAAATTTTTTATAATGAAAATAAAAATTGTATGGACGTAAATTCTTTCATGTTTCTTTAAATATCTTTAAATATCTCATATAGGTATTGAGTATACTTCTTTACAGTATTAAAAAGTAGACCAATGAAAATCATGAAAATGGACTGATGACAACAATGTCGTCACTACGCACTATAGTTGACATGTTTTTTTCATCTTAAAAGCCCATAAATCCTAACGAACTTGACCTAAAATGAGATGATATATTGTCTCTTGCCATTAATCAGTATTTATGGGGTAAAAAAAGCATAACGCAATAAGAACATTTTTCTTTGTTTTTAAATTTAAAGTTTTTAATGAATAGAATTTTGAATATTTTTCTTTGACAATAAGTCAGCAAATATTAAATATAAGTTTAACATTATTATAGGAATTATATCTTATTCCATATCTCCATACCATTGCTTTGTCTGCTCTGACGTGAATATTGCCTTTTAAGTCCCTCACAATTCTAAACAAATAATTATTTGATCTTTGTCCCAAAGTTCTTCTATCTTGTACATATACTACCTAAGAGCTGATCTACACCAACAATACAATGGAAAAATAAACTGAGAACTTGCCTGTGACATGAAAGAATGCCTTAATATATAGCTCTCAGGAGAGGAGAGAGGCTAATCTTTATTTAATCTCTCCTATGAAGCCAATAAGAGTGTCAAATATTTTACCCTACCCACTAACACATGTATGCGGGCATGCTCCCATGCTATTTACCTATAATTTAGTTTTGTCCTCTTAACGGGTCACTAATTCCCCACACATGCCATGCCACAGAGAGCCATTGTCATTTGATTAATTAAAAATCAATTGTTGATATCCATTCAAGAAACACGTTTCACAGCAACAATAACAACGCCAACTACAACATTAACAACACCAACTACAACAATAACTTTAATGTTATTCAAGAGCAAAATTTTTATCAGCTTAACATTATATTCATTCTTCATATTTGCACGCAAAAGATAGGCAAACAAAGAATTAAAATAAAGTTTCCATATGAAAACATGGCTCCAAGCATCGACATGCATGCATGCAAACACACGCTACAAAGATTTGTTGGGTATCTAAGTTGTATGTATTGGTGTTAGGCTTACCTCCACTTGAACTTTAAACCATCATGTTTTGGATACCCAAGACAACAACAACAAGTTTGACAAACCAACAACGGCAGGCTATGATGCAGATGTTGATTTGTTTTTGTTTTGATTTTGGACTATAGTTGTAGTTGTTGTTATTGGCATTTGTTCTCTTGTTAGTGATTTGTGGGTATTTAAGCTTAATCTCTTTGAGTTGAGTTTTGGCGCTTCATTCTTTCATTGCACATTCAAGCGATGTTGTTGTAATCATGTAAATGACAACAAAACAGAAACTTTTTTCTGCACAATCTTGAACAGGGTTGCCATTTTAAAAGAAAATTGTTGGAAATGCCTAACTTTAAACATTATTATGTGTTATACAAAAATTCATAATTTTTTTTTTTTATAAATAGAAAATTAAATCGAAATTAGAGTTTAAAGCAAACTATATTGAAAATTGATTTTTTTAAATTTTGTAAGAATGGAAATTCATAAAAATAGGAAAAAAAATTCATTTTAATTAAAATTTTGTCAAAACTTTTGAATAGAAAAACTTGTCAGTTGTTTTTATTACAGAATTTTTTACGAAAGTTGACCATTTTGTTTAAAAAAAATTTCAATTTTGATAAAAAAACTAAAACATTTGATTTTCAGGCAAAATTTTTTGTGCTCAAAATTATTAGTGACAGCTTTCTTCGTAGTAATGAGCAATAGTGTTTTCTAATTTAGACTATTTTTGTCTAAGCTCATAACATCGATGATTGACTGGCTAATTCGTCGAAGAACATTCGTTCATCAGCGAAAGAATATAATTCCAGAAACTGCAGTCCCACTAATTTTTCGACCAAATTATAGGATACATTTTGATTGAAAACCAAATGTTGATTTTATTAATAAATAAAATCACCTGCGGTTGTCAACTAATAAATAAGTTGGACCACCATTGGTTTGGAACTTATTTATTGGACGCAAACATTAATGTCTTATTCGTAATCAACTCCCAAAAACCTTTCATTTGAGTCTCATATAGCCATGGTCGTCTAAAATGACCATTTGGGGGTATTTGGGAGTTGTACGCCATATTCGTAACCTACTGCCGAATACTTTTCATTTGAGTCCCATATTGATATGAACGTCTAATATATCGGTTTAGATAAGTTTTGGGGTTGGGGTGGCGCGCTGGGTATTTAGATCCAATTTTTTTTTTATATTCTCGTCTCCAATACCTTTCATTTGATACACATATTGTGCCTATCGGTCCACTTTTGGTTTTGGCTGACCTTTTTAGGGTAAGGGGGAGGGTCCGCCCCCATCCGATATCAAAAACTATGTGTTTCTTTCCAGACAAACCTACACAATCTGTGAAAATTTTGAGAAAATCAGCTCAGCCGTTTTTGATTCTAGGGAACAAACGAACAAACCGTCCCATATAGTCATGATGGGTCATATGTCCATTTGGAGCGGTTTTGGGGGGTGGGGTGACCCCATACATTTTAATCTGATTTTGTATGGGTTTTTAGATCCAATGCTTTTTAACATATTCGTATTCTACTCTCCAATACCTTTCATTTTATAGCCATATTTTTCTTATCGGTTCACTTTTGATTTTGGATGGTGTTTTTGGGGTAACAGGGGACGGTCCGCCACCGCCGATATCAACAAATTTTAAAGCCTATTCCTCCTTTCTAACCATATTCGTAATCTACTCCCGAATATCTTTGAGTACCATGTTGCCATGATCGTCCGATAAGTCTATTTTAGGGGGTTTTGGAGTTGGCGCGGCCCCCTAGTAACTTGGACCCAATTTTATATATGAAATTCGTAGTCAATTTCTGAATACCTTTCATTTGAGTCCCATATTGTATATATATATTTATATTATTTTTATTCATTTTTCTCTAAATTCATATATTTATATATATATATATATATATAGGTATATATTTTTTTAATTTTTGCTTGAAATTTTATACCCATTTTTTATTTTATTTTTTATTTTTAATCTCGCTCAGATGAAAATGTTACAAAAAAACCGGTTTATATTACAGGCTTGCACTACTCTCTTCACTCCAACAGTTCCATACATAGTCCATATGTATGCTCCAATCAAAACAAAAAATAAAAAACAATACAATTCACAATAATAATAAAGAAAAACAACGAAACAACAAAAATATTAGAATCCTAACAACTCAAAACATAAACACACTCACAGTGCTAAACCCTTACATCCCCCCTCCCCCACACAAACAATATTAAATCAAGCCACATTTAAGTCATTGGCTCAGTTGTAAGTCAGGCTTGATGTTTTTATAGTTGTTGTTGCTTTGAACAAATGAGCAATACAGCAGCAACAACAACAGCAGCAACTACAACAGCAATAACAACAAATCAAAATAGCCAGCCGGTTTATGTTCAATTGTAAAGAGAAAACAACAAAAAGAAAGAACCTGCATAAGAGGAGGTTGCTTACGCATACACCCCATGTCTATAAAGATCAACATCACCAGTCAGTTGTTGTCGTTGAAGAGGGTGTTGAATGTGTGCCACCATAAGAGAGTGTGCGTTTATTTGTTTTTTATTCTACCAAAGTGAGAGCTATATTAGGAGAATCAAGTTAAACTCTCTTTCTTTCTTGGTAAATGAAAACAGGTTTATGTTTTGTCTGGTGAAAGATACCAGTGCTCGCTCCATCAAAGCGGCCCCATAGCTAAAGATACAACTAAAGGCAACAACAACAACATCAAGTCATGACAAGAATATGTACGTACATCCATACAAATAATAAGAAAAATAAAAACAACAAAACATTGGGGATAGGCACTGACAACAACTAAGAAAATTGCGCAGACAAAGATGGACGGACAAAGCCAACAAGATCGATTGTCTTACAATATCTACTCCTCCCCTCCTTCTTACTGTACACTACTGCCGCCAATGAAACTGAAGCCCATCATCGGTTCAACGAACAAACATAACTTCTGTGGATTCTTCTTTAGAAGGGAAGTGATACTGACTAGGCAGAGCTGCCAAGATGATGTTTGCCTTTCTCGCTACACCATCTTGGGAGGTAATTTTATTACTTTCATAAGTGAAGGTTTTTGTTTTTGTATGGGTTGAGAAGATTTTCAATTCGACTTGTATGACACTATAATTTAGGGCAATTGAAAATGATCAATGATCAATAATATATGTATGTATAAATGATCGATGATGTAGAGATTTTTAAAGGTAAAATAAATATTAAACTGAAAAACCAAATAAATTTTTTTTAAATTTACTGAAATCCAAAATCCAACATTTTGAATATAAACATTTTTATTGATTTGGATGTATGTACATCGGATCATTTTGGTGGCATCAAGTACACAAAAAAACAAATAAAAATTCGTTTCAATCATGAAATTAATTTATTCAATTATTTTTTGTTCAAACTGCTTCAATCACATTTTTATTTTCAATAAAATTTTTTAATGAAAAATTGTCGTAATATTTTTTTCTGTGAAGTAGAGGCGATGAAGATCCCCTAGAATTAATCTATGAGGGCAATATTGAGAGTATAAAGCAGCAAAAGCCGATAAGTTACTTATATGACTTCCTGGTGAGTCAAAATGCGAGTTATTCACTCTTCGATAAAATTTAAACTAGTTGGTGATTTTAGTCCAATCCCTACATCTGTGCATAAGTCAGGTACACTTAGAAGTCATTTTCGGTAAAGATCACATGCACTAATATGTTTTAATTTCGTTTCTTGGAGGCACAGAAGATAAACATTTTCATCAGAAATCAATATGAGACCTCGATTTTTCATAGCTTAGGCTATAATTTTCCCAAAGCAGCTTTATATTCCAATATTTTTCCCTGGAACGGTTTAAATTCGTAACCCTCTTGTAAATCTGTTCAAAATTGTAAAAAATTATAACGACCCTTCGCGTTTGTATAACCTTCTCAACATTTTTCCACGAATGCATGGTGTATGCAAAATTTACTTTAAGTACCATGTTGACCATATACAGTACAATTTAATCAGAGTGCTACAAGAAGGATGTTGTTTTTGGTGAGATACCGCCCCTGAGCCTCAAATACGAATTTCTAATCCGTGTCCTTGGGTTATTGTAGCGAATATGCACTCAATTTTAGTGTGTTCTGTTACACTGATAGAAAAAGGACGGTACTTTGCCAATACCGTCTGGTATTATTTTATTTACGTCATTGGAAAAGTTTTTTAAAACCATTTGGAATCAATTTGATCCCAGCGAAGGAGCCTATTAAGAATTATCGGCGTCAGATTTGTATTCTTGTCATCGCGGCAAAAGTGTTGTTTAGCTTGGGACTTAAAATATTGAGGTCATTATAAAATAAGCTTCCCGACCCCAATATGGCTTAGATCGGACCATATTTAGACATAGCTGCCGTATAGACCAAACTGCCGATTTAGGGTCTTAAGCCCACAAAAAGAGGATTTGTTGCCCGATTTCAATGAAACTGTGAAATGTATAAGAGTTCTCGAGACCTGAATCAAATATGATCCAGATCAGCCCAAATTTGAATGTAACTATGGATATGGTAGTGGAGTTATCATAAAATAGGATAATTAATACATTTATGGTGGTTGATATGGGTTTTACTTGTTTTGTTTTCCCCGTAAAGTGCACTTTCTCTCCAGTATTTTAGCATAAAATCTTTTACAAATGGCTTTCACGGGTTCCGCTCCTTAATTCCAATGATTTCGGCTTTAAATCTTAAAGGTTTTATTCTTCAAGTTATTTAGCATCTTGAGGCGTAGATCATTTTTATTTCATAAATCTCATTTTATTTCTCTTTCGAGACGAGCTTAATGATCGAAGATTTTTCCAATGCCTTTCCAATGGAAAGGCATCTTCTGGCTTTACTTTTTCATTGCAAAAAATCATTAAACTCGTCGAGAAAGAAAAATGCAATGAGGTCTTATAAGTCTTAAATTTTCTATTCTTTTGTCTACGATTTTGTTCAAAACTATTCAGGATATTAGCAAAATACTTGATTTTACCCTACCTCTCTGTTGTGTTGTATAGTACCGCTATTCAATACACCGCCATCAACTTTCTCATAAATTTCTCTCTGCCTTTCTCTTTTATTTCTACTCTCGAAATAAGAAAAAAAAAGTCCTATTTAACCTGTAGGCTACAGCTGATAATGTAGGGTATCAACCGCATACAAACAAATGCCAAAGGCACCCAATAACAGCAACAACAAAGAACAACAACAGCAATCACTGCACTATTGAGAATACTAAGTACTGTATACGGCAACTGGGTAAGTGAATGCGCCATCGAAGTAGAAGAAGAAGAGGGCAAAGAACAAGAAATAAATCTTTTTCATAATCAGATAAAAACATTAAACACAGAAATATAAACACACACACACACATGCACAGACCCTCGCAGCCGCACACAAGCCAAATACTCACTCAATAACAACAACAAACGGGTTTAGTTCGTGTCGAATATTTCTCTTTTTTTTTGTAATAATAACAACAACCACAACATTAGCAGCAGCAACAGAGCAACTCCAAACAGCCACCAAAGGCTTTGTGTGTTTGGGGCAACAAACAGACTCACACACACTAAACCGCAAACAAATCTACAAACGGTGAATTGGGGAATAGGGTTGAGGGGGGCAAAATTTGCACGTCGATAATGTGAAAACACAATATCTGTAAGATAGGAGATGCATTTTTTCTCCAAATACGCCTTTTACAGTACACACGCAGCAAAAGAAAAGCCTTTGGGATAGCAGCAACAACAATGGCGATAATGCAGGCCACTGTCACTTTAGATTTGCGTAATCCTCTGAGAGCGATTTTCGTTTTGTTTTTATTTGCTTTATTTTTAACACAATTTTGTATGGTAAGCTTTTGTACGCAAAATGCGTTTTATGGGAGCATTAAGGGCACTCAATAAGAACTTTGTTTTCAAAATCTAATTCTCTGGGGATTCAGATTTCAGTTTAATTTAGTATTCGCATGAAGTTTAAAGAAACTAACACCCAACACTTATCAACATTTATTTGTTTAATTGTATTGAAATTGTTTACACATATCGTTTGATTTTATTTTTATCAATCACTTTTATTATCTGGATGGGAGTGTGCTTTTTTGCAAACTTTGTTTCGACATCTAATGATTCACAATGTTTGGTTGACACTTGCATATTTATTTCCATTACCCACCAAAAACACAAAATGTGACATGACATACTTTTTTTGGAAATTTTTTTTCACCCGTTATTATTTGCTGCTGTTAACACGTCAACTGCGAATGTTCATCATACCAATGCAACCAAAAATCAATGAGAATACGCGGCCAGGCAATAACGTTATTGCTTTTTGATAGATTTCTTTTGTTTGTTTGAATTGATACACAAATTTCTTTTAGTTTCCAAATATCCACTGGGAAGGTATATGTATATTTTTAAAATTTAATGTAAACAAATCAAATATTCATTTAACCAGTCTCGGTGTATTATTGGCTGTTATATCGATATATTGACATGGGCACACAAACACGGAAAGATAAATATCTGGATATTTAATGATTTAACGATTTCTAATATCTTTAGTGGCTACTGGCTACCTTTTATATTTCACGTTAACTAAATTAATTGTATTTAGCGGCCGGCGGACACGGAAATGTGTTTTTATTTAATATTTACGAATTTTCACGCGCGCACTTTAACCGTTGAACGGAACGAGCTAAAACACAAAACCAAATTAAATCAAGCGAACGACCACCACGGCGCTGAAGTCTCTCAGAACCCACAACGAGCATCGAACTTGTCCTAAGCTAACTCAACATGTTTGTCATTCATATGGTGAGTACGAAAATGTATAGCATGCGAGATGCTCTCTTTCAATTGAGGTGGTATATTTTAAGACAGTGGTTGCGCGGACCGTTCATTCAGAGTAGATAGCGTATACATAGCATGATTGGCCTTCCAAACACGGGAAAGATGGAAAGAAGAATTTCGCGAGCGTACTTTAACCGTCGAACAGAACGAGAAAAACCAAATTAAATCAAACGAACAACCATCTCGGCGCTGAAGTCTTTCAGAGCCCATAACGAGCATCGAACTTGTCCTAAGCTTACTTAACATGTTTGTCATTCATATGGTGAATACAAAAATGTAAGACATGCGAGTTGATCTCTTTCGATTGAGGAGGTATAATTTGAGACAGTGGTTTCGTAGATGTTCATTATTATATTATAAATCTATATGTTTCATTGTTTTTCAAGTCGAGCTTAATGGCCAAGCGAATACAACGTCCAAAGGAAAGATTGTTAAATGAGTATTGAAGAAAATAAATTGCCAGTTCCTCAGACAAGACAGGACACATGTCACCCCATTGGTTGATGCGTTTCGATAATTGGGTTTCTTTATCTCATCGGCACCATAGTGAAATATGTCCGTCCGTCTGACCGGCTTATGACTGACTGATCATTGCCCAGACCAAACGGCTAAAGCTAGAAGGCTGGATTTAGTGATATTGGAACGTTTAGGTACCAAAAACTACCCCCAAGTACGAAATGGTACATATTTGCTCAGCGCGTACGCAAAGGGCTAAAATTATGTTCATGGGCTCAAATTAAAAAGCGTCTCAAAAAAATAAGGTTTGATTGCAAAATTTTTGCAAAATCGTACTGGAAATGGGAGAAATAGTGCGTTTAGTACTGCAATTGGTAATATTTGGTACTTTCTTTGTAAATTGAACTAGAGCTCTGAATTTTGGCAATTAGGTACACTATGGCAATCTTAGTTGGCGACTTTAAGAGTTTTTAGAAGTTTGTACATTTAGGTACTAAAAAATGGGAAATGGGCAAACTTTGTACCGGGCAGATGGAAAGAGGTAGAATTTTGAAATTTGACTCAAAAGACATCTGGTGCATATGGAAAAATAGTACCGGTAATGGGGGAAAACGTACGTTTAGTACCTTAATTGGTGCCATTTGATACATTCATTGCAGATGGAGCTAGAGCTTTGAAATTTGACATGCAGGTACAACTAAGAAAAATATGACGGGTGACTATGATTTTTCTACAATTTGTACATTTTGGTACCATTTGGTATTTTTTGTGCAGATGGAGATAGAGTTCTGAAATTTAGCATGTAGGTAAAACTTAGAAATATATGATAGGCTACTAAATGATTTTTTTCACAATTCGTACATTTTGGTACTATTTGGTACTTCCTTTATAGATGGAGCTAGAGGTCTGGTACTTTTGTGCAGATGCAGATAGAGGTCTGAAATTTAGCATGTAGGTAAAACTTAGAAATATATGATAGGCTACTAAATGATTTTTTCACAATTCGAAATTGTTGGTACCAAAATTGGTACTATTTGGTACTTTCTTAATAGATAGAGCTAGAAGTCTGAAATTTGGACGGTAGGTACAACTAGGAAATAAAAGATGGATGACTAAATGTTCTATTAAAAATCGTAAATGTTGGTACCGTTTGGTACTTTCTGTTCAGATGCAGCTAGAGGTCTGAAATTTGGCATTGTGGTACAACTAAGAAATATATGATGGGTGGTTAAATGATCTATTCACCATTCGCACAGTTTGGTACCATTTGGTAAAAATACCAAGATAGATGGCGCTAGAGGTCTGAAATTTGGCACATAGGTATAACTAAGAAATATTTGATTGGTGACTAAATGGTCTATTAAAAATTCATACATTTCGGTACCAAAATTGGTAACATTTGATTTTTTTCTTTGCATTTGGAGCTAGATATCCTTGTAGGGGCTCAAGAAGCATATTCGGGAGATCGGTTTATATGGAAGCTGTATCAGGCTATGGATCGATTCAGACCATATTGGACACGTATATTGAAAGTCATGGGAGAAGTCGTACAAAATGTCTGCCAAATCTGATGACAATTGGGTTCCCTAGAGGCTGAAGAAGTCCCAGATCGGTTTATATGGCAGCTATATCAGGTTATGTACCGATTTGAACCATACCTAGCACAGTTTTTGAAAGTCACAATAAAACACTTCATGCACAATGTTAGCCAAAACGGATGATAATGTTGCCATTTAGTGGCTCAAGAAGTCAAAATCCAAGATCGGTTCATATAACAGCTTTATCCGGTTATGTAGCGATTTGAACCTAAGCTAAGTATAGCACAGTTTTTGGAAGTCATAACAAAACACTTCATGAAAAACTTCAGCCAAATCGGGTAAGAATTGTGCCCCCTAATGGCTCAAAAAGTCAAGATCCAAGGTCGGTTTATATAGCAGCTATATCAAAACATGCACCAATATGACCCACTTACAATCCCAACTGACCTACATTGAAAAGAAGTATTTGTGCAAAATTTCAAGCGCCTAGCACTACACCTTCGAAAGTTTGCGTGCTTTTGACAAACGGACGGACATGGCTACATCGACTTATAATTTCTGGAAGCCGCAACTTTTTTCCGATTTCGCTGAAATTTTGCATGTCGTGTTCCGTTATGACTTCCAACAACTGTGCCAAGTACGGTTTAAATCTGTGTATAACCCGATATAGATCCCTATAAACCGATCTCCCGATTTGACTTCTTGCGCCCCTGGAAGCCTCAATTTTCATCCGATTAGGCTGATTTTGTACATGGTGTTCTGTTACGACTCCCAACATCTGTGGTTCAAATCGGTCAAGAACATGTTATAGCTCTCACATACACCGATCTCCCGATTTGACTTCTTGATCCCTTACAAAACGGGTGGCTGAAATTTTGCATATAGTGTTTTGTTATGACTCTCAAAAACTGCACCAAGTACGGTTCAATTCGGTTTAGAACTAGATATAGCTCCCATATTTTAGCAGAATCCATAGTGGTGGATTACCAAGATTCGGCCCGGCCCGGCCGAACTTGTCACTCTTTTACTTGTTTAGGCTAATGACTTAAAAGTAGCAATTAGGCACAAATTAATCCTAGTGTAACATGATGGCAAGATTACGTTGGTGGAGAATATTTACCGTAAATATCTTAAAGTAAATTAAGATATTTTCTTGAAGGTTTACACAACTAAAAACAGAATACTCTGCTTTATGTGAAAAGTTCATTCAAAGAACTTGTCAAATGCGATCCAAATGGAGGGTATATATGATTCGGCAAAGCCAAACTTAAAAACTTAACATGCTTTCACTTGTTTTTTTCTGTTGTTCTAATTCTGGAATGTAGCAATTTAATAAATCTTCATTTTAATAGACCCACCCTAATATACCCGGCATTATCATCAAAACTCACCTCCACTCAAGTGTATGAAAATCATTTTCTCTCACTTCCTTTGTTTCATACTTCGCTCGCTCAACGAAACAAATATGTATGACGACTACAGCCTTTTGAACAAGCAAGTCTTTGAATACCTCAATGTTTGAACGACAACTTGTTGCATATGTTCGATAGGAGGAGTTGGTTGCTGATTGGTGAGTATGGTGTCTCATATTCCTTAAGACCTTAATACATGCCTGTCATGTTTTCAAACAAAACGTAGAGTGGCGCAGATTTGTTGGAAGAGCTGGCAACTAACCTTGACAAAGTAAGCCAATGTTAGAAGAGCATCCTTTAATAAAATCCTTAAGGTGGAAGCTATTTTCATTTTTAATTGAAATTTTGATTTTTTAATGGATTTTCTATCAAAACTTTGATTTCTTATAAGGTTATAACTCCTTTTCTCGCTAGGAAACGGTTGACGGTTCTTTGAATAGTTTTGAAGGATAATATTTGTTTCCATTACTGTCATTGCTACATATCTCTAACCTTCAATCAAAGGTTATTTAAATAGAAGAAGGAAAATAAATCTTACTCTAGGGTGTTAAATAAAAGACTGCTATTTATGTTCCTCTAGTTCATAGACATCTCCATTTACTCCAAATGATCCCTGCAAAGGTGTTGCATGGTAATAAAGATAGCATGACAACCAATACCCAGTTTTAATGTCTTAACGGCGCCTAACTGACTTCTTCCGAACACTACTGCGGCAGTTATTGTTGTGTCACATTATCTTCTTTTTGGCCATTGTTGGTGTTGATTGCATTTGAATGAAGACGTATCCTTATCATACAAAGGCAAAAAGGGAAGTGACTCTAATAAAGTTGTCTAGGGATTTTTGAAAAAAAAAAATGCCTTATTGTGTGCTGAGCCAGATAAGAGGATTTTAATGGAGTATCATAGTTAAAAACTACTTTGGACGCTTTTAATGATGCTACTTAAAAAAAAATGTTTCGAAACTGGTAAAGCCGCTGTATGAGATCTTATAGCTATTCCAAAATTTCTTAGATGAAATCAAAACAAATTTAGGATTGATTTGGTACAAAATATTCAGGATTCGTTTTTCCGAAAGGGAGGATTGGGGTTCGAATGCTGGAGGAAAATAGGGGTCCACTCCGATGCACTCGATATCGGTATTATCTTGTGACAGGCGGACAAGTTCACACCACGGTGGGTGGATTTATAATGGATTAAAACATGATCAGGTGAAAATTTAGGCATCTAAGGGCTGAAAAAGTCAAATCTAGGGATGGTTACATGATGGCTATACCTGTTTATAGTTCGATTCGGATCATACTTGGCATGGATATTGGAAGTCATAACTCAAGTCTTTGTTCCAAATTTAAATAAAGTAAAATAAGTAAAATCGGATGAAAATTGAGGCTTCTAAGGGCTCAAGAAGTCAAATCGGGAGGTCAGATTATATGGGGGCTATATCCAAATCTGAACTTATATTGCCTATTTGCAATCCGTAATGACCTACATTAATACAATTTCTTACAAGCCGCAATTTTTGTCCGATTTGGCTGAAATGCTAAGTACGTCCGAATCGGTCTATAACCTGGTATAGCTCCCATATAAACCGACCTCCCGATGTTACATCTTGAGTCCTTACAAGCCGCAATTTTTGTTCGATTTGGCTGAAATTGAGCATGTGGTGTTTTGTAAAAGACTTCCAAAAACTGTGGTAAGTACGGTCCAAATCGGTCTATATACTGATGTAGCTCGCATATAAACCGATCTCCCGATTTGACTTCTTGAGCCCCTGGAAGCCGCAATTTGTGTCCGGTTTGGCTGAAATTTTACGTGTAGTATTGTGTTACGACTTCCAACAACTGTGCTAAGTACGGTCCGAGTCGGTCTTTAACCTGATATAGCTCTCATATAAACCGATCTCCCGATTTAATTTCTTGAGCTCTTACAAGCCGCAATATATGTCCGATTTAGCTGATATTTTGCATGCAGTGTTCTGTTAATACTTCCAGCAATTGTGTCAAGTACGGTCCAAATCGGTCTATAACCTGAACTAGATCCCATATAAACCGGCCTCCCGATTTGGCTTCTAGAGCCCTTACAAGCCGCAATTTTTGTCCGATTTGGCTAACATTTTGCATGCAACGTTCTTTTAATACTTCCAGCAACTGTGTCAAGTATTGTCCAATTCGCCCTATAACCTGATATAGCTCCCATATTAACCGATCTCCCGATATGACTTTTTGAGCCCCTGGAAGCCTCAATTTTTTGTCCGATTTGGATCGTCTCGACATTCTGAGTCGATCTAGCCCTGTCCGTCCGTCTGTCGAAACCACGATGGCGGTCGAACACAAAAAGCTAGTCGCTTGAAATTTTGCACAGATACTTCTTATTGATGTAGGTCATTGGTTCAGATTTGGATATAGCCCCCATACAAACTGATCCCCCGATTTTAGTTATTGAGCACCTAAAAGCTTTAATTTTCATCCGATTTGGCTACACTTTGGAACAAAGACTTAAATTATGATTGCCAACATTCATGCTGAGTATGATCGGAATCGGTCAATAAACAGATATAGCCCCCACAAAAATTGATCCCCCGATTTTACTTCTTGAGCCCTAAGAAGCCTCAATTTTTATCCGATTTGGCTGAAATTTGGATCAATATGGTGATATAGGTCCCCCTGAAACTCAAATACAAACTCAGTTAATAAAGGTAAAAATTTAGCGAAATACATGCTTGTGGGTACTCAAGATTCAGCCCGGTCGAACTTTTTGTTATACCCACTACCGAAGGATGGGGGTATATTCATTTTGTCATTCCTTTTGCAACACATCGAAATACCCATTTCCGACCCTATAAAGTTCATATATTCTTGATCAGCGTAAATCTAAGACGATCTAGCCATGTCCGTCCGCCTGTCTGTTGAAATCGCGCTACAGTCTTTAAAAAAAGAGAAAAAAAGCCTCATTTATTATCCGATTTTGCTCGAATTTGGGACAGTGAGTTGTGTTAGGCCCTTCGACATCCTTCTTCAATTTGGACCAGATCGGTCCAGATTTGGATATAGCTATCATATAGACCGATCCGCCGATTTAGGGTCTTGGACCCATAAAAGACACATTTATTATCCGATTTTACTGAAATTCGGGACAGTGAGTTGTGTCAGGCCCTTCGACATCCTTCTTTAATTTGGCCCAGATCGGTCAAGATTTGGATATAGCTGCCATATAGACCGATATCTCGATTTAAGGGTTAGGGCCCATAAAAGGCGTATTTATTGTCCGATGTCGCGAAATTTGGGACAGTGTGTTAAGTTAAGCCCCTCGACATACTTCTGCAATATGGCCCAGATCGGTTCAGATTTGGATATAGCTGACATATAAACCGGTCTCTCGATTTGAGGTTGTGTTAGGCTCTTCGACATTTTTCTGCAACTTTACTTAATCGGTCCCGATTTGGATATAGCTGCCTTGGCCCCATAAAAGGAGCATTTATAATCCGATTTCACTGAAATTTTAAACAGTGTCTTTTATTAGGCTTTTCGACATCCGTTTCGTATATGGTTCAGATCGGTTTATTTTTAGATATAGCTTCTAAATAGGCCAATATTTTGTTATACACAATTGAACAATGACTTGTACTTATTAGTGTTTGGTTCAAATTGGAACATATTTCGATATAGCTGCCAGCTATGCGCCGGTTTTTACGAAAGGTGGTTTACATATATACCCAAGGTAGTGGGTATCCAAAGTTCGACCCGGCCGAACTTAAAGTCTTTTTACTTGTTTTGTCTGAGAAGAGATACCGGGAAAAGAACTCGACAAATGCGATCCATGGTGGAGGGTGTATTAAATTCGGCCCGGCCGAACTTGGCACGCCTTTACTTGTTTTTTTCTTTTACTTGTTAAATCACATTTTTTTTCGAAAATTTTATGAAAATATAAATTTTATCTTGTTTTTTGTGTTTTATAAAAAATCTTATAAATTTATTTGTGAGGTACTTTGCCCTATATATACTTCTCCCCAAAGAGGTGTCGCACTGCGGTACGTCGTTCCCTCCTTTAGCTGCATATAGGAGGGAAAACCACCGTTGACATTCTTTTTTGATACGCTCGGCAGGATTCGAACTCAGGCGTTCAGGGTCATAGGCGGACATGCTAACCTCTGCACTACGATGGCCTCCCCAAAAACAGCGAAGGTCGTTGTAATTATCACTACATGCAAATCTGGTGCTGCAAACTACCATACCGCTGCAAAGCCTATTAGTTCATTAATGGAGATCCTACTGTGAGTTCTAATTTTTCGATCGTTGTACTAAAGATATACTTCTTTCCTAACAACCTAACAAAATACCTAGAAATAAGAAAAAAAAAATAATAATCAATTGCAGTAATTCAAGCTAGACTAAATTCCTTTTAAAAAATTTCAAGTGCCTTACGGTTACAACAAAAGAAACATCAACAATAAAAATCTAATGGTTGCCACATTAATAAATTAATTGTTTTTAATAAATCATTTCATATATGAAAAGGAATCCTATTAGTCGCGGTTACTGATGTCCAATGACCTCTGTCCTTTGATTAATTTCGTATGTCAATTCAAGTGACACATACATAGATACCCACAATCCCACACAATGTCAATGAAATTTGAACAGATTTTGAACTAAACCCCAATACAAACGCTCTTGGCGTTGGAACAAAACAAAAAATAAGGAAAATCAACAAAAGGTGCATCATAGCTAAGCGAGTTTATATCAAGGGTAAACAGTCAGTCGTCTAACAAAGTAAATTGATGGATAATATTCGTGTCTAGCCTTTTTGACTTGGCTCTCTGACAACGCAGTCAGTCAGTCAATGGCTGGCATCGAAGGACCCACAAACGCACTTGCAATAACACAATAACAGAGGAACATAGGTGCGCACACATACAGATGCAACACAAAACACCCTCAATCTCACAGAAGATATCAGGGATGAGAATAGGGAGTGCTAAAATGGTACAAAATTGTCAAAAGGTACTTTTTATTTGAAACCAGCTGGAACAAACTTGTAGTATATGTATATTGCTTGACTAACAGTATAACAATAAAAAAGTCTTTATCTGAATCCCATATTAGCTATGTTGAACTGTGAATTCGCTCGGAGGGTTTAGGTTCAATTATGTTGGGATTTTAAATTTACTCCATTCTTAAAAGACTTTATTTGAGCTCGATAAGCTCATTCGGGATATTGGATTCGTATTTTACCCCCAAATATTTGAGCCCCATATTGCGATACCCCTTGATACCCCATCAACAATTTGGATACGAAATTTTTGTTTTTGACCACACAAAATTTTGCTAAATCCGCACCACCCATCTCCGAAATTTGGCGTTTCTGAAAATTATGGTAAGGGGGAGGGTCCGACCCCCCTTCAGATATCAAAAAATTTAGCACCCTATTATCACAACGGGATCATTATGCACCATCTGGGAAAATTTCAAGAAAATCGGTTCAGCCGTGTTTGAGTCTATAAGCTTGACAGTTGCTGTCACATTTTGAGAGCACTGCAACTTCTTTTTTATTTTCATCCTTTTTGCTAATACCTCTAGTATTTGTAGATATTTTTTTTACAAAATTTATTTCAGTACCAAAATTTATCATCCCTGTAACAGATGCATCAACGTTTTAATGTTGAAGCCAAAGCGAATGAGGAGAGACCTGTATTGAGGGTGTTAGGATGTTGTTGTTGATGATGAATCTGTGAGGTTGTGTTTACATTCAAACGATTTGAGACGACTGTCGCTGTCATGAAAATGACTTTCGGGAAAAATGGTTTCGTTTTTTTTCCGAGGTATTCCTTTCATCTTCTATTGTCTATTGTCGTTGGTTGCATTGTTGCTCTTTTTTTTATTTACACCACCAAAGGCAATGTCATTAACATCATACTCACTAACACACACACACACACACTATTGACTGTATGAACAGTTTTTTCTCCCTATCTCTCAGAGGAGAGTTGACAATTCGTGGTTGTTATTGTTGTGCATGTGATGCTGCGATATAAAATCGAATTTTAAAACGGAAATCAATCGAAATGAAAGTGAGTAGCGATAATTTCCCCCCAAAATTAAAAGAAGCAGAAATATTTTGTGAAATTCATTCTATGCAATGAGTGATGATAGAGGGGGTGGGGAAGGAAATATCAAGGGTATTTATTTAATAATGAGAATTTATATTTAAGGAAAATGATTGTCGTTTGTGGTCGTCTCTCAATGTGATGATGTTTATATGCATTTAACGTTTAAAGGTTTTATTTCGATTAAAGACATTTTTCAAAATAATTTTTGAACTGCGGGTAAAGTCTCTGGGGAAATTTATGTTCATTGTATTCTGGATGTAAAAACTTTTTATTAAATTGAATGAGACATTATAAATATGTTGTAAGCTATTCATCAATGCCTATTTATTTGTAAAAAATAAATCCTAATTCTGGGTAAACATATTTTTCAATTGTAATGCTGCACAATGGACCAGAATCAAAGAAAGTTGGAATGTAAATGCTAGATAACAAGGTGATCAAGAAGTGAAGAAGGAAGAAGAAAGTATGTGGGATTTTTATCAGGATATGCATCAATTTGTGCTACAATTGATATGAACGTTGCAAATCATTACAAAACTCAATACCAAAACTGAGTGAAATGTCAAACACGCGTACTTCTCTAGTCCAATATCAACAATATTTCATCACCAGAATGGCGAAATCAATACATATTCCCATTATATAAAAGTGCTCGCAATTTTTAAATTGTTATTTAAGTCATTATAAATGTGTGAAAACTTCTAACAACGTTAAGAGTAATTAAAATAAAATTGTTTACTTAAAATTTTGAAATTTAGGCTAAAGCATAAACACACAATACAACATCCACATAGCTTTTGCTCTCAATGCTTGTCCTTTTAAGTTAGTCAGTGTTTTGGTTAATTATTAAATTTTTAATAGCACATAATGGGACAACAAATTAAATTGGACACTACCTTCCTATCCTATGGTATAATGTTTTAATTATGACATGAATTTTGAATGAATAAGTCCAGGTGTAAATAAAAGGACACCCTTTTTACTAATCAATGTTGAGTGTTGTTGAGGCATTTGAAAGTATATCATCTTAACCAGGTATCGGAAAGAATTTTTCTTTAATGTAAGAAAAAAAGTGAAAATCTAACAAAAAAAAATGATTATCTTGTAAAATAATAACCCTTAATCATTAAAAAAAGTAGCAGAGCAAAAGTATTCAGTCAAAATAAGGAAGTAAAAATTAATTATGTAACAATATTGAAAAATCAAACAAAAAATTACAGAAATAATAAAAAACAAAAAATAAATATTGAAAATGAGACAAAAATAAATTAACAGAAAAGTATAAATTTAAAAAATTAATTCCAAGAAGTTGAAAATCTTTGTTTCTAATGAAAAGTAAATTAAACAAAATTTTAAAAAATAAATAAAAAAAATGTGGGGAATTAAAATAAAATAATTACCAAAATAAGAGATATATAAAAAACACAAATATTTTGTTTTTTTCAATTTTAAAATAGTTTGAAGATAAATAATACCTTCTTCGGGTATTTATGGTTTATTTTGAGTGTTGTTTCTGTAGTTTCGTTCAGTTTTCTTCATTACATAACTTCACACACACTTAAGAATTCATTTAAAGGTTGGCACTGCAAATTGCAAATTTTGCCCATGAGCATTCTATTCTCATATATCAATGAGTGCTGTCTGATTGAAGTTTTGAGCTCATTGATAGGTGCCTTCCATTTTAAAGCCGAGCCCAAACGGCGTGCAACAATGCGAAAACTTTTGTGGAGAAGTTTGTACATGGCTGTCATACCAAATGGTACAGTACCACATTAGAAGGGGATAACCACCGCGGACATTTTTTCTGATGTTCACGCCAGGATTCGAACCTAGGCGTTTTTTTTAAGATTATAGATCGTGAAGAAAAAAAAACTTATGAAACAATTTTAGTAAAAGTATTATGTTATCATAGTGAAGATTTTTGAAGTTTTTCAAAAATGTATTCCCGAAAACATGTGTTCAACTGTGAAAAAGTACAATGTAAAGTGAAAATAAATATTCATCTTTTTTATCTTTTTTTCTTTTCTTACTCTAATTAAAAAAAGAAAAAAAAAAATAGTTTTTAAATAATAATAAAAAAAATAAAAAATTTAATTATAAAAAAACAAGTAAAGTTCGGCCGAGCCGAACTTTGGATACCCACCACCTCGGATATATATGTAAACCACCTTTCTTCATAATCCGGTGAAAAATGGATAATTTATGCCCGAAATATGGTCCAATTTGAACCAAATTCGACACGAACATTGAGTGGTCTAATAACAAAATATTATTACGGAGGCCATCGTAGCGCAGAGGTTAGCATGTCCGCCTAGGACGCTGAACGCCTGGGTTCGAATCCAGGCGAGACCATCAGAAAAAAATTTCAGCCGTGGTTTCCCCTCCTAATGCTGGCAAGATTTGTGAGGTACTATGCCATGTAAAACTTCTCTCCAAAGAGGTGTCGCACTGCGGTACGCCGTTCGGACTCGGCTATAAAAAGGAGACCCCTTATCATTGAGCTTAAAACTTGAATCGGACTGCACTCATTGATATGTGAGAAGTTTGCCCCTGTTCCTTAGTGGAATGTTCATGGGCAAAATTTGGACTTGTCGGGAGGCTTAATACAGCTCTCTTTCTTCATTTCAGCGATATTGGTTAATAAATGCAGAAGTAATGGACTTAAAACCCTAAATCACCAGATCGGTGTATATGACAGCTTCATCTAAATGTGGTCCGATCTAAACCATATTTGGCTCGGATATCGGGGGTCAGGAAAATCGAACAACAAATGCGGCTTTTATGGGCTTCAGACCCTAAATCTGCAGATCAGTCTATATCCGAATACTCGTATTGTCGGATTTGGCCCCTGAAGAACTTTACCTGCGTATGGGAGAAATAAGAATTTGTGCCAAATTTCAACTCAATATCCTAATTTTTAAAGACTGTAGTGTAATTACAACAGACGGACAGACAAACGGATCGATTATCTAAGAAATTTACTTTGTAGAGTCGGAAATGGATGTTGCAAACGGAATGACCAAATGAATATACCTCCTATCCTATGGTGGTGGGTATAAAAATACAAAATTTAAGAAATGGGTAAAAATTAAATATTTATTTTATAAAATATTGAAAATTAGTTTTAAAAAATATTCAGAAAAATATGTTTTTTATTTTGTTGATTAAATTAAAAAAAATTTATTGAAAGAAATTTGAAATATAAATTATAAAAATTAAAAAACAAACTATTGTGAAATGTATTAAATATATTAAAACATCAGAAAAAAGTGAAAATTAATAAATTTTATTTTTTTTTAATTTTTCAATAACTTTTACAGTATTACTATCCTGCCTTCGCATCGCTCACATATTTCACACTAAAATGCCTGAAATCGAAAGATACTTTGAGGATTTCATAAGCTTACCCAAACTTTTACTCACAACATTGGGCATAGATTTTGTGCCACAACGACGTATGTGGTTTATGCGACTGCTAATGAGGATCTACTTTTTTCTAACTTTGATATGTTGTGTCTATTGCACCTATTTTGTGGCCGATGAGATATTGCAAGAGATTGTCGAGGGTGCTCATAACTTGCCTTTACTCTTGAGATTATTCAACGATTTGAATTACAATGCCATAGGCATACTTAAGAGTTACTACTTCATACATCATTTGAAGGCACAAAGAAATCTTTGCAGCAGATTTGAGAAAATTTTCCCCAAGACAATAGTGGAACGTTTTGCCTATCGTGTCAATGAGAATTTCTGGCCCAGATGGATTACCACCATATTGTATATGTATTTTGGAGCAGTTGCCCTTATTCTCTTTTCACCTCTGGCCGAATCATTGATAGAGTATGTCATAGCTTTCTTTAAAGTGGGCTATGCCGATGCCCAATTCACCTATCACAAATTGTATGAGGAACAGTCGTATGTTATTGACCATCATAGTCCTTTAACCTACATTCTCATCTATTCCATGGAGGTAATGAATAGCCATTATGCCATTGTCTTTAATATTTGCCCGGATGTCTGGCTGGTTGCCTATGCCATACAATTGTGCATGCATTTCGATTATGTATCCCGTTCTCTGGAGAGTTATGAACCCGTGGCCGCAAAGTCATCAACAGATTCGAAAATGATTGCCAGTTTGGTAAAGAAACATCAAATTTTATTGGAGTAAGTATAGAAAAAAAAATGTTACTAAAAACAAGTAAAAGCTTGCTAAGTTCGGCCAGGCCGAATCTTAGACATCGTGGATCGCATTTGTCGAGATCTTTTCCTGGTATATCTTTTTAGGCAAACATAAGACAAAAGGAAAGAATTGCTATGATATTGGAGCTATAATATCAAGTTATCGTCCGATTGAGACCATAATTGAAATGAATTTTGGAGACCACAGTGTAAAATTTCAGCCAATTCGCATAAAAATTACGCCCTTAGGGGCTCAAGAAGTTAAATAGGAAGATCGGTGTGTATGGGAGCTGTATCAGACTATAGACCGATTCAGACCATGTTTGACAAGTATGTTGATGGTCATGAGAGAAGTCGTTGTACAAAATTTCAGCCAAACCGGATAATAATTGCGAACTTTAGAAGCTCAAGAAGTCAAGATCCAATTTCGGTTTATATGGCAGCTATATCAGGTTATGAACCAATGAATGAACCATATTTGGTACAGTTCATGGAAGTCATTGTTCTTGTAAAATTTCAACCAAATCAGATAAGAATTGCGCCCTCTAGTTGCTCAAGAAGTCAAGATTCCACACCGATTTATATGGCAGCTATATCAGGTTATGGACCGATTTAAACCATACTCAGCACAGTTGTTGAAATTCATAACACTTCATGCAAAATGTCAGCCAAATAGGATATGAATTGCGACCTCAAGAGGCTCAAGATCCCAGAACGGTTTATATGGCAGCTATATCAAGTTATGAACCAATTAAACCCATATTTGGCACAGTTCTTGAAAGTCATAACAAAACACTTCTTGCAAAATTTCAGCCAAGTCAGATAAAAATTGCGTTCTCTAGTGGCTCAAGAAGTCAAGATTCAAGATCGGTTTGTATAACAGCTATATCAGGTTATATAACGATTTGAACCACACTTAACATAATTGTTAGAAATCAGAAATTTCAGTCAAATCGAATAAGAATTGTACCCTCAAGAGGCTCAAGTAGTCAAGACCCCAGATCGGCTTATATGACAGCTATATCAGGTTGTATACCGATTTGAACCACACATAACACAGTTGTTAGAAATCATAACAAAATACCTCATGCAAAATGTCAGTCAAATCGGATAAGAATTGCGCCCTCTAGTGACTCAAGAAGTCATGATCCACGATCGGATTATATGGCAGCTATATCAAAACATGGCTAGCTTTACTCCTTCGAAAGTGCTTTCAACAGATAGACGGACGGACGGACGGACATGGTTAAATCGACTTAAAATTACATGATGATCAAGAATATATGTATATATACTTTATGGGATCTCAGAGAAATATTTCAAGGAGTTACAAACAGAATGATGAAATTAGTAGATCCCCATCCTATGGTGAAGGTTATAATTAATGATTGTTTCACACAAAAAGAAAAAAGTAAAAACTTTTTTGGTAATGTTTTCGAGCCATATAAACAAGCTTTGAAATAAGTAAAACATTTTAAATTTAAAGACTATCTTCATGAAATTTTCACAGATGATACAGTTCGGCACCCCGGTGAAAAAAGGATTCTTCATTTTGTGATATCGGCGATGGGGCGGACTCTCCCCCTAACCCTAATATTCAAAAACGGCAGATCTCGAAGATGTGTACATAAATACACATCTATGGTAACCCAAAATTGCTTCAAAACTATTGAGTCAAATAACCGAGAGGGACGCCCTACCCCAAAACCCACCCAAACGGACATGTTAACCGATTGGGACAATATGGGAATCAAATGAAAGGTGTTTAAGACTAGAATACGAACTTGACATAATAATTTGACCCCAAGTGCCGGGGGGCTCGACCCACACTAAAAAAAACCCAAATACGACACGTTTTCCAATTGGGGCAATATGGGTATCAAAAGAATGGTGATTGGAACTAAAAAACGAAACTTATTTAAAACTTTGGGGTCAAGTCTAAGGGGCCAACATTATGCCCCAAATGGATATGTATACCAAACGGGACAGTATAGGATTCTAATGAAAGGTATTTGAGAGTTAAATACGAATAGATATTAGTTTCAAATTTGGACCATGTGGAAAGGAACCGCAAACACTTAAAAGCGCACCGGACTAGCTAGTAGTACTATTGGGTTGCCCAAAAAGTAATTGCGGATTTTTTAAAAGAAAGTAAATGCATTTTTAATAAAACTTAGAATGAACTTTAATCAAATATACTTTTTTTACACTTTTTTTCTAAAGCAAGCTAAAAGTAACAGCTGATAACTGACAGAAGAAAGAATGCAATTATAGAGTCACAAGCTGTGAAAAAATTTGTCAACGTCGACTATATGAAAAATCCGCAATTACTTTTTGGACAACCCAATAAAACTTAAAATGCAAGTATCTCCCCAAAAAGGTTTTTTTGATGGCCATAATAGTGTTTCCATAGATATAAGTCTTAGCAAATAGTGCCTGCAGAAAATAAGTTAAAATATGTTAAATGTTAAAGAGAACTATGAAAAGGGCTTGCTCTGACAAAGGGTAATTCAAAACTTTGCTATATGAGCGTAAACTGCTGCTTTTGGGATTTAATAACTTACAGATCAGTTTGAAATTTTATTCTACTCACTCACTTAAAATATGTTAAATGTTAAAGAGAACTATGAAAAGGGCTTGCTCTGACAAAGGGTAATTCAAAACTTTGCTATATGAGCGTAAACTGCTGCTTTTGGGATTTAATAACTTACAGATCAGTTTGAAATTTTATTCTACTCACCACCATAGGACGGAGGTATACGAACCTAGTCATTTCGTTTGTAACACCTCGAAATATGCGTCTAAGACCCATAAAGTATAAATATTCTTGATCGTCTCGACGCTCTAAGTCGAGCAAGTCCGTCCGTCTGTCGAAATAACGATAGCGGTCGAATGCGTAAAGCTAGCCTCTTGAAATTTTGCACAGATAAATTATATTGATGTGAGTCGTTGGCGGTTTCAAATGGGCCATATCGGTTCAAATTTAGATAGAGCTTCCATATAAACCGATTTCCCGTTTTGACTTCTTGAGCCCCTGGAAGCCTCAATGTTTGTCCGATTTGGCTGAAATTTTGAATGCGGTGTTCTGTTATGACTTCCAACAATTGTACAGTCCAAGTCGGTCAATAACCTGTTATAGCTCTCATATAAACCGATCTCCCGATTTGAATTCTTTTGACCCTTGAAAGCCTCATTTGGCTGAACCGATTTGGCTGAAATTTTGCATGCGGTGTTCTGTTATGACTTCCAACAGAACTGTACGGTCCAAGTCGGTCTATAACATGATATAGCTCTCATATAAACCGATCTCCCGATTTGACATCTTGAGCCCTTACAAGCCGCAATTTTTGTCCGGTTTGGCTGAAATTTTGCATGTAGTGTTCTGTTATCACTTCCAATAAATGTGCCTAGTACGGTCGGAACCGGTCTATAAGCTGATATAGCTCCCATAGAAACCGATTCCGCGACTTGACTTATTGAGGCGTTACAAGCCTCAATATTTGTCCGATTTGGCTGAAATTTTGCATGCAGTGTTCTGTTATGACTTCCAATAACTGTGCCTAATACGGTCTAAATCAGTCTATAACCTGATATAGCTCCCATGTAAAGTGGTCTCTCGATCATCCTTGTCGGTTCCTAGAAGCATTAATTTTTGCTGGTTTGACAGAAGTTTGGTATGTAGAATAAAATTATGCCCTCCAACTAGATTTATTTTATATAAATTTTTTGCAGAATCTATGGTGGTGGGTTCTCAAGATTCGGTCAGGCCGAACTTAGCACGCTTTTATTTGTTTTCATGTATGTTTGATTTCTTTCATTAAATTTTTATTCAATTTTCAGAATGGCCGACGACTTGAAGGAAATTTTCAGTTTACTCGTTTTGGTCATGCTTTTCTCTACGGTGGCTACCTTATTTTGTGCTGCAGTATATTTACTTACCGAAGGACTGGGTAAAGATGTCATTGGATATTTGGCATTTTTACCCACAAGTTTGGGACAATATTTTATGGTATGCTACTATGGTCAGCAAATAATAAACAAGGTAAACTGACAATTGTATTGAAATCAGTGAGTTTCAAATAAAAATATTCGTTTAAGAGTTTGGAAATAGGAGAAGCTGCTTATAGCCAAACTTGGTACAATGGGTGTCAAAGCTATAAGAAGTCCATACTGGCCATACTAGGGCGATCTCAACGTCAGTGCGAAATAAACGCTGGAGGTTTTCAAACAACAAACCTAAAGGGTTTCGAATCGGTTTGTTGAGGATTGATATTAAGAAACTTTAATTTTCCATATCCTTTTTTTAGGTTATGCGCATGACTTTTCAATTATTTACCCTTTGGAGGACAATGATGGAACCAAACTAAGAAGCTTATTTCATTATTATAAACCATTAAAAATATAATTTTTTGGTAGTTCCTAAATATTGAGTTCGGCCAATGTGTTGTACACTCAGTAGATGGTGAATTTTGACAAATTGTGAAATTAGTATCTGCACTTATCAAAATAAACTGTAGTCTTCACCCTTTATATAATAAAAGCAAACTATTTTTACAAAATTCTTATATTTAAATCTGGAAAAGTGGAAAAAGCCTTTAATTAGCTCCAAGCAACATGATGTTACCATCACGTTCGAAATAATTATTTAAAGAATCAATTTCCTTTTGCATTAAATCGAGAAAAAGGTCCATTAATAACCTATTTTTAACATGAAAGGCGCTTAGCTAAACTTTATTTTAAAGTACGCAAATCTACAACCTAAGTTAGAGCGGTGTAGTCCGCGAACCCTACTTCAATTAAACAGGTCATTGGAATGAATTAAGTCCTCAAAACTCGACCCATTGGTTTAACAGCTCAGTCAACTTATTTCATTTAAGTAAACTCATACTAAGGTGTACACAGGGACCAATCACTAATATTGCCAATGGGCAGCCGGTTGCACGCACCGGATTGACCCGATGGAACTCTTCATCGGCAAGGGCTTCCGTCTCAGTGTACGTGTTCGTCTTTTTTTCGTCATGGGAGAAGCACATCCCGGAGTGCCTTCCCGCACGCTTCTGGTCAGTGCTGGCACTGAAAAGAACCCCGTACCCTGATTCTGTTCGGTTTGCCAGACCCGCCCCCATCATATGTCGGTGTCGGTGAGGTGTAGCCAGTGCATGGAGGGGGTACATTTTCGATCTTGCTCTGGCCTCACTTCACTACGGGAGTATAGTCATACTGGATATATTGCAAGGTGCTGTGCGAACATAGTCAGCAGTGGGTCAAAAGCGTCGTCGACGACGCCTCCTGCGTCCTCGTCATCGGACTATGTGACCCCCCGACCTCTCCCGTGCGGCAATATACGCAACAGCAGCATCCCAGCCCCAATATTGCCATGCCAGTGCCGGGAAATGTATCATTTTTGCAACTAAACTGCAACGGTCTCCGTGACAAGATCGATGAGATTGTAGATTTTATGAGTCGGAGGAATATGTATATTGGTCACAGCGATCCAGAAAACAAAGCTAACCAACACCTGCAGCTTGCACAGTTGTTAAGGATCGCTCAAGGAATGGAGGTGGAGTATTGTTCTTCATGATACACCATTCCGTTCAATACAGACCCATCTCGCCTGCGCTTAGCGCTAGTGACCCCTACATGGAGTGCATGGGGATAGCAGTCAGGTCCGTTACTGCCGAGATAGAGCTATACAACGTGCACATACCGCCGTTTGGTAGCTGTGTCCCAATTAATGGCCAAGCTTACAATCCCGACATAAGTGGGTTACTATCTGGGCATAATCGTTTGGTTCTAGGGGACATTAATGCGCATCACACTTCATGGCATTCTCCCCTAGGTAACGACCAGCGTGGCATAGCTTTGGCAGAGCAGATTAAAGGCTCCACGTTTTGCACGGTGAATTAGGATGCCCCCACTAGGATTACGAGGAGGTGCAGCAGCTCGGGCTTCATTTCCATTGCATACCCTGAACTCTTGAGCGACGTATCCTGGCAAGCCGTCATCTCTTTGGGGTAAGACCACCTCCACAAAATTCTCACAATCGACCGACCACCTCGCATGTGCTAGTGGCCGAGAGGAAATTCCGAGACATCATTAACATAGCAGCCGGTCGAATACCCCAAGTGCGGGCCAATTTCCCAGCGGAGGCAGTGATACTCGCAGACGAGCGTGATGGGTTTCGTTGTATGGACCCTACTGAACTCAGAATCAGCGAGCTGAATCTGGAAATAACCAGAGTAGTCAACGAACATTAGCGGAATTTGTGGCTGAAACACTTGGAGCAATGTAACTTAGGCACCGGTTTAGGCAAACTATGGTCTACTGTTAAGCCACTCTCGAACCCAGGTAGACGGGATGACAGGACCTCAGTCACTTTTGATGAAGTAACCGTGACTGATCCTAAGAGTTGTTGTTCAACCGTCAATTTATTGTGCATTCCGTGGTCTCCGAGCCGATGGACAGCCATCACAGTTTACCGTGGGCGAAGTTACGAATGTCATCCGTGGCGCCAAATCATCCAAGACGTTGGGCCCCAACGAATCTCTACATTGATGTTAAAATATCTGCATTAACCTGGAGTTGAGTACTTTACTACTGTCCTCAACCTGTCTTTGAACATAAGCGGAATTTGTGACTGGAACACAAATGAAACTTAGGCACCGGTTGAGGCAAACTATGGTCTACTGCTAAGTCACTCTCGAACCCAGGTAGACGGGATGACAGGACCTCAGTCACTTTTGGTGAAGTAACCGTGACTGATCCTAAGAGGTGTTGTTCAACCGTCAATTTATTGTGCATCCCGTGGTCTCCGAGCCGGTGGACAGCCATCATAATTTACCGTGGGCAAAGTTACGAATGTCATCCGAGACGTTGGGCCCCAACGAACCTCTACATTGATGTTAAAAAATCTGCATTAACCTGGAGTTGAGTACTTTACTACTGTCCTCTGTCTTTGAAAATTCTTATAGTTCCCGATGTTTGGAAAATGGGCATAGTGATCCCGCTACTGAAGCCTGGAAAGGACCCGAGTTTGGGGGAGACGTACACACCGATCTCCCTTCTCTCACTAGTAGCAAAGACACTTGAGGCATTACTCCTCCCGAGCCTCGTATAAGAATTTCCATTCGCCGAGCATCAACATAGATTTCGAAGACTTCATAGCAAAACAACAGCTTTGCATGTACGTCACCACACACATTTGCCGTGGCTTCAATCAGCCTAGGCAATGGACCTCCCCCTCGTGGCACTGGACTTATCCACGGCATTCGACACGGTCAGCCATGCCAAACTATTTGAGGAAATCGCCAACATGTCCCTCCAGCCAGGCCTTAAACGCTGGGTTGCGAATTTTCTGTGTGAGATAAGAAGCACCGTAGAGTGAAACAGGGAGTTCCCCAAGGTGGTGTGATATCTCTGGCACTGTTTAACCTCTACATATCCTCCAGTCCACTCCCTCCAGACGGCATGGAGATCCTATCTTGTGCGGACGATTGTACGATTATGGCATCAGGTCCCCCCACCCATTGTTGACATCTGCGATAGGTTGAACGTCTACCTTAACGAACTTGCCTCATATTTCGCTGCAAGAAATCCGAAAATATCTGCCACCAAATCTTCAGCCACATTCTTCGCTACAAATACGCGTGAGGTGAATACTGAGCTGACTGCGATGGTCGATGAAGAAATGAATCCGACCATCAAGTATTTCAAAATACTCGGGAGTCACATTTGACAGCTCTTACACATTCTCTCCATATGCCACAGCAATCTGCGATAAAGTCAAAAGTAGAAACAAGGTCCTCAAGTCACTTGCTGGCAGCACTTGGGGTGCAGCCAATGAAACCTTCTTGACCACCTACAAAGCAATTGGCCGGTCTGTGGTAAGTTATGCAGCACCAGTGTGGTCTCGTCAGCTTTGTGACAAGCAGTCGAATAATATTCAGATCTGTCAGAATGCCGCCCTCCGAACTGCGACGGGCTGTCTACGCAGCTCTCATGTGGACCACCTCCATCAGGAGACAAAGATCCCAACAGTGCGAAGACATAACTACATGCTGCCTAAGCAATACCTTTTGGGCTGCTATCGCAGAGACCATCCGAATGATCATCTTGTGGATAGATATCCACCGCCCAGAAGTCTAAAGGTAGATCTACAAGATCTAGAGCGTGAGGTTCAGCACTACAAGAGAGAATCTCTAGATCAATATTATAAGTCATCACAAATGTGTGAAAACTTCCAATAACGTAAAGAGTAATTCAAATAAAATTGTTTACTTAAAATTTTGAAATTTAGGCTAAAGCATAAACACACATGATAACATCCTCATAGCAATTGCTCTCAATGCTTGTCCTTTTAAGTTAGTCAATGTTTTGGTTAATTATTAAATTTTTAATAACACATAATGGGACAAATTAAATTGGACACTACCTTCCTACCCTATGGTATAATGTTTTAATTATGGCATGAATGTTGAATGAATAAGTCCAAATGTAAATAAAAGGACACCCTTTGTACTAATCAATGTTGAGTGTTGTTAAGGCATTTGAAAGTAGATTATCTGAACCAGGAATCGGAAAGAATTATTCTTTAATGTAAGAAAAAAAGTGAGAATCTAGCAAAAAAAAATGATTATTTTGTAATATAAAACAAGTAAAAAGGAGTTAAGTTCGGCCGGGCCGAACTTTGGATACCCACCACCTCATACCTTAAGCATCATAGCAGCTATATCACTACATGTTCCGATTTGGACCAAATACTAATAAGTAAAAGTCATTGTTCAATTGTATATAACAAAATATTGGTAGTAGTTATATCTAAAAATAAACCGATCTGAACTATACACGACACGGATATCGAAAAGCACAACATCAGTCAGTATGTCAAATTTCAGTGAAATCGGAATAAAAATGCGCCTTTTATGGGGCCAAGACTTTAAAACGAGAGATCGGCCTATATGGCAGCTATATGCAAATCGTGTTCGATCTAGACCAAATTGCAGAAATATGAGGAGGGGCTTAACTTATCTCTTTGTCCCAAACATTCGGCAACATCGGACAATAAATGCGCTTTTTATGGCCCACAAAACCTAAAACCGAGAGATTGGTCTATATGGCAGCTATATCCAAATCTGGACGAAATTGACTCAGGATGTCGAGGGGTCTAACACAACTCACTGTCTTAAATTTCAGTAAAATCGGAGATTAAATGTGGCTTTTATGAGCCTAAGACCCTAAATCGGCGGATCGGTCTATATGGCAGCTATATCCAAATCTGGACCGATCTGAGCCAAATTGTCGAAGGATGTCGAAGGGCCCGACACAACTTACTGTCCCAAATTTCAGCTAAATCGGATAATAAATGTGACTTTTATGGGCCTAAGACTCTAAATCGGCGGATCGGTCTATATGGCAGCTATATCCAAATCTGGACCGATCTAGGCCAAATTGACGAAGGATGTTAAAGAGCCTAACACAACTCACTGTCTTAAATTTCAGTAAAATCGGATAATAAATGTGGCTTTTATGAGCCTAAGACCCTAAATCGGAGGATCGGTATATATGGCAGCTATATCCAAATCTGGACCGATCTGAACTAAACTGACGAAGGATTTCGAAGGGCCTAACACAACTCACCGTCCCAAATTTCAGCAAAAACGGATAATAAATGTGGCTTTTATGGGCCTAAAACCCTAAATCGGGAGATCGGTCTATATGGCAGCTATATCCAAATCTGGACCGATCTGAGCCAAATTGACGAAGGATGTCGAAGGGCCTAAGAGAACGCACTGTCCCAAATTTCGGCAAAATCGGACAAATGTAGCTTTTATGGGCCTAAAACCCTAAATCGGAGGATCGGTCTATATGGCAGCTATATCCAAATCTGGACCGATCTAGGCCAAATTGACGAAGGATGTTAAAGAGCCTAACACAACTCACTGTCTTAAATTTCAGTAAAATCGGATAATAAATGTGGCTTTTATGGGCCTAAAACCCTAAATCGGGAGATCGGTCTATATGGCAGCTATATCCAAATCTGTACCGATCTGAGCCAAATTGACGAAGGATGTCGAAGGGCCTAAGAGAACGCACTGTCCCAAATTTCGGCAAAATCGGACAAATGTAGCTTTTATGGGCCTAAAACCCTAAATCGGAGGATCGGTCTATATGGCAGCTATATCCAAATCTGGACCGATCTAGGCCAAATTGACGAAGGATGTTAAAGAGCCTAACACAACTCACTGTCTTAAATTTCAGTAAAATCGGAGAATAAATGTGCCTTTTATTAGCCTAAGACCCTTAATCGGCGGATCGGTTTATATGGCAGCTATATCCAAATCTGGACCGATCTGAGCCAAATTGACGAAGGATGTCGAAGGGCCCGACACAACTTACTGTCCCAAATTTCAGCTAAATCGGATAATAAATGTGGCTTTTATGAGCCTAAGACCCTAAATCGGAGGATCGGTCTATATGGCAGCTATATCCAAATCTGTACCGATCTGAGCCAAATTGACGAAGGATGTCGAAGGGCCTAAGAGAACGCACTGTCCCAAATTTCGGCAAAATCGGACAATAAATGTAGCTTTTATGTGCCTAAAACCCTAAATCGGGGGATCGGTCTATATGACAGCTATATCCAAATCTGGACCGATCTGAGCCAAATTGACGAAGGATGTTGAAGGGCCTAACACAACTCACTGTCTCAAATTTCAGCAAAATCGGATACTAAATGTGGCTTTTATGGGCCTAAAACCCTAAATAGGGGGATCGGTTTATATGGCAGCTTTATCAGGCTATGGACCGATTTCCAACATTCATCGCACATTTGTTGGAAGTCATACCGAAACGCGTAATGCCAAATTTCAGACAAATCGGATAATAGTGATATGGCCCATTTACATATGGTGGAGGGTATAAAGAAATTATTCTTTTGGTGGTTTAGGAAATGGAAAGATTTTTTTTTATTTTTTTCAAAAAAGTAATTTTTTTTTTATTTAGAAAACTTATTACGTCAATATAAATGTAAATAGGAAATTTCGTCAAAATCGTACAAGTTAAGACCCTAATTCGGAGGATTAGTCTATATGACAGCTATATCAAAATATGGTCCGATCTGAACCATTTTTAATTTAAAATAGATGTCGGGAGGCTTAATACAACTCACTTTTTCTAATTTCAGCGTAATCAGGTAAAAAATGCAGCAGTGATGGGCTTAAGCCCTTAATCGGCTGATTGCTGTATATGGCAGCGGTATATGATGCATATGGTCCAATCTGGACCATATTCGAGTCGGATGACGGGAGGCTTGAAACAACTTACTGTTTCAAATGTTAGAGAAATCGGGTAATTAATGCGGCTTATGGGCTAAAGACCCTAAATCCGCAGATCGGTATACAGGCCAGCTATATTTAAAAACAGTCCGTTCTGAATCATTTGCATTTCAAACAGTAGGAGGCCAAGTCACTGTTCAACGAAATCACGTAATAAATTAGGCTTCAATGGCTAAGACTATATCACAGCTAGGTCAAAATATGGTCCGATCTGAACCATTTTCAGATTGGACTGGAGGCCACGGTAGCGCAGAGTTTTGCATGTCCGCCTATAACACTGAACGCCTGGGTTCAAATCCTGGCGAGAACATCAGAAAAAATTTACAGCGGTGGTTTTTACCTCCTAATGCTGGCAACATTTGTGAGGTACTATGACATGTAAAAACTTTTCTCCTAAGAGGTGTCGCACTTGGCTATAAAAAGGAGGCCCCTTATCATTGAGCTTAAAATTTAAATCGAACTGGACTCATTGACATGTGAGAAGTTTGCCCCTGTTTTTTAGTTCTTGTTTCTTGTTCATGAACAAAATTTGGATTTGTCGGGAGGCTTAATACAGATCTCTTCCTCCAATTTCAGTGATATTGGTTAATAAATGCAGAAGTTATGGACTTAAAACCCTAAATAGCCAGATCGGTGTATATGGTAGCTATATCGAAATGTGGTCCGATCTGAACCATATTAGGCTCTGATGTCGGGAGTCTTGGTAGAACTCGCTGTTATACATTTCAGCAAAATCGAACAACAAATGTGGCTTACATGGGTTTAAACCCAAAATCTGCAGATCGGTTTAAAAAGAACTTAACCTGCGTATGGAATGAATACGAATCTGTGCCAAATTTCAACTCAATATCCCAATTTTTAAAGACTGTAGAGTAATAAATAATTAAATCTTTGTTTTATAAAATATTTAAAATAATTTTTAAAAAGTATTAAGAAAAATTTGTTTTTTAGATTGAATTAAAAAAAATAATGTAAATGAAAAATATTTGAAAAATAAATTATAAAAATTAAAAAAAAAAAAACTATTGTGAAATAAAATATTAAAACATAAGAAAAAAGTGAATATTAATAAATTTTTATTATTTTTTAGTATTACTATTCTGCCTTCGCATCGCTCACCTATTTCACACTAAAATGCCTGAAATCGAAAGATACTTTGAGGATTTCATAAGCCTACCCAAACTTTTACTCACAACATTGGACATAGATTTTGTGCCACAACAACGTATGTGGTTTATGCGACTGCTAATGAAGATCTACTTTTTTCTAACTTTGATATGTTGTGTCTATTGCACCTATTTTGTGGCCGATGAGATTTTGCAGGAGATTGTCGAGGGTGCTCATAACTTGCCTTTACTCTTGAGATTATTCAACGATTTGAATTACAATGCCATAGGCATACTTAAGAGTTACTACTTCATACATCATTTGAAGGCACAAAGAAATCTTTGCAGCAGATTTGAGAAAATTTTCCCCAACACAATAGTGGAACGTTTTGCCTATCGTGTCAATGAGAATTTCTGGCCCAGATGAATTACCACCATATTGTATATGTATTTTGGAGCAGTTGCCCTTATTCTCTTTTCACCTCTGGCCGCATCTTTGATAGAGTATGTCATAGCTTTCTTTAAAGTGGGCTATGCCGATGCCCGATTCACCTATCACAAAATGTATGAGGAACAGTCGTATGTTATTGACCATCACAGTCCTTTAAACTACATACTCATCTATTCCATGGAGACAATGAATGGTCATTACGCCATTGTCTTTAATATTTGCCCGGATGTCTGGCTGGTTGCCTATGCCATACAATTGTGCATGCATTTCGATTATGTATCCCGTTCTCTGGAGAGTTATGAACCCGTGGCCGCAAAGTCATCAACAGATTCGAAAATGATTGCCAGTTTGGTAAAGAAACATCAAATTTTATTGGAGTAAGTATAGAAAAAAAAATGTTACTAAAAACAAGTAAAAGCTTGCTAAGTTCGGCCGGGCCGAATCTTAGACATCGTGGATCGCATTTGTCGAGTTCTTTTCCTGGTATATCTTTTTAGGCAAACATAAGACAAAAGGAAAGAATTGCTATGATATTGGAGCTATAATATCAAGTTATCGTCCGATTGAGACCATAATTGAAATGAATTTTGGAGACCACAGTGTAAAATTTCAGCCAATTCGCATAAAAATTACGCCCTTAGGGGCTCAAGAAGTTAAATAGGAAGATCGGTTTGTATGGGAGCTGTATCAGACTATAGACCGATTCAGACCATGTTTGACAAGTATGTTGAAGGACATGAGAGAAGTCGTTGTACAAAATTTCAGCCAAACCGGATAATAATTGCGAACTTTAGAAGCTCAAAAAGTTAAGATCCCAGATCGGTTTATATGGCAGCTATATCAGGTTATGAACCAATTAAATACCATATTTGGCACAGTTCTTGGAAGTCATGACAAAACACTTCTTGCAAAATTTCAGCCAAATCAGATAAGAATTGCGCCCTCTAGTTGCTCAAGAAGTCAAGATTCAAGATCGGTTTATATGGCAGCTATATCAAAACATGGCTAGCTTTACACCTTCAAAAGTTAGCGTGCTTTCAACAGGCAGACGGACGGACGGACGGACAGGCATCGCTAGATCGACTAAAGACGACATGACGATCAAGAATATATATATATTTTTTGGGGTCTCAAAGGAATATTTCGAGGAGTTACAAACAGAATGACTAAATTAGTATACGCCCATCCTATGGTAAAGGATATAATGATTGATTAATGATTGTTTCACACAAAAAGAAAAAAGTGAAAACTTTTTTGGTAATGTTTTCGAGCCATATAAACAAGCTTTGAAATAAGTAAAACTTTTTAAATTTAAAAACTATCTTCATGAAATAAATGTTCACAGATCATACAGTTCGGCACCACGGTAAAAAAAGGATTCTTCATTTTGTGATATCCGCGATGGGGCGGACCCTCCTCTTAACCCTAATATTAAAAAACGGCAGATCTCGAAGATGTCTGCATAGATTTAAACGAAATTTTGTTGACCCCTTATGTTAACCCAAAATTGCTATAAAGCTATGGAGTCAAATAACCGTGGAGGACGCCCTACCCTAAAATCCACACAAACGGACATGTTAACCGATTGGGACAATATGGGAATCAAATGAAAGCTATTTAAGAGTATAATACGAACTTCATGTAATAATTTGACTTCAGGTGTCGGGGGTCTTGCCCCACCCCAAAAAAAGCCCAAATATGACATGTTTTCCGATAGAAGAAAACGAAGTAGAAAACGAAACTAATATAAAAATTTTGGGGTCAAGTCTAAGGTGGGCCGCCCCATCCCAACATTATGCCCCAAATGAACAAGTATACGAAACGGGAGAGTATAGGATTGTAATGGAAAGTATTGGAGAGTTAAATAGGAATAGATATTATTTTCAAATGTGGAGCATGTCAAAAGAGGGCCACAAACACTTAAAAGTGTAACAAAACGCAGCGGGCCAGATAGTAATTCTATAACTTAAAGTGCCCGTATCTCCCCAAAAAATGTTTCTTCGATGGGCATGGTTTTCATAGATATAAGTCTTAGCAAACAGTGGCTGCTGAAATTAAATTAAAATATGTTAAAGAAAACTATGAAAAGGGCTTGCCCTGACAAAGGGTAATTCAAGACTTTGCTTTATGTTAATACTAGCTGAGTCTAAACTGCTTTTTTGTTTTGGGACTTTACAATTTATAGATCAGTTTGAAATATTATTTTTAAATATGTTTGTTTTTTTATTAAATTTTCATTTACTACAGAATGGCCGACGACTTGAAGGAAATTTTCAGTTTACTCGTTTTGGTCATGCTTTTCTCTACGGTGGCTACCTTATTTTGTGCTGCAGTATATTTACTTACCGAGGGACTGGGTAAAGATGTCATTGGATATTTGGCATTTTTACCCACAAGTTTGGGACAATATTTTATGGTATGCTACTATGGTCAGCAAATAATAAACAAGGTAAACTGACAATTGTATTGAAATCAGTGAGTTTCAATTAAAAATATTCGTTTAAGAGTTTGGAAATAGGAGAAGCTGCTTATAGCCAAACTTGGTATAATGGGTGTCAAAGCTATAAGAAGTCCATACTGGCCATACTAGGGCGATCTCAACGTCAGTGCGAAATAAACGCTGGAGGTTTTCAAACAACAAACCTAAAGGGTTTCGAATCGGTTTGTTGAGGATTGAAACATTTTTTTGGTATTTAAATGTTTCATTTTTTTATAGGTTATGCGCATGACTTTCCAATTGTTTACCCTTTGGAGGACAATGATGGAACCGAACTAAGAAGCTTATTTCATTATTATAAACCATTAAAAATATAATTTATTTCAGTTAGCTGTACGGATCCCTGTGAGGTTGAAGTAAACTTCAGATCTTAAATTTTGAGTTCAGCAAATGTGTTTAACACTCTGTAGATGGTGAATTTTGACAAATTGTGAAATTAGTATCTGCACTTATCAAAATAAACTGTAACCTTCACCCTTTATCTAATAAAAGCAAGCTATTTTTACAAAATTCTTATTTTTGTTTCTGGAAAAGTGGAAAACCCTTTAATAAGCTGCAAGTAACATGAAATGTTCGAAATAATTATTTATAGAATCAATTTTCTTTTGCATTAAATCGAAAAAGAAGGTCCATTAATACCCTATTTTTAACAGGAAAGGCGCTTAGCTCAACTTTATTTTAAGGTTCGCAAATCTACAGGGTGGCTGATGAATATTGCTACAATGATGAATATTGCTACATTTTTTTTTCGGTGTATGGAATACATTTTTCTTTTATTCATGTTAAATTAAATTATTAAATTAATTATTAAATTATTATTAATTAAATTAATTAATTAATTAATTAAATTAATTATTAAATTATTATTATTAAATAGAAAAAAAGTTATTACATTTTTTTTTGGTAGCGGCTTTCATCAGCCACCCTGTACAACCTAAGTTAGAGTGGTGTTGTCCGCGAACCTTACTTCAATTAAACAGCTCATTGGAGCTCAGTCAACTCATTTCATTTAAGTAAACTCATAATAAGGTGTACACACGGACCAATCACTAAAATTGGCAATGGGCAGCCGGTTGTACGCACCGGATTGACCCGATGGAACCCTTCATCGGCAAGGGCTTCCGTCTCAGTGTACTTGTTCGTCTTTTGTTTCGTCATGGGGCAGGCACATCCCGGAGTGCCTTCCCGCACGCTTCTGGTCCGTGCCGGGATTGAAAAGAACCCCGGACCCTGGTTCTGTTCGGTTTGCCAGAACCACCCCCATCATAAGTCGGTGTTGGTGAGGTGTAACCAGTGCATGGAGTGGGTACATTTTCGATCTTGCTCTGGCCTCACTTCACTACGGGAGTATAGTCATACTGGGTATGTTGCAAGGTGCTGTGCGAACATACCCAGCAGTGGGTCACGAGCGTCGTCGTCGACGCCGTCTGCGTCCTCGTCATCGGACTATGTGACCCCCCGACCTCACCAGTGCGGCAATATACGCAACAGCAGCATCCCAGCCAAAATATTGCCAGGCCAGTGCCGGGAAATGTATCATTTTTGCAACTAAACTGCAACGGTCCTCGTGGCGAGATCGATGAGATAGTGGATTTTATGAGTCGGAAGAATATATTGGTCGCAGCGATCCAGGAGACAAAGCTCACCAACACCTGCAGCTTACACTGTTGTCACGGATCGCTCAAGGAATGGAGGTGGGGTATTGTCCTTCATGATACACCATTCCGTGCAATACAGACCCATCTCGCCTGCGCTTAGCGCTAGTGACCCCTACATGGAGTGCATGGGGATAGCAGTCAGGTCCGTTACTGCCGAGATAGAGCTATACAACGTGCACATACCGCCGTTTGATAGCTGTGTCCCAACGACCAGCGTGGCTTAGCTTTGGCAGAGCAGATTGAAGGCTCCACATTTTGCATGGTGAATGAGGATGCCCCCACTAGGATTACGAGGAGGTGCAGCAGCTCGGGCTTCATTTTCATTGTATTCCCTGAACTCTTGAGCGACGTATCCTGGCAAGCCGTCATCTCTTTGGGGTCAGACCACCTCCACATAATTCTCACAATCGACCGACCACCCAAATTCATAACCTCTGAGCGGCGGACGTTTATTAATCATAAGAAGGCCGATTGGGCTGGCTTCAGAGAGTATACCAATCGCCGCTTCAGTGAACTGCCACCCCCCTCGAATATGATAGCGGCCGAGAGGAAATTCCGAGACATCAGAATCAGCGAGCTGAATCTGGAGAATCAGCGAGCTGAATCTGGAGAATCAGCGAACTGAATCTGGAAATAAACAGAATAGTCAACGAACATAAGCGGAATTTGTGGCTGGAACACTTGGAGCTATGTAACTTAGACACCGGTTTAGGCAAACTATGGTCTACTGTTAAGTCACTCTCGAACCCAGGTAGATGGGATGACAGGACCACAGTCACTTTTGATGAAGTAACCGTGACTGATACTAAGAGATGCGCCAGGTTGTTCAACCGTCAATTTATTGTGCATCCCGTGGTCTCCGAGCCGATGGACAGCCATCACAATTTACCGTGGGCGAAGTTAAGAATGTCATCCGTGGCGCCAAATCATCCAAGACGTTGGGCCCCAACGAATCACTACATTGATGTAAAAAAATCTGAACTTACCTGTAGTTGAGTACCTTACTACTGTCCTCAACCTGTCTTTGAAAACTCTTATGGTTCCCGATGTCTGGAAAATGGGCATAGTGATCCCGCTACTGAAGCCTGGAAAGGACCCGAGTTTGGACGAGTCGTACGGACCGATCTCCCTTCTCTCACTAGTAGCAAAGACACTTGAGGCATTACTCCTCCCGAGCCTCGTAAAACATCATGCTCCATTCGCCGAGCATCAATATAGATTTCGAAGACTTCAAAGCACAACAACAGCTTTGCATGCCGTAACCACACACATTTGCCATGGCTTCAATCAGCCTAGGCAATGGACCTCCCCCTCGTGGCACTGGACCTATCGAAGGCATTCGACACGGTCAGCCATGCCAAACTATTTTGGTCGCCAGTCATTTGTGGAATTTAGGGATAGGTTAGGTTAGGTTGAAAAGAGGGTGCATATATTAATCCGCCCAATGCCACTATGGACATACACCTAAGCCCGTAATCGTCTTGTTGTGCGCTCCAAAAACTATAAAGTAACTTCTAAAAAGAAAATTTGAAGTTAGGAATTCCGTGCTACTTACAAAATCCTTAATTGTTTTCAATACCACTCCCCTAAGTTGGTTCATGCCTGGTATTGTGTCTCCACCTAAGTACCTATATCTGTTGGACGGTCAATGCAAAGGAAATGCTCCAACGTCTCATCATCTTCCCCGCAAGCCCTACACATGCTATCACTTGCCGTACCGATTTTACATAAGTGAGCTCGTAGTCCTATGTGTCCCGTTATGATACCAATAGCTATACTGACCTCCTTCTTACTTAGTTTTAGTAATAGCTTCGTTTTCTCACGATCTGGATCCCCTCCTAGGATTTTAGCCGTCCTACCGACCGTTTCGCTGTTCCACAATGTTGCATAAGCATTCGTCACCCACGCCCTGAACTCGGATTTCGTGGACCCGAAAGAATTCGGGTTAACCAAGTTTATTGACGGCCTTCACTGCCAAATCGTCTGTCCTTTCATTGCCCCTTACCCCGTTATTGTTTAGCACCCAAACGATGCGGATTTTGCCATCTTCAGATAAGGCGTTAATCTCCTTCTTGCACTGCAAAACTTTTCGTGACCTTACCGTTCTGGTTGTTATTGCCATTATGGCAATTTTACTGTCGGTAAAGATGTTCACATTCGACGTCCTCGCGTCAGCACCATACCACCTCATGCATTCCATGATCGCCCGGATCTCCGCGCGCAGGACCTTATTATGGTCAGGCAGTCTAAAACGGATCTCAGACCCTGGGTTCTCAATGTGGACCCCCAGGCCCATTCTGTCCTCTATCTTTGATCCATCTGTGTAACATGATCTTCCAGCTGCCAATACTAGGATTCCGTCAATCCAAGACTGTGCCAATGGCAGCAGTGCCTCGCACTCGACTTCAAGATTCATCTCAGGTATCCGATCGAAAACCTCTTCCCTTCCTTCCAGGTTTCATATCGTCACCTCGATTATACCGCGATGGTATGAGCTGCTCCCATCCTCAATGCAAGCTAAGTCACCGAAACTGAAATTTGCTTAAATTTTAAATTTAGAATTTCAATCAAACTCGGTACATATGAAGGAGTCACAGAGGAAATCGGTGTGCAAAATTTTGAAAAGATCGGTTGATAAATGGGTTAGCAAAAGCCCTAAAAGTGAAAATCGGAAGGTTTATATACATGGGAGTTATATCTAAACCTGAACAGATTTCTATGAAATCCATCAGAGATCAGAAGAGTTAGAAGAGAAGCCTTCATGCCAAATTTCGCAAGGGTAGGTTAACAAATCACCAAAATATTGCAGTAGTGGTTAAAATAAGACGAATATACCTTAAACTGGGCGACACACAGTACAAATCATAAAAGAAGATATTGCGCAAATTAAGAGAAAATTCGTTAAGAAATACGCTGACAAAGGATCTAAAATTGAAAATCGAGTGATACATATATATGGGAGCTACATCTGAATCAGCAGCAATGCTGGGAGCGATAAGAGAAGACTTTGCGCCAAATTTCAAGTGAATTGGTTAACATATGATTACGTTAATGCAATATTAGTCCACCACCGACGAACATATATATGGGAGCTATATTCAAATGTGAACCGATTTCGACCTAAATTCGCACGTTTTGTGGTAATCGTAATAGAAAGCGTAGTGCCCTGTTTTGAAAAAATCGGGTAATAAATGCGCATGCAAAGGCATAAAAAGTAAAAATCGGGCATCACATACATATGGGAGCTATAACCAAATCTGAACAGATCTCTTCCAATTCCAATAGGCTTCGTTTTTTGGCCTTTAAAAACGGCTGTACCGAATTTCATGCGATGAAAATTGTGAACTGTATATTTGTACACAAATTATTTAAAATGGACAGGCGGAAAGATGGTCACAGCTAAATCGAATCAGAAAGTGATTCTAAGTCGATCGGTCAAGCTCGCTTCTTTCTGGGTGTTACAAACAAATGCACTTAGTTATAATACCCAGTACCATAGTAGTGGTGTAGCATTTGGAAAGTTCTAAGAATTCGACTTTCAGAAAATTCAGAAAGATGTCTTTCCTTTACAACTAAAGAACTGTAGTGAGCATGTCAATCCCTTTGTGGTATTAAGTTGTCAATCCTTTCCTTGGTGTTTTGACATATTATAATTAATTATTAATATTTTAATTGTACATAATAGGACAATTAACTACATTAAATGCCAGCCACTTTACCCACCTTAAATATAATCATTTAATTATGGTATGCATGTAAGTTTAATGAGCTAAAGTGTAAATAAAAAGACCTTCTTTGGGTTTTTGGTCCTGAGAAACGTTTAAGCATTGGCAACGATATTGTCGAAGGGAGAAGTATATTTTGTAAAGAAAAACATTAGAAGCTATTTTTTATTTTCGTTTGAAATATAGGTGGTGGGAAATTAACTATAGCATCAATTCTATCGATATTTATTATTAGAAATATCGAAAATATCTAATGTTGCCATTATCGATAGTTTGTCACCTCTAGTTTAAAAGGGCGGCAAGAATACCAAATAAATTTTTTAGTGGTAAATGTCCCCTCACTTACACCGCTCAGACTCGGCATAAAAAATGAAGCACCTAATCATTGAGCTAAAACATTCGGGAGCAAATGGAGCGTAAATTCCATTCACCATCAAAATACCCCCAAAGCGGAGATGTTGGCTGATTTTGACAATATGGAATATGGAAAATGTTGATCCCAAGTATCTGGGGGCAGCCCCACCCTCAGAAGATAGGGTCCACATACAACTAAAATATCTTCGGAGGTATAGCATACACATAGGAAAACTGTTGATAATAGCAAACACTGTCTGCTGACTGTAAATTTTTGTCAAATCAAGCAACAAGTTATATTATAAACCTAATTAGAGGATACTTGGCATGAATAATCGGACAGCAATTACGGCTTCTAGGGGCTAAGGAAGTAAAATCGGGTGATCAGGTTATAAGGGAGCTATATCAAGTCATAGACCGATTCAGATCTTACTTGACACGATTGTTGGGAGTCGTAACAGAACAATATGTGAAAATTTTCAGGCATATCACATAATAATTGCGGCTTCCAGTGGCTCAAGAAATCAAATAAAGAGATCGGTTTAAATGGGAGCTATATCCAAATCTCAAACAATAGAGCCAATTTGCAATCCCCAATGACCTACATGTGCCAAATTGCAAGCGTTCGAATGCTATCGTGATTTCCACAGACGGACGGACATGGCTAGATCGACCTGAAATGTCAAGATGATCAAGAATATATTGTAATTGCGGATTTTTCATATAGTCGGCGTTGACAAATTTTTTCACAGCTTGTGACTCTGTAATTGCATTGTTTCTTCTGTCAGTTATCAGCTGTTACTTTTAGTTTGCTTTAGAAAAAAAGTGTAAAAAAAATATATTTGATTAAAGTTCATTCTAAGTTTTATTAAAAATGCATTTACTTTCTTTTAAAAAATCCGCAATTACTTTTTGGGCAACCCAATATATATACTTTATGGGATCGCAGACCAATATTTCGATATTCGCGCAATGACTAGATTAGTATACCCCTTCCTATGATGGTGGGTATAACAAAATAAAAGAAAAGAGAAATAAAATAATTCATTTTAATTTGAGCTTCTTTTGTTTGGTCACAAAATTTTTTCATTTTGTTGTTGTTCACATCCAGCTTAGCCCAATGATCTTTATTATTTTGCTTCTATTTTAAACAGAAAAACAAACAACAAAAACAATTAAGAGTTTCAGCTATGTGGTGTGTTAAATTTATTGGGGCGGGCCGCAGTGATCGCGATTTCGCCCTTTGGCAGTGGGCTCATCAGATTGCTATGCCACCAAAAGATTACACACTTCCATCTACTCACTAATAAGTAAGCAGTGCAATGGTAGAATCATGTCCTTCAAATGAAACGTTGGAACTTATTAGTCAATACTTTCTTATACGCAGTAAGAAAAAGGTCAAAAATCAAAAGCCAACATTTCCTCAATAAGAAATCTAACATCAACAACACACAAATTTCGGCGAAATCAGAACATAAATGCACATTTTATGGGCCCAAGACCTTAAATCGAGAGATCGGTCTATATGGCAACTATATCCAAATCTGCACCGATTGGTAACAACAACACAACTCACTGTCCGAAATCTCAGCAGAATCGGATTGGAAATGTGGCTTTTATGGGCCTAAGACCCTAAATCGGAGGATCGATCTATATGGGGGACTATATCAAGATATAGTCCGGTCGAACGCGTAGAGTTAGCCGTTGGAAATTTGGCACAGATACTTAATATTGGAGATTGCAAATGGGCCATATCGGTTCAGATTTGGATACAGCTTCTGTATAAACCCATCTCCCGATATGACTTATATAAATCTGATATAAATACTTGGAGCCAAGTATCTGTGGAGCTGCCCCACCTCAAGAAAGTGCCTATTGTACATTACACCGATGGGACTATATTGAAAAAAAAATAAAGGTCCGCCCAAAAAAAACAAGTAAAAAGGCATTAAATTCGGCCGGGTCGAACTTTGGATACCCACCAACTCAGGTGTATATGTAAACCCGTTGCAATCCGTTGAAAATTGGAAAACTTAAACACCCAAATTCGGCACGGACATTGAGTGGTCTAATAAATATAAGTCACTGTTCAATTTTGTAGAACAAAATATTGGTCTTTTTGGCAGCTATATCTAAATATAAACCGATCTGAACCATATAGGAATCGGATAATAAATGCGCTTTTTATAGGTCCAAGACTTTAAAAATAAGGATCGCTACATCTCGAGATGTCGGGAGGCTTAAACAAACTTACGAAATAGGGTTATAAATAAAGATTTTTTAGGCTTCAGACCCTTTATCGGCAGATCGGTCTACATGGCAGCTATATCCAAATATAGTCCGATCTAATCCATACTTAGGTCAGATGTCGGGAGACTTAAAATAAACTACTGTTTCAAAATTCAGCGCAATCGGATAAAAATTAAAGCTTTTATGGACTTCAGACCTTTTATCGGCAGATCGGTTTATATGGCAGCTATATCTAAATATAATCCGATCTGTACTATATTTGGGTTATATGTCAGAAAGCCTTAAACTACTCACTGTTTAAAATTTCAGCGTAATCGATTAAAAAAAAAGCATTTATGGGCATTAGACCCTTTATCGGCAGATCGGTCTTTATAGCAACAAGAACTTAACCAGCGCGCATCAAAAAACGTATCTGTGCCAAATTTCAGCTCAATATCACACTTTTTAAAGGCTGTAGAGTGATTACAACAGACGGAGGGACAGACACACGGACATCGTTAAATCATCTTAGAATTTTACAACGATCCGAAATATATATACTTTGTAGGGTCGGAAATTGATATTTCGATGTATTGCAAGCAGAATGACTAAATGAATATACCACCTATCCTACGGTGATGGGTATAAAAACGGGCATATAGACCATCGGACAAAATATGACTCAATTGAAAAGTCTTTGGAAGTGGAGTACAAATGTTGCACCAAGTGAAGTCAAATCCTTAAGTAAACTGAACCAGGAAAGACCTGTGGATCTGTGAGTACATTTATTACACGATTTGGCTTAGAGCAAATAAAGTAAGCTGTTCAAATTTTGCACAAGAACTTGGCATTAAACTAGGTCTGTTGTTTTTCGCATATAAGCCTATATACCGATTTGACTACATCAGCCTTACAGGGGCTCAATTATAACCCGTATGGCCTGAATTGTAGCACTTAATAATTTGCAATGACTTTCAACCCAAACACCATTTATGTTTTGCTTTTTTTCTTTTTGCTTTTATCGTAAAGGTGTAACGTTTCGCTTCAACATATCAAACGATAGCCATAAACGTTGTATTTTTGAAATAACTAATTCTGTTTATTGTAAACCCTTTAGCAGCTTGGTCTGCGGTTAAAGGATTTTCATTAGAGTAACACACAAATGGCTGCCAGGTACAAGAAAACACAATAAGAATTTCTAAGGCACATACATTGTTTGGTAACATTTACGCGATAAAGAAATATGCATTACATTGTGAGGAATATTTCTTTATTACTTATTTGTGCGAAAACAACAACAACAATTTTTTTGTTCTATTTATAGCATAACGAATACAGCAAATCATAATGCAAAACCCTAATAGGTTGTGCGAAAATGGAAGTCTATTAGTATAATTGTGTATCACAACATTGAAATAAATTCAAATTTATTTAGAAAGAGGTTGAATTACCAACTAAGAACTGCTTATAATTCGTAAAAGTTTGAGATTGAATTATGTAACGACATGAACTTGAGCTTGGCATCCTTTTCAATATACCCAATCCATTTTAAACGTTTGACGTTAAATTAATTTATAAATAGTTTAAATTAGATGAAACCCTGAATAAAATTTCTATATATCAAGAATGAAAGATATTGCCAGGGAAAAAAAATTATATTTGTCACAAATTCTTGCAAGAATATATCGCAAAAAACATATACTTTTATTGTAAACAAAGTCCTACGTTTTTCAGAAAAGAAGTTTAATTGACGGAAATTTCTTTTATGTCAAACGAATTATTCTTTGCATGTATAATCCCATACAATCGAGTTTCCTGATTTGTCTTTTTAAGTACCTAAAAGTTGATATCATTATTTGATTTGTCTGAAGTTTTGCTTTTAAAATAAAATAAGCTTCGATGAATTTTTTTCATAAAAAAATTAATCATTTAAATGAATGAAAATTCTGGTGTTGCTTGCAGTGCTTTTTATTACAATACTACTATGTGGAAAATTAAAATCTAAAATACTATGTGTCAAAATTGTGATTGAAAACTATTGTCATTAAGTTAAGTAAAAAGTTTCCTTAAAGTGGATTTAGTCCTCATTTTATGTTGATTTTTTTTTGTAATAGATTTTTTTCAATCCAGCATAGTTTGCTTCAGTACAGCAAAAACACGATAACTTTCGCCCATTAGCTTAAAAAATCGAAAATATCAGTAGCAGTTTTTCGAAATTATAAATGTTTTTTTTTTTACCATTTTAAAGGCATCCAAACAAATGGGTTTCAATCCATAAGCATTCAATTCCACAGCTCTTGAGGCACGTATCATTATTATGAGAATTGTCTTTTTATACGATTGCGAACCATTGTACCAGGGATGATTGTAAGCAGCATCAGCCACTTTTTCACTCTAAAAAATGGCTGAGTTTCAATCATGGATTCTTAGAAAGCTGGATTCTAAAGATTCTTACATAGGTGGCCAGTTGTTGTCCATAATAACAAATCAAGAAAAAATTCCCAATGGCACATGGCAAAAAGGCGCAATATTCCAGAAGTTCCCTGCCTAGACCTTGAGTTAAAGTGTAAACTCCAGCACAGCATAGAGTTGTAGCAATGGACATAAACACAATTAACAATAAAACACTGAAAAGATCTTTCACATTTTGACCAATGCTGCAAGTGGAAAAAATTTCTTAAATATTTTAAGTTCAGAGTCAATAACCAACCCAAGTGAAGTTCAACTTACTTTAAGACTATCTGATGTTTCTTAACAAATTCTGCTATGAATTGTTGATCTTTCTTCGGTGCACTTTCGTCTGGTTCATATTCTTCCATAATGCGAGCCAAATAGTTGAAGTGCATACACAATTGCATTGTAAAACACAATAGCCAAATATCGGGGCATACATTTGCGATTAAGACAAACTGCACATGAAATACCTCCATCATATAGGTGACCATGTACGAAAAAGGCCGTCGATGATTAAAACCATATGGAATATCATACAATTTGATATAAGCAAATTCAGCGTTTCCCAAGCCCACACGCAGGCAATCCACCAAATACATAACAACACCTTCAAGCAGCGGCGAGATTCCGATGAAGAAAATAGAACCCAAATACAAATAAATAACAATCAAAATTTTTTTAGGCCAAAAAAAGTCTATCACACGATACAAACGATGTTCAAGTGACGTTTTTGGATATATTTCCATAAGTTTCATATATACGTCTGCTGCATCTTTTAAACGCCATTTAAAGCACACAAATTTTGAGAGAGCAAAAACGGCATATTGCAATCCCGATATTAGCCTTAGCAATAAGGGCAAATCGGGCACTCCAAGAGCAATCAGCAAAAATACCTCCTTCGCTATGAAGGTGAGACAATACAATTGGCTTAGTAAACAAAACACTGAATTTAACATCAATAGCAATTTATGCCCCTTCGAGCGTTGAACTCCAAAGAAATGTTCACCAAAAATTAGAACCAAAGCATTTGGCAAATGACAAAAATCTGCAAAATCTTTTCGTGCTTCAAACGCTTGAATTGGAACGATGGATGCGGCCATTGCAGCAGCTCTTTATGGGTGCCGTAAGTGACTGTACATTTCTTCAGGAGTAGGAAACCAATCACTCGACCAATAAGAAACACATTCTAAAGACCAATTTGTGGTCTTTTTGATGCGGTTACATATTACTAATTGTCAAGCACACATTATTAGCATAATGGTGGGAAAGATGATGACATGGAAAAATTATAGGAAATTGGTTCTTTTCTTATTTTCATAAGAAGCACATATTTTTAGAAAATTAATTTATTTATTGTTTTCATAGAAAAGTTAATGTCTTTTATGAAAACTTAATTTTTCTATAAAAATTCATTTTTCTATAAAAATTCATTCTTGTGTGAAAAATTAATTTTTCTATGAAAAATTGATTTTTCTTTGACAAATTCATTTTTTCATGAAAAATTAATTTTTCTATAAAAAATTAATTTTTCTATGAAAAATTAATTTTTCTATGAAAAATTCATTTTTCTATCAAAAACTCATTTTTCTTTCAAAAATTTATTTTTCTATCAAAAATTCATTTTTCTATGAAAATTTCATTTTGCTATGAAAAATTAATTTTTCTATGAAAAACTAATTTTTCTACGAAAAATTCATTTTTCTATGAAAAATTCATTTTTCTATGAAAAATTCACTTTTCTATGAAAAATTCATTTTTCTATGAAAAATCCAATTTTCTTTGAAAAAATCATTTTTCTTTGAAAAAATCATTTTTCTATGAAAAAATCTTTTTTCTATGAAAAAATCATTTTTCTATGAAAAATTCATTTTTCTTTGAAAAATTCATTTTTCTATGAAAAATTCATTTTTCTTTGAAAAATTCATTTTTCTATGAAACATTCATTTTTCTATGAAAAATTCATTTTTCTATGAAAAATTCATTTTTCTATGAAAAATTCATTTTTCTATGAAAAATTCATTTTTCTATGAAAAATTCATTTTTCTATGAAAAATTCATTTTTCTATGAAAAATTCATTTTTCTATGAAAAATAAATTTTTTTATGAAAAATTCATTTTTCTATGAAAAATTCATTTTTCTATGAAAATTTAATTTTTCTATGAAAAATTCTCTTTTCTATGAAAATTCTCTTTTCTATGAAAATTTAATTTTTTAATGAAAAATTCTCTTTTCAATGAAAAATTCATTTTTCTATGAAAAATTCATTTTTCTATGAAAAATTCATTTTTCTATGAAAAATTCATTTTTCTATGAAAAATTCATTTTTCTATGAAAAATTCATTTTTCTATGAAAAATTCATTTTTCTATGAAAAATTCATTTTTCTATGAAAAATTCATTTTTCTATGAAAAATTCATTTTTCTATAAAAAATTCATTTTTCTATGAAAAATTCATTTTTCTATAAAAAATTCATTTTTCTATGAAAAATTCATTTTTCTATAAAAAATTCATTTTTCTATGAAAAATTCATTTTTCTATAAAAAATTCATTTTTCTATGAAAAATTAATTTTTCTATGAAAAACTGAGTGGTCAACTCCCAAAGACATACCAGATTTGTAGTCAACTCCCATTTTGTGACGTTGGGCATTCATACCCGTTTAAGGGGTTTTTGGGGTTGGAGAGGCCATGCAGCCACCTTGAATCAAATGCTTATTACAGATGTGTACTCAATTTTTATATCAGATTCTTACTCCACTTTCAAATACCTTTCATTTGATATCCATTTTGTCCCAATTGCTAAATATGTCATGATGGGGGTTTTTGGGCGGTGGGAGACTCCCCCGAACACTTGAGGATGAAATTTGTATACCAAGCTTAGATTCTACTCTTAAATACCTTTCGTTTGATACCCCTATTGCCCCAATTGGTAAACATGTCTGTCCGGATGGGTTTTGGGTTGGCGCGTCCCCCAGGGTATTTGACCGAAAAAATTTATACCAATTTCGTGTTTATGGGGGTACCATAAGATGGCATACAAAGTTTGGCTTAAATCGGTGCACCCATCTTCGACATCTGGCGTTTTTGAAAATCCGATTTCGCTGAAATTTGAAAGAGTGAGTTCTCTTAAGTCTCCCAACATCCGACCCAAATATGGTTCAGATTGGACAATATTAAGATATATGTAGCTGCCATATAGACCGATCTGCCGATTAAGGGTCTGAGCTCATAAAATCTGCATTTATTACCCGATTTCGGTGAAATTTGAAACAGTGAGTTGTCTTAAGCCTCCCGACATCCCACCCATATATGGTTCAGATCGGACCATATTTAGATATAACTGCCATATAGACCGATCTGCCGATTAAGGATCTGGAACCTATTAAAGCTGCATTTACTACCCGAATTCGCTGAAATTTGAAACAGTGAGTTGTCTTAAGCCTCCCAACATCTCACCCATATATGGTTCAGATCGGACCATATTTAGATATAACTGCCATATAGACCGATCTGGCGGTTAAGGGTCTGAGCCCATAAAAGCTGCATTTATTACCCGATTTCGCTTAAATTTGAAACAGTGAGTTGTCTTAAGCCTCCCGATAACCTTTCTGAATATGGAACAGATCGGAATATATTTTGATATAGCTGTCATAGGCCACTCTAGCGTAGAGGTTAGCATGTCCGCCTATGACGCTTGGGTTCGAATCCGGGCGAGACCATCAGAAAACATGTTCAGCGGTGGTTTCCCCTCCTAATACTGGCAACATTTGTGAGGTACTATGCCATGTAAAACTTCTCTCCAAAGAGGTGTCGCACTGCGTCACGCCGTTCGGACTCAGCTATAAAAAGGAGGCCCCTTTTCATTGAATTTTAACTTGAATTCCTTAGTGGAATGTTCATGGGCAAAATTTGCATAGCTGTCATATACCATAACCCATAATTACAAGATTTCTTTGAAATGTGAATCAGTGAGTTGTTTTAAGCCTTTCTCCATCTGACCCAAATATTGTAAAGATCGGACGATATTAAGATATAGCTGTCATATATACCGATATGCCGATTAGGGATCTGAAGCCCATAAAAGAGTTTTTTTATAAACCGATTTCGTTGAAATTTGATACAGTGAGTTGTTTTAAGACTCCCGTTATCCGACTCAAATATGAATCAGATCAGACTATATAGATATAGCTGTCAGCCAAAAGGCTGCGGTCACCTGCAGGGCATCCCATGCCCAAAAGAACTAAGGCGAACAATAGTAATACGGGTCCAGGAACCTTTGCTAAGGTCGATGGGTATAGATTGATGATGGTAGTTGTCGACAAGAGAGAAGAACAGTGCTGCATACCTAAGAAAAACTGGAGTGGAATAGTGAATGGACTGTCATCTGTATACTCTGGTGTCCTTATAAAATTACCTGGGCCTCCTCCAGTCGGCCGCGATACAGGTTCGTATTTGGGGCCGGTACAAACTATAATAATTGCTTTCGGGGACCAACGCTCATTTGAAATGCATCGTTAAGCCCTACGAAAGATTGGCGAGATCTGGCCAGGTGCAGCACTAGATTTAGATATGAAGGAAGATATTACAGATATTACTTTAGTCACTCTGTTACATCAACTAAGAACAGTAATGACAACACCAATGACTTTTACCACAATTATTTTTGCTATTGTTGTTGTGATGTAAATCAACATCTTATTTTCCTTAAGCAATGTCATGTTGGTAAGTTCTGGTTCTCGACCAATGGCAGCCGCTTGGATAACAAGAACTCCCTCAGATCCTGAATTCATACTTGGGAGGCTAAGGGACTGTAATACCAATCTTTCAACCAGCGACTGGAAGATTGGTAGATTGGATGAGGCTGATAGCAATCGGAGACAAGCAGTATTCGTACTTAACACCGGCTGTCAACAAGTCTAAACGAGTTGTATCCTACGGATTCAACAAGTTGAAGCTGAAGGTATATAGAAGCGGTATGGTTTGGGAAACAGTAGATTACTCAGAAGTTTTTGCTGAACACTTGCCTGAGGAACAATCAACCACATCTCTAATGTCTGGAGGATTGCAGGAGATTGAAAGTCACCCTTACCACGATCGGAACAGAAGAGGAAGGCGTCGAAACGGGACCCGACAAGCCCTGTGTGGGTGGGTCATCCGGTTGAATTGGGCTCAGGTCAGCGGTAAAGGACAGAACTCAAAAATTACTTTCGACAGCAGCATCTAGTAAGGCATATATGAAGGAAGTGTCCAGTGTTCTGAGGAAGAGTGTTTCCAACGCTTTCTCAACAGCTCCTGAATGGGTAAGGAAACTCGTCATGATATTTAGATATAGCTGTCATATATACCGATATGCTGATTAAGGATCTGAAGCCAATAAAAGATTTTTTTTTACAACCCGATTTCATTGAAATTTGATACAGTGAGTTGTTTTAAGCCTCCCGTTATCCAACCCAAATATGAATCAGATCAGACTTTATAGATATAGCTGCCATATACACCGAACTGCTAGGGCTCCAAGTCGGCGCTAAACCTACAATAGATGCTAGCCAAGAACATCTTACCACACCGCCCTTCTGCACAAATGCAGACATCCCACTGGCTATAGCTAACCACAGTACAGTCGATGTCGCTGTCATCTACAATTATGGCAGAGTCACCCCCGCTGTCAGTAAAGACTCGCATCCCCCCGGCAATCCTACAACACTACCATCCACTACGTACGGTTCCTGTACCAGCGCGACCTAGCAACCAGTGCTGCGCGTGACATGACCCAACTCCTGCGTCACCGCTCTAGACCGCTGGCAATTAAATTGTTTGGGGTCTTAATCAAATAAAAAGCGGATTTATTGCCCCTATTTAGATATAACTATGGATATAGTAGTGGAGTTATACTAAAATTATATCATTGGTGATGGGTATCCAAAGTTCGTCACAGCTGAACTTAAAACGTTTTTACTTGTTATATAATAGAAGGAGAAGATTCACTTTTCTATGCTCTGAAAAATTCATTTTTTATACCCACCAGCATAGGATGAAAGGTATACAAATCTAATCATTCCGTTTGTAATACCTCGAAATATTGATCAGGGGCCCCATAAATTATAGTCTTGATCGTCTCGACATTCTGAGTCAATCTAGCCACGTCCGTCCATGCGTCGGACCGTATGTCGGAATCACGATTGCGCTCCAACAAATGAAGATATCGGCTTGAAATTTTGCACAGATACTTCTTATTGATGTAGGTCATTGGAGATTGCAAATGGGCGATATCGGTTCAGATTTTGAGTATAGCTCCGTTATAAACCGATCTCCAGATTTGTTATTTTGAGCCAATGGAAGCTGCAATTGTTAACCGATTTGACTGAAATTTGCTGCGGATTGTTTTGTTAGGACTTTTACCAATCGAGCCAAGTACGGTTTAAATCGGTTAATAACCTGATATAGCTCCCATATAAACCGATCTGCCGATTTGACATCTTGAGACACTGGAAACCGTAATTATTATTTGATTTGGCTGAAATTTTGTACAATTTTTTTTTGCAGAATTTGTGGTGGAAGCCAAAATTCTGCAATGGAAGCTGCAATTGTTAACCGATTTGACTGAAATTTGCTACGGAGTATTTTGTTAGGACTTTCACCAATCGTGCCAAGTACGGCTTAAATCGGTCAATAAGCTGATATAGCTCCCCTATAAATCGATCTGCCGATTTATCATCTTGAGCCACTGGAAGCCGTAATTGTTATCCGATTTGGTTGAAATTTTGCACAATTTTTTTTTTTTTGCAGAATTCATGGTGGTGTTTTCCTGCCGAACTTTTTTGCTTGTTTACAATACGTCTATTCATCACCATAACATTCAAGTTTAGCCCACATATAACTCAAGAACAAGAAATATATCTTAATTAAAAATTCACACTGTCATAACCAGAACTTACCAGAATATGACATTCCTTAAGGAAAAGAAGATGTTGATTTACATCACAACAATAATAGCAAAAATAATTGTGGTAAAAGTCATTGGTGTTGTCATTACTGTTCTTAGTTGATGTAACAGAGTGACTAAAGTGAATGCCATAGGTCTGGAAGACAATCCTAAGTACCTCCTCATAGACATCAGAATACAATCAACAGAGACAAATGACATTAAAGATGACGACTGATGTCTGCTGTTTCACTATCAGGATATGCAAATGAAGGATGTACTCAGAGACACATAGGAAGAAGATACACATAGCAATATGAAGATATTTACCACCAAATGAAGAAAGGGTAGTCTTTTGGTAATGATTTTCAAATACTTTTGGAAATTTCCTATTTGAAGATAAATAGGATTTTAAAACGAATATTTTAACAGTGAGTTGTGAAAAATTCTCATATTTACGATATGCCTTTAATCGTCATTCCAATAACTGATACCCTTTTTATGGTACAATTTCAACGTATCCTTTCTATAAATGGGTGTTGTAATCAACCTTTTCTAAAGTTATGATGATTTTATTTGAGGTGTCTTCCATGAAAGTTTTTCTCTTCCTGATAATGTCACAAGGACTTACACATATTTTTCTATTGGGTTGCCCAAAAAGTAATTGCGGATTTTTAAAAAGAAAGTAAATGCATTTTTAAATAAAACCTAGAATAAACTTTAATCAAATATACTTTTTTTACATTTTTTTTTCTAAAGCAAGCTAAAAGTAACAGCTGATAACTGACAGAAGAAGGAATGCAATTACAGAGTCACAAGCTGTGAAAAAATTTGTCAACGCCGACTATATGAAAAATCCGCAATTACTTTTTGGGCAACCCAATATATGGCACAGTGCTTTAAAACCCTCATGAATACTAAGGTAAGGTAAAATGTTAAGAAATTGTTAAATTTTCCAAATATAAGAACCACATTCGCTTAAGAACACTGTTTTCACTATAAACATGGCCTTTCCTATGCAGAAAGACCCTCCCATTTATTCACCGTCGATAACCACAAATATGATTTAATAGTTAATTTGATAAAATGCCAATGCACAGCTCAATTGGGTGCGTAGTTCCATAGCTCGTTGTCGCGTCGGTATTCTATCATGGAATGCATTAAAAATTGATTAAATTGAACTCGTTAAAATAACGTATAGGAGTAATTTAGAACTATGGGACTACAAGTGAATGTCAGCAAGCCTCAAACGCTTTCAACAAATCGCAATAAAGTGTTTGGCCAAAGTAAATTTTAATGAAGGAGCTAGTTGGGTGGTGTGGCAGTTGATGCCTGATGGGTGGATGGTTAGATGGGTAGGTGATGTGGTTAGTTGCTTGGGTAGGTACTTGCTACGCATGACAGATTATAAAAACGAAGAGTTTTCAGAATAGTGAAAAAGAAAAGCATTTTCAAACCAGTAAGGAAAGGCAAACGTCGGGCGGTGCCGACTATAGAATACCCTACACCACCGAGTACACGTAATATTGGGTTGCCCAAAAAGTAATTGCGGATTTTTTAAAAAAAAAGTAAATGCATTTTTAATAAAACTTAGAATGAACTTTAATCAAATATACTTTTTTACACTTTTTTTCTAAAGATAAAAGTAACAGCTGATAACTGACAGAAGAAAGAATGCAATTACAGAGTCACAAGCTGTGAAAAAATTTGTCAACGCCGACTATATGAAAAATCCGCAATTACTTTTTGGGCAACCCAATACTTTTAATAGATAACACTTAATTTTGCACACGTATTGGGATGTCAATTTTGTAGAGATCGGACCAAAATTGTGGCTTCTACAGCTTTAAAAGGCCATATCGGATGAAAAATATATATGGGAGCTAAATCTAGACCGATTTTTATGGAACTTTTCACACATATGGACGTTGAATATAACGCTCGATGCCAAATTTTGTGAAGATGGGGCCAAAATTGTGGCTACTACAGCTTTAAAAGGGCATATCGGATGAAAGGTATACATGGGAGCTATATAAAAATCTGATCCGATTATGAAGAAATTTTGCACACATATTGAGACGTCACAAAAAGCACTTTGTGCCAAATTGTGTAATGATCGGACCAAAATTGTGGCTTCTACAGCCTTAATAGGTCAAATCGGAAGAAAGTTATATATGGGAGCTATATCTAAATCTGAATCGATTGAGATGAAATTTTGCACACATATTGGGACGTTACACGAAACATTTCATGCCAAATTTGGTAGAGATCGGACAAAAATTGTGGCTTCTACAGCCTTAAAAGGCCATATCGGATGAAAAATATATATGGGAGCTATATCTAAATCTGGACCGATTTTTATGGATCTTTTCACACATATGGAAACGTTGAATAAAACGCTCCATGCCAAATTTTGTAAGGATGGGACCAAAATTGTGGCTTCGACAGCCTTAAAAGGCCATATCAGATGAAAAATATATATGGGAGCTATATCTAAATCTGAACCGATTTAGATGACATTTTGCACACATATGGGGACGTCACACGAAACATTTCATGCCAAATTTGGTAGAGATCGGACCAAAATTGTGGCTTCTACAGCCTTAAAAGGACATATCGGATGAAAAATATATATGGGAGCTATATCTAAATCTGGACCAATTTCTATGGAATTTTTCACACATATGGAGATGTTGAATAAAACGCTGCATGCCAAATTTTCTAAGGATGGGACCAAAATTGTGGCTACTACAGCTTTAAAAGGGTATATCGGATGAAAGGTATACATGGGAGCTATATATAAATCTGATCCGATTATAAAGAAATTTTGCACACATATTGAGACGTCACAAAAAGCACTTTGTGCCAAATTTCTTAAAGATCGGACCAAAAGTGTGCCTTCTACAGCGTTAATAGGTCAAATCGGACGAAAGTTATATATGGGAGCTATATCTAAATCTGAATCGATTGAGATTCAGATTCGATTTTGCACACATATTGGGACGTCACACGAAACATTTCAAGCCAAATTTGGTAGATATCGCACCAAAATTGTGGCTCCTACAGCTTTAAAAGGGCATATCGGATGAAAGATATATATGGGAGCTATATCTAAATCTGAACCGATTTCAATAAAATTTTGCAAGCATTTTGGGTCGTTAAAAAAAACACTTCGTGGCAAATTTTGTAAGGATCGGACCAAAATTGTGGCTTTTGGCAGTTTTAAAAGGGCACATCAGATGAGAGATATTTATGGGAGGTATATCTAAATCTGGACCGATTTTTTCCTATATCAATAGCGTTCGTCCTTGAACCATGAAAGAGACTTATGCAAAATTTTGTGAAAATCGGACAACAAATGCGCCCTGTACCTTGATTACAAGAATACATGGATAGACAGACAGACGGACATAGCTAAGTCGAATCAGGAATTGATTCTAAGCCGATCCGTATGCTTATCGATGGGTCTAGCTCTTATCCTTCTTACCTTCTTAGCGTTGCAAACACATGCACAAATCTATAATACCCTGTACCACAGTGGTGGTGTAGGGTATAAAAACATAATCTCATACGTTATTCGTAATAACATTAATGCCTCAGATATCATCCTACACCGCCCTATTACAGCTACACTGAAAGAAAATTAAAATTTGACAAAATATTTGAGGAAAATCGGAGGCCACCGTAGCGCAGAGGTTAGCATGTCGGCCTATGACGCTGAACACCTGGGTTCAAATCCTGGCGAGAACATCATATAATTTTCCACGATGGCTATCCCCTCCTAATGCTGGTGACATTTGTGAGGTACTATGCAAGAGGCAAACAGCGACAACCATGATGGACCCGAGAGATGGTTGGTCTAAGGAAGGACTGCAGAAAATTCTTCAACAGGAGGAAAGCCACACGATTGGGCCATTTATAAGGCTTAGCTAAGAACATTTGAGGGCTAGCTGAGAAAGGCTCAAAACAAATCCTGGGTATAATACTGTAGCTCCGTGGAGGATCCTATTCTCGAGACCTATTACGGTGGGATGCATTCAGAAGTCAGAGAATGTATGGCCAATATCTAGTGAGGAAACATTGGAATTACTCGTTGATACATATTTCCCGGGAAACTGTCCAACGGACAACGTGGCGCCAGAAGAGATTGGCACTGGCATGCATTCGTCGAATATAGTTGGGGACATTGTATCTAAGTTGAAAATTATTTGGGCAATAAGAAGATTTTACTCCTTTTAGTCGACAGGCTCTGATGGTGAATCACCAGATGGGTCAGCAGAGGAACACCACAAGGAGGTGTATTGTCTTTTCTACTTTGGAATATAGCCATTAACAAAGTTTTCCAGCACTCTTAGAGATATACTTCAGGAAAAATATCGGAAAACATGCTGACAGATTAAAGGTAGCAACTAACGACTTTTGCAAAAGCTGTGGAGAGGTAGAGGAAGAGGAGACTATAGAACATCTCCTGTGCGTGTGTCCCGCACTGGCAGTCAGAAGGAGTTCCACTTTAGGTTCTCATTTCTTTGAGAACTTGTCTGATTTAGCGGATGTGAACATTCGAAAGTTGTTGAGCTTTAATCTGGATGGTTTAACGGTTGTTGTTGTAGCAGTGTGTAGTACACATAGCTGAATCGAATCAAAAAGTGATTCTGAGTCGATTGGACTCCATTGAAAAGCAAAAGAATGTAGACCCCGAAGAACCTTTCAAACGTTCAAAGTATATTTTTAAACTCAGAGAAATAACTTTTCGAATATCAGCAAATTCAAATTTTTTGTTGATTTTACTAACAAATTTCTCTAAGTGTAACTTTTTTTGCACCATGGTACCCAACCCTTTGAAGCCAAAATGCGACCATAAAACCTAGAAGTTAGGATTACAAATATAAGGACAATGGCAGCCCGTTATACGCACCGGATTGAACCGATGGAGTTCTTCACCGGCAAAGGCTGCCGCCTCAGTGTATAACACACTGCTACAACAACAAATGTAGGAAAATTTTTGTTCTGTGTATTGTAAAAGAGGGCACAGCAGAGCATGTCTGGGTGGGCTAGTCTTATATATAAAATTCAATTTGTGTTTGTTTCTTTGTCGGTTTGTTTGTTTAAAATAGGTTCCGTATAGACTCAAAAACGGCTGAACCTATTACCTTGAAATTTTCACAGATTGTGTAGGTTGGTCTCGAAGGAAACATAGGCTATATAATTTTTTGATATCGTGAGGAGGGCGGACCCTCCCCCTTACCCCAAAAGAACTACCCAAAAATAAAAGTGGACCCATCGAGACAATATGAGATTCAAATGAAATATATTCAAAAGTAGAGTACGAATTTCATAATAAAAGTAGGGTCCAAGTACCTGGGGGCCCGCCCCAGCCCCAAAACCCCTTAAAATAGGTTTATTTGACGATCATGACAATATGGGACTCAAATTGAAGATATTCGCGAGTAGATTACGAATATGGTCAGGAAATAGGAATAGGCTTTATAATTTATCGATAACGTAAGGGGGTGGACCCTCCACTGTTACCCCAAAAACACCAACCAAAATCAAAAGTGGACCGATAAGGACAATGTGGGTGTCAAATGAAAAGTATGCGGGAGTAGATAACGAATCTGTCATACAAATTAATGTCGAAGTATATAGGGTCACCCCAACCCCACAAAAATTCCCAAAAAAAGGGCACATTTGCCAATCACGGATATATGGGACTCGGTTTGTGTGTTCCGTATAGACTGAAAAACGGCGGAACCGATTTTCTCGAATTTTTCGCTTATTGTGTAGGTTGGTCTGGAAGGAAACATTGGCTTTATAATTTTTCGGTGTCGGAAGGGGGACGGACCTTCCCCCTTTTGCCAAAAATACAACCCAAAATCAAAAGTGGGCCGATCGGGACACCATAGGTATCAAATGAAAGGTATTCGAGAGTAGAATACGAATAAAATTTTAATCTAGGTACCCATCGGTCCGACCTAGACCCAAAACACCCTCCAAACGGTTCATATATACCGGCCGTGGCAATATGGGGCTCAAATTAAAGGAATGTGGAAGTGCAGCACGAATTTGATATCCATATTTGAGTCGAAATGTCTGAGGTGCCATCCCTCCCCTAATGAGAACATTACCCTAAGGAAGAACATTACCACCAGGATCCGAGAAAGGGCAAATTCTCACCCATCAATGAGTGCTTTCCGATTCAAATTTAAACTCAATGATAAGGGACCTTTATTTATAGCCGAGTCGGAACGGCTTCCCGCAGTGCAACACCTCTTGGGGGAACATTTTTTAAATAACCATGCATGGCATTGTGCCTCGCATTATGAGGGAATAAACGCCGCCTTGTCCGATGGATACGAACGCGTTCAGCGTCATAGGCTACAATGGCACGAATTCGATATCTGCATTCAGGGCGAAGTGTCCCCACCCTAAAAAGATATTAAAGAGTTAGAGAAGGCGCAGCGGAGCGGGCCCGGTTCGGTAAGTAAACAATCAGGTAATGAGGATAATTTTTTAATGGCCTAGGATCAGTTGCAAATATGATGATGGTGCTCTCCTTTCAGTTTTTGATGTTTACAATTTAAAAATTATTTTTTTAAGGACACTTAATAAGCTGACCTTGTCATCCAGATACTCCAACTCCTACGTCCCTAACAATTTCTTTTAAATTTTCAAATAAACACCCTACTACAAATTGCTTTTGGCTATTAATCATCCTTTGTGCCAACATTTGGTGAATATTGGGTTGCCTAAAAAGTAATTGCGGATTTTTTAAAAGAAAGTAAATGCATTTTTAATAAAACTTAGAATGAACTTTAATCAAATATATAATTGCAATTTTGTCCGATAACCTTTTGCCATCTTCCTGGCAAATTTAGTATTCCACGCTCATAGAACTTCTGGCCTTTATCTGCAAAAAACTGAACCAAGTGCGATTTTATAGCCTCATCATTGCCGAAAGTTTTACCATTTAAGGAGTTCTGCAAAGATCGAAATAAACGGTAGTCTGATAGTCCACGCTCATAGAACTTCTGGCCTTTATCTGCAAAAGACTGAACCAAGTGCCATTTTATAGCCTCATCATTGCCGAAAATTTTACCATTTAAGGAGTTCTGCAAAGATCGAAATAAACGGTAGTCTGATGGTGCAAGGTCAGGGCTATATGGTGGATGCATCAAAAGTTCCCAGTGTGCGGTCTAGCGTTGTCCTGGTGGAATGACACCTTTACGATTGACCAATTCTGGTCGCTTCTCCTTGATGGCTGTATTCAATTTGTCCAATTGTTGACAGTAAACATCCGAATTAATCGTTTGGTTCCTTGGAAGCAGCTCACAAAATTTACCACACCCTTCCAATCCCACCAAACAGACAGCATAACCTTCTTTTGGTGAATATCAGCCTTTGAAGTGGTTTCAGCTGGTTCACCATTCTTGGACCATGATCGTTTTCGACTAACGTTGTTGTAAACAATCCATTTTTCATCTCCAGTTATGATTCGTTTTAAAAACGAATCGAATTCATCGCGTTTAAGGTGCATATCACAAGCGTTGATTCGGTTTGTTAAATGAATTTCTTTCAATACATGTGGTAGCCAAATATCAAGCTTTTTCCCAAGTCCAAGACTTTTTATGTGATAATGAACGGTTGATTTTGGTATATTTAACTTCTTTCCTATCTCATGCTCAGTTACATGACGATCCAATTCGATTAATGCTTTGATTTGGTCATCATCAACTTCATTTGGCCGACCTGAATGTGGCTTATCTTTAAGTGAAAAATCTCTAGAACGGAATTTGCGAAACCAATTTTGACACAATTTTATTACTATACACATCTCGTAACTTTTTAGCAACCTGCTTGGCGTTTTTTCCTTTACGGAAATAATAAAGTAAAATATAACGAAAATGCTCCTTTGTGGGCTCCATATTAAAATTGACGCCAAACAAACAAATGTAAACAAAATTTCGCGCACTTTTTTCTAAAGCAAGCTAAAAGTAACAGCTGATAACTGACAGAAGAAAGAATGCAATTACAGAGTCACAAGCCGTTGGAAAAATTTGTCAACGCCGACTATATGAAAAATCCGCAATTACTTTTTGAGCAACCCATATGTATTGGGTTTTTTAATAAAACATGTATGGCTATTTTTCTCAGTGTATGCACCCAAACATAAACGAACACCAGCATAGATAATTAAATGTAATCATAAAGTGAAAATTGTCATTGAATAACTAAAGTCAATGAGAGTTACAGAAAGACAAACAGACAGACGGAGGGAAGGACAGACAACCAGACAAACAGCCAAGTAGTACTTTAGTGTTGCAATGTCTCTTTTAATTCTGGAAGCTCATAAAGTTTCTTTATGATCTGCTTTGCAGCTACATTCAACGTTCCCCTAAGCCGCCTTGTATGCTCCCATATATCATTGAATGTGTAGCAAAATTATTGTCAACCATCTTTAAAGATGAACATCAAGTTTATGAGTCGTTGTCATCGTTGCCAATGTCTATGACTGGTATGACTGACTCTTCTGTAAGTCAATTTCAAGTCATTACATCTTATCATACTCTTCACAAAGTTATAAGAAACTGCAAATTCTGAAAAGCAAGGCGATAGAAGGGGATTGAAGTGCCAGAAGTATCTTCTTGTACCATATTTATATTGTCGTTAATCGGATCTGGAATGTGTTCGTACATCTCATACAGCTTCTGGCTGTGGGCTTGGTGCAAGGCAGAGTAGTTTTTATTTAATAAAACCAAAAAGTGGGAAGGCAATAAACAAACAAAAACAAAAAAGAGTTCAGGGTGCTTTGGTTGAACTTTTTCATCAATTTCTTAATAATTTATTCTATGAAGAATGCTTTCAATTAAAACTTGCCTTCTTCTTCTTTTTGTTCTTCTTGGGCAGAAGCATCAAAACCCCAACAGTACAGAAATATAACCCAAAACAATGAAGCAGCGGACAATAAAATCATCAATGACAGATGAGAGAGAGAGTTCCTCAAGTATCTTTTTTTTAACAAGCAGTAGTGGGCTTCATAATTATGAATGAATGATTTTATTGTATGGAGACAACATTTAGCAAATTCTAATTACTCCCATTAAAATGTCTGTCTTTCAATTAAATATTGAATTGAGACTTTGATCTGACAGAAGCTTCTTTGTTTGGTTGACCATCATGGAGGTAAAGACATGGTCTTTTTTGGAGATTTCGTGAAGCAATTAAAATTTTAAAGCAGGTTGTAATACAGGTGGGAAATTTTCAAACGATACAACAGCTTCTGCACTAAAGTCATCTACCTACCCAAGTGTGTACAGCGGTCAAAAAAAGTATTCATCATTCAATGTTTTTTTTTTAATAAGTCTACAAAAGACAATTGGAATAAAAACATATTAAACTAATGATGCAGTAGTGCTTGTGTGATATATATGTACACAATTTCATTGTTTTTAAAGAAAAAAATAGTATTTATTGGAACAAAAAGGGCCATTTTACAGCTGAACACAAAAAATTAAACAAAAAAAGTATTCATCATTGCAAAAAAACAAAAAAATAAATAACATAATTTAAAAAAATTAATACTTTGTTATTCGACCACCGCGTCTTATAACTTCTTTTAAACGGTTTGACATCGATTGGACTAATTTAGCGGTTATATTTTGGTCTATATTAGTCCATTCCTCCATTATCACCTGTTGCATTTGACTCTTGCTCGAAAAATTGCGCGTTCTCAATTTGCGTTCGAGATGTTCCCAAAGATGTTCAATTGGGTTCAAGTCGGGACTTTGAGGAGGAGTTTTAATGACTTTGGGGCAGTTATACAGCATCCACATCTTGGTATTTAAAGCAGAATGTTTGGGGTCATTATCTTGATAATATTGAAAGTTATTACCAAGCCCAAGTTTTACAGCACTATCTTTTAAATTCCTCTTTAAAATGTCAATGTAATACTTATGATCCATTACTCCATTAATAATTTCAAGATTTCCCGCTCCTGAAGCCGCCATACACCCCCAAACCATTAAACCACCTCCACCATGTTTTACAGTAGCAACTGTGTTTCGTTCTTCAAGCTCTGTATTTGGTTTTCTGTACACTATGACCTTTCCATCGCACCCAAAAAGATTAAACTTGCTCTCGTCTGCAAAAATGACTGTTTTCCAAAATGATTCGGGCTGTTTTACATACATTTTTGCGAAGTTTAGCCTTTTCACTCGGTTTATTTTATTTATAAAGGGCTTCTTACGTGCAGTTCTTCCTCTGTAACTATGCCTTTTGAGTGTATTTCGAATTGTTTGTGTAGTAACTTCCTTCCCTAAATATTCCATAGTGTTTTTACGAAGAATGGTCGCATTTGTCTTCGGAGTTTTCTGAACTTGCCGCACTAGCCAACGCACATCTCCAACTGAAAGTGCTTTTGGTCGACCAGATCTTGGTTTATTGTCAACAGTTTTCGTTTCTGTCCACTTTCTGATGATGGATTGTATAGTAGATCGTGGTCTATTTAATATTTCACTGATAGTTTTTTGAGTTAAACCATTCCTGTGGTGTTTTATTATCAAAACTTTTACCTCATCAGAAACCTCGTTTTGCTTACGACCCATTTTGACAAAAACTATATTTTCAATGAAATTAAATATTTGCTGTCAAGGGCAAAGCCTCCTTTACTAAATAAAACAGATAAGGGGGATTCCCAAATAATATTTGAATTTGACTTTGATGATAGCACATCAATGATGAATACTTTTTTTGTTCTGTTTTTGGTGTTATTATATAAAATTGCATTTTTTGCACTAATTAAATTTATTTTTTGAATTTATTTTAAAACATATTACGAAAAATAAACTATTGCATAAAACTGCATTATTTGTTTACTTTAAATTTTCTTCAATTACCCAAAATAAGTGAATTTATTATCAATTTTGCTAATGATGAATACTTTTTTTGACCGCTGTAGGTGTAAATTATAAATTTGCCCAGGAATATACCATTAAGAAGCAGGTGCAAACTTCTCACATATCAAACGAGTGCTGTCCGATTCAAGTTTATGCTCAATGTTACAGGGCCTTCTTTTTATAGCCGAGTCCGAACGACGTGCCGCAGAGCGACAACTCTTTTGGGAGAAGTTTTTATAGGGCTGACATGCCATTTATTTAAAGGGCATAGTTTCTTATAAATGTCGCCAGGAGGGGAAATTTTTTTCTGATATTTTCGACAGGATTTGAACCCAGGCGTGCAGCATCATGGTCGGACATGCTAACCTCTGCGCTACGGTGGCCTGTTCCCCCTTTAAGTGTGCTGGTACATACTACAATACAGTGTTCGCCTTTTTTCGCATCATGGGAGAGGCACATCTCGGAGTTGGTTCACCACACGCTTCTGGTCCGTGCTGGGATTGAAAAGAACCCGGACCCTGGTTCTGTTCGGTTTGCCAGAACGGCCTCCATCATCGGTCGGTGTAGGTGAGGTGTATCCGGTGCATGGAGTGGGTACATTTGCGATCTTGCTCTGGCCTTACATCACGATTCACGGGAAAACTATGAGCACCACACAGTCTGGAACTTTGAGCTCCGACTTGTGTTGTGTCCATCGTTACCACGGGAAGCTTAGCTGAAAGCTACCGGGCGCGTCCACTAGTTGCGGATGGTGGAAAGCTCCGTTGTTATGCGGAGTAGCTGCAAATGCGGCCGCGTGCAGTCAGCAATTTTCGAGAGGAGAGCCTCAGTGAGGAGTCAGATGGCACTGGCTCTTAATTAAATACTGAGTGCAATAAGACTCGAGATGACAAGGCGAGTTATTGGCGCCTTTAAATTACCAATGGCCAACACCAGCGTCTGTTCCCAGGTTAGGGGCGGCTGGAGACGAGCGTAGGATCTTGGAGCAAGCGGCTCCCCAACTATGGGAGTATGCAAATGCAAATTTTGCCCATGAACATTCCACTAAGGAACAGGGGCAAACTTCTCACATATCAATGAGTGCAGTCCGATTCAAGTTTTTAGGCTCAATGATAAGGGGCCTCCTTTTTATAGCCGAGTCCGAACGGCGCGCCGCAGTGCGACACCTCTTTGAAGAGAAGTTTTACATGGCATAGTACCTTCCAAATGTTGCCAGCATTAGGAGGGGAAAACCACCGCTGATATTTTTTTCTGATGGTCTCGCCAGGATTCGAACCCAGGCGTTCAGCGTCATAGGCGGACATGCTAACCTCTGCGCTACGGTGGCCTACTATGGGAGTACAGTCACACTGAATATGTTGCAAGGTGCTGTGCGAACATAGACAACAGTGGGTCACAAGCGTCGTCGTCGGAATATGTGACCCCCCGAACTCTCCCGTGCGACAATATACGCAACAGCAGCATCCCAGCTCCAATATTGCCATACCAGTGTCGGGAAGTCTCCGTGGCAAGATCGAAGAGATTGTGGATTTTATGAGTCGTAAGAACATATTGGTTGCAGCGATCCAGGAGACAAAGCTGACCAAAACCTCCAGCTTGCACAGTTGTCACGAATACAATGTGCCACATAAGGAACGCTCAATGAATGGAGGTGGGGAATTGGGAATTTAATGCGCATCACATTTCATGACATTCTCACCTAAGTAACGAGCAGCTGGGCATACCTTTGGCAGAGCAGATTGAAGGCTCCTCGTTTTCCACGGTGAATAAGGATACTCCCAATAGGATTACGAGGAAGTGTAGCAGCTCGCCAGACATTTCCATTGTATCCCCTGATATCCTGAGTGACGTATCCTGGCAAGCCGTCATTTTTTTGGGATCAGACCAACGCCCCATAATTCTTACCAACATTACCTTTGAGAGCCGGACGTTTATCTATCAGAAGAAGACCGATTGGGCTGGCTTCAGAGAGTATACCAACCGCCGCTTCAGTGAACTGCCAGCACCCTCGGATGTGCTAGTGGCCGAGAGGAAATTCCGAGACATCATTAACGCCGCAGCCGCTCGCTTTATACCAGTCGGTCGAATACCCCGAGCGAGGCCCAATTTCATCGGCGCAGGCAGTGCTACTTGCAGACGAGCGTGATGGGATTCGTTGTATGAACCCACCAAGCCCAGAATCAGCGAGCTGAATCTGGAAACAAACAGGGTAGTCAACGAACATAAGAGGAATTTGTAGCTGGAACACTTGGAGCAATATAACTTAGGCACCAGTTTAGGCAAGCTGTGGTCTACTATTAAGTCACTCTCGAACCCCGGTAGACGGGATGACAGGACCTGTGTCACTTTTGGCGACGTAACCGTGACTGATTCGAAGAGATGCGCCAGGTTGTTCAATTATCAAACATCCCGAGAGTGATACAGCAAGGAGGAGAGCCATTCGCCGTATCCGTGGTCTCCGAGCCGATGGACAGCCATCATAATTTACCATGAGCGAAGTTACGAACGTCATTAATGGCGCCAAGTCATCCAATGCGTTGGGCCCCGACGAAAACTCAACACTGATGATGAAGAATCTGGATTAACCTGGAGTTAAGTACCTTACCACTGTCCCCAACCTGTCTTTGAACACCCCTTTAGTTCCGGATGTCTGCAAAATGGGCAGAGTGATCCCGCTACTGAAGCGTGGAAAGGACCCCAGTTTGGGGAGTCATACAGACAAATCTTCCTTCTCATAGCAGTAGCAAAGACACTTGAGGCATTACTCCTCCCGGGCCTCGTAGGAGAATTTTCATGCGCCGAGCATCAACATGGACTCCGAAGAGTGCATAGCACAACAACTGCTTTGCATGCCATCACCGCACACATTTGACTGGCTTCAATCAGCCCAGGCCATGTGATTGGACGGTTCTAGTGGCACTGAACCTATTGAAGGCGTTCACCACGGTCAGCCATGCCAAACTGTTTGAGGACATAGCCATCACGTCCTTGCAGCCAGGCCTGAAACGCTGGCACGCAAATTATTTGTGTCGTTTGTGGAATTTAGGAATAAGAAGTCGAAGCACCGTGGAGTTAAAAGGGGAGTTGCCCAAGGCAGGGTGATATCTCCGACACTGTTTAAACTCTACCTATCCTCAATTCTACCTCCTCCAGACGTCATAGAGATCGTATCATATGCGGACGATTGCACGATCATGACAACAGGCCCCCAACCCATTGTTGACATCTGCAATATGTTAAACGTCTAGCTCAACGTTGTTGTCCTAGGTACAAAGGACCGTCTGGGAACCAATAGAGGGGGACATAATCGCAGAGTTATGATAGACAATAACCTCTGAACGCCGGACGTATACCCCTGATCGACCTGTATCGACAATCTATTCGAGAAGACCAATACCCTTAAAGTTAGGCATCATTATGAGCTCCTAATCAATTTCTTCTGTGCTGCCATCGGAGATTACCAATCTGGAACCTCTCCAAGGTGTGGCAGGATCTGGGGGTTTTGAGACACACACATCGCCGATCTATAACCTCACACCACATAACGGGCTTGCAGGACATTCATCACGATGCTTAAAACTTTGTCATGCCAACTGAAAAAAAGTCCTTGGTGGACGCCCACCGCCCATTGCAAATGATGACGAGAAAAATCAGGTATTCTGGCCCAATTCAGATCCGGATGATATAGCGAAAACAAGTAAAAGCGTGGTTGGTTCGGCCGGAAGCCCACCACCATGGATTCTGCTTAACTATTGGAACTATATCTAGTTATATACCGATTTGGACCGTACTAGCCACAGTTGTTGAGAGTCATAACAGAACACTTTGTGCAAAATTTCAGCCAAAACAGACAAAAATTGTGACTTCCAAGGGCTCAAGGAGTCAAGTCGGGAGATCGGCTTAAATGGGAGCTATATCAGGTTATAGACCGAATTTAACCATATTTGGCACACTTATTGGATGTCATGACGTAATACTCTATGCAAAATTTCAGCCAAATCGGATAAAAATTGTGGATTCCAGGGGCTCAAGAAGTCTAATCGGCAGATCGGTTTATATGGGAGCTATATCAGATACTTGACCGATTTAGACGGCACTTAGCACAATAGTTAAATTTCGGACAAATCGAATGAAAATTGTGTCTTCCAGGGGCTCAAAAAGTCTAAGCGGGAGATCGGTTTATTGGGGAGCTATATCAGATTCTTGATGGAGTTGAACGGTACTTCGCACATTTGTTAAAAGTAATAACAGAACACTAGGTGCAGAATTTCAGCCAAATCGGTTATTTAAAGGAGCCAATAACTCGCCTCGAACATCATAAGCACTCAGTAATTGTGCTGTGCCTTCCGACCTCTCACTGAGACTCTCCGCTCGACACCACTGATTGTCCGCAACTACAGTTGCAACTACTCTTATGAAGCATTCCACAATCTGCAACCGTTAATGTGACCGTTAGGCCGCAACTAGACATCTCACGACGCCCATGAGCACCACACAGATTGGACCTCAAAGTTCCAACCTATGTGGCGCTCACAGCTATCCCGTGCTGGGCCCTTTTCCTATATGCTCTGTTATAAAATCTACGGATCTCTTTGCATGCGTGGAGAAAGGCATCTCGGAAATAGGTGTCATAGCTTATAATAGTATGTAAGACAGTTGTTACCAATAATCTTGATATGCAAATGCAAATTTGCCCATGAACATTCCATTAGGAACAAACTACTCACGTACCACTGAGTACTGTCCAATTAAATATTAAGCTCAATGATAAGGGGCTTTCTTATATCGCGGAGTCGGAACGGCGTACCACAGTGCAACACCTCAAAATCGATGGAAAAGTTTTTCCTTTCCTTCTGTAAAATTTTAATCGAATACAAAATTCATTTCAACACCTTAGGTTTCTTTCTACATAACTGTACTGAAATGTCCTTAACCGCATCTTTATTTGCAACTACTTAACAATCTATCAACAGAGGATATACAGAAAATAAACAATTTAAAGGAAGCACGAACATATCCTTCTTTTTACTTGGGATCTGTTGGCAACTTAAAGCCCACCATATCAGCAGTCTCTCTTACTGTCCTTTCACCCCGCCCATGAAACTCCTTATATAGCTCATTGTATTTACGGATGCTGGACAAATAGGTGAGATAGGTCTGTCCCAAAGACAGTGCCTCATCTCGAGCTTTGCACAATTGTTGGTCGGTAGTTTGGAATTTCTTATATTGACCCAATATGTAGCGGGAGGCGAGTGAATGTTTGATGCAGCCATTTGGAGATGCGGCGCGAAGCTCTTGTAGTAATCCACGCAAGGTTTTTGTAGCGGCCATGCTGTATTGAAAGCAATAGATTATTTATAGTAATCCTTTTTTATGGTGTTACATTTTTTAGTTCTCAAAAAAAACTTACATGATTATTGCCAAACACAGATTCGATAATAACAGCTGTTTTGTTCTGACGGCTGCGTAAAATGTCAATTGGCTGCCGGCAGTCATTCAAATTAAATGATAGCCCAGTTATGAAAGTTACTCGCTGTATTGAGTAACGAGTAAAGTAGTATTTTAAACCGTTAAAAATCAATTTTATATCACCTTCACTAAACATTTTATAAAAGTGAATAGTGGAATGCTCCATCCGGAGTAGCTGTAACTGCAGTCGCGGACAATCAGCGGTATCGAGCGGAGAGTCTCAGTGAGAGGTCGGGTGGCACCGGCTCTTGCACAAATACTGAGTGCCTACGATTCTCGAGTTATTGGTGCCTTTAAATAACCAATGACCAACCTGCTCCCGCGGCGATCGGTCCTTTAAACCGGAACAAGTGTGCTCACCTACAGGAGTTTGAAGAGGATCTCCACCTCCATATGAAAATGTGGTTACAACGACAACAACATAAAAATGAACTGTATGTGGTCCCGTTATCGCCAAAAAGATGAGTATAACCAAAACATCAAAAGTAAAGGCTTGGGTTGTATCGTCTTTTCGAACTGGTATGGAGATTGACTTAACGTTACCAAAAAAAACATACCAATATCCCGGCACCGAAAAGCTATATGCACCACACACGGCACCGAATAACTATGAACACCACAGCCGGCACGGGATAACTATGAGCACCACACCGACTGGAATGTGGTGGTCTTCATCGTTATCATGAGCTGAGAACTGCTGGGCGTGTCCATAGGTTGCGGATAGTGCCCGATACCGAAAAATTATGAGCACCACACCGGCGGGAATTTGAGCACCAATCTTGGTGGTGTTCATCGTTATCATGAGAAGCTCAGCTGAAAACTACTGGGAGTGTCCACAGGTTGCGGATAGTGCCATGCCCCATACGGAGTAGCTGCAATTGCGTTCGCGGGCAATCAGCGGTGTCGAGTTGTTGTTGTTGTAGCAGTGTTTTGTACACCGAGGCAATGGCCCTTGCCGATGAAATTTTCCATCGGGTCAATCCGGTACGTACAACCGGCTGCCATGGGATTTTTGTTGTTGTTTTAACCACATTTTCATGTGGAGGTGACGATCCTCGTCATGTCCCTGCAGTCTAGCAAGTTCGTTTCGGTCCCAAGGACCGATCGCCGCGGAAACAGTGTGGCCACTGGTTATTTAAAGGCGCCAATAACTCGCCTTGTCATAACGAGCATCATTGGCACTTAATATTTGCGCAAGAGCCGGTGCCGCCCGATCTCGACTGCCGTTGCAGCTTCTTCATATGGAGCATTTCACTATCCGCATCCTTTGGACGCGCCCGGTAGCACGCAGCTAAGCTTCTCTTCACAGCAGTGAACACCACACAGATCGGACCTCAATGATACAACCTGTGTGGTACTCACAGCTACCCCGTGCCATGGGATTGGTGTCGAGTGGTAAGTCCGGGCGAGAGGACAGGTGGCACCAGCCCGTGCTTATATACTGAGTGTCTATGATCCTCGATATGACAAGGCGAGTTATTGACGCCTTTAAATAACCAATGGCCTCCAACTTCCCACAGCGATCCGCCTATAGTCAGGAACGAGCTCACCTACAGGAGTTTTGACGAAGATCGCTGCCTCCGCATACAAATATGTGGCTACTACTACAACAACCAAAACAACCAATACAGACATTTAAGTTACAATGCTTCAAGTTCTTTGTTTTCCGATATTTCCCAACTACATTGAATTGCATTCTCTCTATCCAGACATTCCGCTTATGTTCATTAATCACCTAAATGATTTCTAATGTCAGTTCTCAAATTCTAGAGTCCTTATAATTGAAGCCTGAATTTTAATCGATTTGACTAAGGTTTATTGGGCGAAGGACATTTATGGAAAAATTGAACGAAAGTATTTTTTTTTTTTTTTTTGAAGAAAAACACCTTTTGTTGTCAAAATGTTGGCAATGCCTTCCTTTATTTTCTTACGAAACTAAAAATTACAAAAATATTTATGCCAGTAGTACCACTTCATCCATTTTAACATCGTTATCATCTCTTTCTATGCTTAGCTCTAGGACGACATCCTCATCCATGGACAAACTCTCTTTAACACTTTTTGCATCATCATCGTCTTTTATCTCAATTTTTTCCACAACACCTCGTTCGAGAAAACCACGACCACGTTTGCCAGATTGTGAACCACCCTCAACCTCATCATCACTTAAGCCATCGAGTAGGGTTATATTGCCAACATCCGATTTATTGGCACCAGATCCCACCACGACCTCATCGTCACTTTTGCTAGTCTCCTCATCGCTTGAACTATCTTCCACCAATTGAGCTTCCAGTTCTCGCACAGCATACATTAGGACTGAGAAATCTTTTTGTCGTTTTTCAAATTTACGTTCCAACTTGAGTTTCTTATCATTCAACTCGGCCAATTCCTTTTGCAAAGATTCAATGTGCTTTTGTGTTTCCTTGCGATCGGGTTGCTGTTTGATCACCTTGGCTAGTTGATCATATTCCATTTTATTTTTGCGTATTTGCTTGGCTATCACCAGCTCTTTTTTACTCTCTTCGATTTCCAATTTGGCAGCTTCGATATTCTTCTCTATGGTTTGTGATAGTTTTTGATAATTTTCCAATTCTTCATCGATCATTTGACTGGTGCGTTCCGTTTTGGCAGCGGCAAATTGACACTGGGCCAGTTGGGCCATCAATCGATCATAGATTATTTGACTGTAACGTAACCATTTTTTGTAAGAGGGAGGAAATGTTAAGCAAATCTGGGTTATTTGAAGGAAACTAAGGACTTGGTTTAACACTTCACTAGGCCATACTTTTTGGTAGATTTTAGAAACTTTGGGATATCGAAAAAAACTATAACTACATAGTCTAATAAATGATATTCGTAGGGATCAGACTCCAACCGACCATCCCCAATATCTACAAATCAATAGGGAGGTCTACAAATATAAGCCAATATCTAAAAATGAATAGGGAGGTAAGCAAATATAAGAGCTATCTATGCCTACAGCATTTCAAGCACTTTCAGTTAATATTTGGTATTGGTAAGTTATTTTTGGTACTATCAAGTCACTCTCGCAGTAGAGAAGATAATAACACCTAAATCACTTTTGGTGAAGTAGCAGTGACAGATCCGAAGAGATGCGCCTGGTAGTTCAGAGGTATAGGACGAAAGAGATAGGCATTTCTCGCATACATGGTCTTTTAGCTGATCAAAAACCATCACAATTTAATGTGGGTAATGTTACGAATGTCAACCGCAGAGCCAAGTCGACAAAGCTCTTGGAGTCCCGTACATCCGGAGTCTTCTTTACACTGTTACTGAAAAATCTGGATGTATGGGGAGTCGAATATAATCTGGTACTTAAGGATGACCTTTATTGCTCCCGGCACTGGATAAGTATGAGCGACACACGGGTTGCGGATAGTGAAATGCTCTATGGATATAGGGAGTAACTACAATAGCTGTCGCGGAAAATCAGCGGAATCGAGCGAGGAGTCCAACAAACAAGAACAAATTTTGCCCATGAACATTCCACTAAGGAACAGGGGCAAACTTCTCACATATCAATAAGTGCAGTTCGATTCAAATTTTAAGCTCAATGATAAGGGGGCTCCTTTTTATAGCCGAGTCCGAACGGCATGCCGCAGTGCGCTACCTCTTTGGAGAGAAGTTTTTTTATGGCATAGTGCCTCATAAATGTTTCCAGCATCTGGTGGTCTCGTCTGGGTTCGAACCCAGGCATGTAGCTTTATAGGCGGACATGCTAACCTCTGCGCTAAGGTGGGCTCCACAATAGTCCGGATTGAGGAGGCCACCGTAGCTCAATAGCCCGGATCAATCCCAGGGTAGCCGGTTGTATGTACCGGATTGACCCGATGAATTCCTTCATCGTCAAGGGCTGCCGCCTCAGTGTACCACACACTGCTACTACAACAACAACATAGTCCAGATGGCTTAAATACTGAGTGCAGTGCTACTCGATATGACAAGGTGAGTTATTGGGGCTTGCAAACACGTATTTTCGCTTTGGCCTAAAACGTTGGAACGCGAAATTTGTATATGGTTGCCAGTCGTGTGTGTAATTAAGGACTAAGAAATCAAAATCCCGTGGAGTGGAATAACGATTTAGCCAAGGCACGTAGATATTTCTAGCATTGTTTAACCACTACCTATGATCTATTCAACACCTTCCAGACGGCACGGCACGGGTTAATTTGGAAATTTGAGTTCCGATCTGTGTGGTGTTCATCGTCATCACGAGAAGCTTAGATGGGAGCTACCCGCTGCATAAACAGGTTGCGGATATTGGATTGTTGTTGTTGTTCTGAGGCGGCAGCCCTTGCCGAAAGACTCCATTGGGCCAATCTGGTACGTACAACCTGCTGAAATGGGGTAGCGGATATTAGGATTCTGAGTATAACGAGTAGCCGCAATTGCAATCGCGGACAAGTGGAAAGTCTCAAAAAGACATCAGGCAGCACCGGCTCTTGCTTTAATACTGAGTGTCTATGATGCTCGGTACGACAAGACGAATTATTGGGGTTCGGTTCCCACCAAAGGCCTGGTTTGTCGCTACTGTGGTACTACAATGAACTAAAATAGTCATAGTGAGTCTATTTGAACCTAACATAACTTTAACCTAACATAACAAGTCCTCTGCACAAGCTACTACAATTTGTGACAAAGTTAGGGGTAGAAACAATATCCTCAAATCACTTGCCGATAGCGCCTTGTTTCACCATTAGCCTGCAGCGCCAGTTGAGTGACAAGCAGTGAAATAAGATGCACCCTACCAGAATGCTGCTCTACAAAATGCGACAGACTGTCTACCCAGTTTTCATGTAGACCTCCCCCATCAGGAGGCAAAGATTCTACATGTTCGAAGATATAATTGTATGCTAAGCCTTATTTACTGGACTGTTATTGCAACAGCCATCCAAACCCATGGCAGCCGATGGATTCTTTCATCGGCCTTAGTGTACAACGCACTGCTACAACAACAACAACACCATATAATATATGAACCTAAAGCATAGACCATCATCTCCGGTCGACTTGACGGTTCTGGCACAACTTTTTGTTACAACAACCAATTTGAATGAAGCGTCCTTTACAATCTTTTGTTATAACTTCCAACATGCATACTAAGATAGTCAGACTACATCTTTAATCAAATATAACAATATATACCGATATTACGATTCAACTTCTAGAGCGCATGGAGAACGGAATTTTTTATGAAATTTATCATGCAAACTTTGTTCATGGCTTTCAAAAAACATTTCTATACAACGTCTGTGGAACTTGGACTACGTAATATATTAAGGAAGTATAAATATTCAACCCTCAGTTTGTTGGCTTCGTGCCTAATAAACAATGAGGCGGTTATACGTAGCGGATTGGCCCGGTGAAGTCCTTCATTGGCAAGGGCTTGTGTACAACACACTGCTACAACAAGAACCAATCCTATGCCAGGTTGTACGTACTGGAATGACGCGATGGAGTCCTTCATCGGCAAGGATTGCCGCCCCAGTGTACAACACACTGCTACAACCACGACAACAACTACATCAAACAAAAAAGGGGGCAAGTTTTGCCAGAGCCCGTACAGATATTGAAACAGGTGTTTTAAAAAATTATATCCGAGTACGAAACTATATATATATGGGGACAATTAATACTCAGGAAATAGGTTTATTTGTATTTTTCAAACGCACTCTCGACCGTCATATGTTTGGGGCAATCAATCTCAGCTCAACATATGCCCCATAGTTGAGGTGTAAAATTTTATCATGTTGTCGGTTAGCGTCGAAAACTTTTCAAAAACTTACTTGTTTTCTGGTGAATCATTTTTGGAGTACATCCATTTGAGGAATTGTTTCAGTAGCATATTCAGACGCCTATCATCGCCGGTACCATCTCCGTCGATTAACAAACGTTTCTTTATAATTTCCTCTGCAAGAAAAAAAATCGATTATTGTAACAAATTTGCATGCCTGTGACATCAATTTAACACAAACCATCAGTCATTTCTTAATATATTTCAATGAAATTAAGAAAAACAAAATTAATTTTTATTTGCTACAGTAAACTAAAATGCTTGCCAAATGTTTAAAACCCTTACTACACACACATACATTCATACATGAAGCAAAGCATATGGTTCTAGAGTTGCCCTAAGCAGAAAGCGTGCATATATTTTGTCTGAAGGATTTGTTGGACGACAGAAAGAAAAAGACTATACAATCGGTTGAGTGTACCGGATGATCCATGGCCAAACAATTAGAGGTGGTCTCATTTGTACAACAACCACAAACCATTAATACGCATTATAAAAAAATGGTGACGAAGAAAATGCGAACACATTCCGTAAAAGTGGTACTGAGTTTTATGAGCAAAATAGAAGCGAGCAATACAAATTTCGCTTCAATTAATTGCCAATGTAATGTATGCCTACGAAATGGGCACAAATCAACTCTGTTTCAATGATATTGTCTTTGTTGTGTGTTGTTGTTTGACTTTTGTTGTGTTGGGGTAAAGAATAGAGTCCGATGGATTTCGCAATAATTTAATAGGCATTTTCGCTGCGATTGAAGTCAGTACTAGGCTTGAATCGAAAAAGCTATTTGTGAAATTACATATGACATTTCTGATCGTGTAATAGAAGCTTTATGGTTTCATATTCTGTGCGTATCACCAATTTGCCCTGCCATCACCGCCTTACGAAATCACACACGACATCCCTAACTCACATTGTTTTTGTTTACATGAAACAGCTGATCCGCACTAAGCTTAACAGCTTAACCAAAGGTAAACGTACATTCTGGGGTAAGAAAACCCAAGCGGCAGCAAACATAACTTGGAAATATGAATAACTTTCCTTACGATCGTCGTATGAATACAATATTTCGAAATCAGCCCAGCTATACGTATTTCAATAAATCCTGCGCAGATCCCCAGGACATTTTATTTCGTTCTCTCAATGAAATCGATGAGTACTATTTGCAACCTGAACAACTAGCCAACCAAAGAGCATTTGAGAAATTCACCGTTTCTGATCCGCGTACAAAGCAAACAGTTAATGACATTTTTTTCAATCACTCTGGGAATATAACAACAAAAATATTTCGCTCTCCAAAGTGGTCATGTTTGAATATATCGCAACATTCGGTAGGAGTGCGTATAGTAAAGGCACGGCAAGAAGAAGCTGAATTGGATGAAAGTGATTTCTATATATGGCACAATATGGAGAAGCTGCGGCAAAAGGAATCACAGGAATTCCATAAGTTTGTGTATGAATTCAGTCAAGCCAATAAGGAAATTCTGTATGAACCTACCAAGAAATTGACAGATTTGTATAAACTGTGGTATGTGCAGAAGACGGAGCGTTTGTTGCAGAAATACCCAGACACATGTTATAATACCCATTTGGGTTTACCTCACCTAAAGATGTGCAAAGAAGTTATAAAAGATCAATGGGCTGAAATAACTAAAGTGGAATGTTTGAACAGTGCAAGTTTGGAAAGCTCCAGCCATGAAGGTTTAGCTGATTTCATAGAATTGGACTTTAAACCGCTTGACAGGAATATTGAGAAATATTTTAAAGATCGTTTGTGTACCGAAAAGCTGAAGGAAGAGTTGGAAAATGAAGCTAGACAAAAGTTTCTACAAGCATTGGAAGATTGTGAAGCCAATACTCAACCATATTATATGCCTCTTGAATCTTTGTTGTTTTTACTTACAGCGGGAGACTACGTTGATATACCCTTGGAAATGTTAATCGAGATCAAGGAAACTCGAACAAGTCAAAGTGGTCAGAAGTATATTTTTATGGATTCACCTCTGCCACAACGCCAAATGGGCTGGCATACTTACCAGCAAGTGGTGGTGCTAGCTGCTTTGGGATATATGTCCTCTATTCAAGCATATAGCCAAAATGAGGACATGAAGGAAATATCTGCTTGTGCGAAAGACCCTCTTCACTATAAAGTACAAACAATTGAAGAGTATATGCAATCTTACAAACCAGATATTGATACGAATTTTTCCCAGACTCTGTTCAAATGGCAATTAAAGGCCAGAGATAAGGAACCTAGTAAAGAGATATATACAGTGTTTGATTCCTTTCCCTGTAGTAACGGCCCCTTGACATTTAAGCTGGAGCACAAACCAAAATTTGGCTGTGAATTAATGACCAAATATGAACTTCTAAGAGATTGGTTCAATCTAAAACTTCGAGGAAAGCCCAAAAGTAACTGCTACCGTCTGAATACCTCCAATTTTCAGACAATGCTCAAAGAATCGCAAAGCCTATCAAAACTTGAACTGCAGTTATCCACAACTTATCACATAGTTATGCCACATCTTTTGAGCAATCTGTATGAATTTCTCAATCTTTTAACATCCATGCCATGTGGCCCTTACATGTTGCGTTACAATCCCAAATTCAAAGACAAAATGATGCTTTGCAAGCCATCACAGGAAGTCACCCAGAATACAGTGCATCTTCATGAACTGCTGAAAAGTCAACCCTCGGAATTGCTGTTTATGTCACAACAGAGTTATCTACCAATAGCCGATAACTTGTGTAGCTTAATGCATTTGGAACACCAGACTTTACCTTGTACATTTAGACCTTCAAGGAAGTTTAATCTACAACAAAGTACTGGAAAGAACTTGCAGAAGCCATATGTACCTTTAAATGACAAAGAATGGATATTGGAGAAGTGCAAAAAGCAACAAGTTTTAGCTGCCAATAAAAATACTCCACAATATCGAGCACAAAAGAAGAAAGCTCAAAGAGCTCGCAGAGCGCAAGCACGCAGAATACAGCAGACCAGTAAGGAGACTACGTGAGATAGATGAGCCTGACTGCGGCACGAGCATGATGGAAAAATTATTTTTTTATTAAATTAAGCATAGATTAATTTGAAAAATTTACAAATATTAACGCAAATCTAAGCGAATTGTACAAAATTGTTTTTGTTTTCAAATACATTTGCGACATTTCCATGTAAATAGAGTAATAAAATGATAAAAATCCAAAAAATTCATAAAACAAGTTTTTTATCTAGAACCGTACACTTTAGACTTCCAGGCTGAATTGAAGATCTTCTAAAGAAACTCTTATTCAGCCAGGCTGAATTGAAGATTTTCTAAAGAAACTCTTATTCAGCCAGGCTGAATTGAAGATTTTCTAAAGAAACTCTTATTCAGCCAGGCTGAATTGAAGATTTTCTAAAGAAACTCTTATTCAGCCAGGCTGAATTGAAGATTTTCTAAAGAAACTCTTATTCAGCCAGGCTGAATTGAAGATTTTCTAAAGAAACTCTTATTCAGCCAGGCTGAATTGAAGATTTTCTAAAGAAACTCTTATTCAGCCAGGCTGAATTGAAGATTTTCTAAAGAAACTCTTATTCAGCCAGGCTGAATTGAAGATTTTCTAAAGAAACTCTTATTCAGCCAGGCTGAATTGAAGATTTTCTAAAGAAACTCTTATTCAGCCAGGCTGAATTGAAGATTTTCTAAAGAAACTCTTATTCAGCCAGGCTGAATTGAAGATTTTCTAAAGAAACTCTTATTCAGCCAGGCTGAATTGAAGATTTTCTAAAGAAACTCTTATTCAGCCAGGCTGAATTGAAGATTTTCTAAAGAAACTCTTATTCAGCCAGGCTGAATTGAAGATTTTCTAAAGAAACTCTTATTCAGCTAGGCTGAATTGAAGATTTTCTAAAGAAACTCTTATTCAGCCAGGCTGAATTGAAGATTTTCTAAAGAAACTCTTATTCAGCCAGGCTGAATTGAAGATTTTCTAAAGAAACTCTTATTCAGACAGGCTGAAACTAAAGAAACTCTTATTCAGCCAGGCTGAATTGAAGATTTTCTAAAGAAACTCTTATTCAGCCAGGTTGAATTGAAGATTTTCTAAAGAAACTCTTATTCAGCCAGGCTGAATTGAAGATTTTCTAAAGAAACTCTTATTCAGCCAGGCTGAATTGAAGATTTTCTAAAGAAACTCTTATTCAGCCAGGCTGAATTGAAGATTTTCTAAAGAAACTCTTATTCAGCCAGGCTGAATTGAAGATTTTCTAAAGAAACTCTTATTCAGCCAGGCTGAATTGAAGATTTTCTAAAGAAACTCTTATTCAGCCAGGCTGAATTGAAGATTTTCTAAAGAAACTCTTATTCAGCCAGGCTGAATTGAAGATTTTCTAAAGAAACTCTTATTCAGCCAGGCTGAATTGAAGATTTTCTAAAGAAACTCTTATTCAGCCAGGCTGAATTGAAGATTTTCTAAAGAAACGATTTGATCTGTTTCTTAAAATGTCATCTGAATTTTGCTACAGTACATTGTTTCAAATTGTTTAGCAAAGCAATTTTTTAAAATCATTGATCACTTTGTCCATCTTGTCCTGATTTGTTTCATGTTGTTTATCGAAGGAGGAAGAAATTTGTTGGGCATGCTTCTAACTTAAGTGCTACATGTTTTTTTTTTTATCGAAAGAGAAAGACAGTTCAGAAAATGTTCATGACTCAAATTCTTATCAACAACACACACGTCTGTTGTGTGACCGTTGGCAGTAAAGGAATCTGCAGCAATTGATTGTTTCCCTTGCAAACAAGTCGCACACTTATAAAGAAACGCTGTTACAAAAACAACCCAGTATGGCATTACTATGAGCATCACCCAGTCTGGACTTTGAGCTCCGATCTGTATAGCGTTCATAGTTATCACGAGAAGTTTGGATGAACACCACCACTCTTGCGATGTTGTAGTCAGTTGTTGTTGTTGTCGTAGCCACATTTGCATGTTGCGATCCTCGTCAAGCTCTTTTAAGTGAGCAAACTCTACGCCCGATCGCCGCGGGAACATGATGGCCATTAAGCGCAAATATCTCGCCTTGTCGTCTGGAGCATCATATGCATTCAGCATTTAAGCAACAGCCGGTGCCTCCCTGCTTCTCACTGAAACTCTCCACTCAAATCCCATGGCAGTCGGTTGTTTGTTCCAGATTGACCCGATGGAGTCCTTTATTGGCAAGGACTGCAGCCTCATTGTATAACACAGAACAACAACACTCTACTTGGTACCGCTGATTGTCCGCGACTGCAGTTGCAGCTTCCCCGCATGGAGCATTCCACTATCCGCAAACCTGTGTATGCGCCTGGTAGCTCCCAGTTAAGCCTCTCGTGATAATGATAATGAACACCACACAGTTTGGAGCTCAAAGTTCCAGCCTGTGTGATGCTCATGGTCATCCCGTACCGGGAGCATGTCCTCAGTCTTCACCGCTTGTGATACAGCTGAACTGCCAAATAAACCTATTTTAACGCTTCATAAAGTTTTGTGAATAAGGCCGTATAGCTCTAAGCGTGTTGTTTCCTATTTTTGCTTTTTAAACCGTCTTTAAAAATCATTCCATACAGTGATGTGCTTACTAAAATATGTGTAGAGAATAATAACTGAGGTAACACTTCATAAATGGACTGACATTAGAATAACTTACCTGCTCATTGTTGCTATTTAATCACTCAAATATATGGACAAGGACAACATAACTTATCTTATATAAGGTTTAGAGTTAAGCAGCAGATGTTTTTGTGGTTGTTGGTGTAGCCACACGCAGCAGAAGTCAACAAGGCATTCGAGATACTCAATACATAAAACCCCTCCCATTATTTTTCGTACATAATATTCGCACCAACTCTCCACCTGCAGGCCAGACACCACCCTCTGCGCAAAAGCTTTGTGTACGCAGAAATCGCAAAACAAAAACATTTGTCATTCATTCTTGGAATTGTTCTTGGTTTTTTTTTCTTTTAAAGGGTCAACTTATTTTTTATTTCTTAAACAAAAACGTAGTTTTTTTTCGTTCGATTCGTATCTTTTTGAGCATAAAGCATATGTTTGTATGTATGTATGTACGCATAATCAACTTCAATATGACTAAAACAACTGAGTATCATCTTAGATTTAATTTGGTTATGTTAAGTAATGTATGGGTTACTGATAAATTTCTGGATCGTTTTTTCTTTGTCCTAAGATGTCCTTAATGGCCCTAGGCTATACTCAACTTGGCAAACTCCTCTGCGGATATCATGTCGCCTGTGTCGGTTTCATTGTACTTGGGCTCCTGTTTGTTGGCCCAAAATTCCGGTTTCTTACTCAAATGACTGGGCGGAAATACATGCACGGACAAATCATTGAAAACATTTTGTACGGTATAATCATCTTCAAGAGGCATCTCAACGCCACCATCATACATAATGTCCATTATGTAGTTGGCATCTAATCGCAACAGACGATCCGGCTTGGAACATGACAAACTTTCGAAACTGTTGTTGATAAGTATGACGTGTTTCAATAGTTCCGGACTCCAATTTTTCCAAAGTAGGTTATTTGTTAGACAATTAGGACAGTGGGGCATATAGAAGATTGTATACACATCGGCTTTAAATTTGCCTTCGCAATTCTCTTTCATTACCTTACAGCTAAGTTTCTCGAGTGCCTCTATTTCACTTTTGCTAAAGGCTGGATCAAAAAAGATGGCCTCGTCTATGTCCAAAAACTCCAGAGTGCACAAGACAAAGGCCAATTGATGCAGAGCCTGATAGTTTCGGGTGAATTGGCCCAAACCAAAACATACCAAACGATTTGGTACAATTTTAGTTCCTATAACTTCTCCATACTGCAGTTTAAGGAATGATTCCTTAAGAGTGGCCATCGCCTCGGTGAAATATTCACATTCTTCCATTCGGTCGCGCAAAACATCTAGTCTCCTGGGGGAGCAATAAAAAAACAAACAAAGAGGAGGTGTATGTGTGTGGTTAAGAATATACATATATGTACATACTACATATGTGTATGTATATACACATACGCTTGCCAGAGAGTTGTTGACCTACATCAGAAACTTATCCACATCAACCGGGGGATCAGCCTTTTCCAATGTCTTTTCTGGAGTCTTCGGTTTATTGCTCTTCTTCGATAGACTGTTGTATGAAATCCATTTTTTGCGGGTCACTGGATTAAACTCCTCACTCATGATTATTTGTTTGAATTTGTCGACCGCTGCTTACTGCTATATTGCACTTCCACTTCCTTTCAGGGCGTCCAGAAAACAGTTGTGTATGTTGTGAAAATTGAACGTGTTTATATTTATGAGTACATACAGAGTCCTTAGTCAAACACAAACCCTCAACGGCGGTGGCAAGTTGAAAAACAAGCAACGGAGTTTTGGTATCGAAATGAAAAGATAATGGAGGACAACATATAATTGGCATTTTGTTTGTTGTAATTAATTTTCTACTTTTTTATTTACTCTTTAAAAAAAGATACGTTTACAAACTTGAGTTTAATACGAATTAAATTTGCAGAATTGTTGCCAACGGTCCAAATCAAAAAATATCGATAACTACAGTTAGTAACAACGTAACGGTAAGCTGTCCTTCACCTATTTGACTTAATAGAGCGTTCACATGGGAGTATAGTATACACAAGAAATAGGGGTTAATACTATGTTCAGACCAAAGCGACTCGTTTTTCAATTCCAATTCATGAGGGCAATACGGCTTGTTTAGAGCATGTGAGGCAGAATAAACACCTAAATTGTGAGGCAGAATAAATACCTAAATAAAAAAATCCGTGTTATGTTATGTAAAAAATTTTAAATTCATGTCTCATGCGAACAACAGTTAACAACCGGCCAGCTTTGTTATTATCTTCTTTCTCGCATATTCTCTGCTCATGTACACACACGCACACAAATTTCTTAGTGTTTGTAGGCAAAAACGTCGATCACCTTGATGACAAGATGGCGGCTTGCACCATATGATTTGTTGTTCTTGTAAAAATGAGGCCACCTTTAATTGTTTCGCCATGAAACAGAGGAGCGTCGCATTGAAAAATGCAACTCTGCAAACAAATGTTAAAATAGCAACTCGCCAAGGCGGATTAAATAAGGCGGTCTCACGCGAACAGCTGTTATCAGCCGGCCAGGTTTGACGGTATTAAGATGACAGATTTTTGTTTGCATTCTCTTTGTTGTTATCTTCTTTCTCGCATATTCTCTGCTAATTTACGATCCTTTAATAGTTTCGCCACGGCAACTCGCAAAATTAAACAATTTTTAACTTTGACGACTAAAAACGGAGCTGGCGTTCTTCACTAGATTTAAGAACCCCATTTTTGCATGGGACCATTCTGCAGTAGACTATGGAATCGACAAGCTAAGGCCTAGTCCTTTGACGGCCAGGCGGCACCGGCTCTTGCACAAATGAGTGCCTATGATACTCGACAAGGCGAGTTATTGGCGCGACGAACGGTCTTTTGAACCGGAACGAGCTTGCTTACACAGAAGCTTGACGTGGATCGCCACCTCTATATGAAAATGTGGCTACAACAACAACATTGTTACTGGAATTCGATGGCGTACTTTATTTGCCAGCAGAGAAGAGAGGGAGAGTGCGTGAGAGCGAGCAAAATTTTTAGAGTTTGGTATTTGAGAGCTTGCAAATTTCTACTGGAGGTCTTTTCCCATCAGAAATTTGCAGCATGGAACAGCTGTTTTATGAAAACCAGCTGCTGGCTGTAATTTAGACAGGAGACGCGATAAAATCCCATAAGTGTGAGAAGACGAGTAGGACCTCTGGCTATAACGCACCGGGTAGATACTTAAGTTGGAATGGACCTCTGACCATCCGGGGATACACAAAGGTACGGGGTGTCGGTTAGCTGTAGGAGCTTGAGGAGGATCGCCATCTCCTTTTGAAAATGTGGGTAAAACAACAACAACACTATCGAAAAAAGGAAGAGCTCGTTCGTCTTAAGCCCAGGTTCAAGTCCGGGTCTACAGAGGCACCTGTTTCCATTTTTGGGTGGCGCATTTTTTCTGATTCCAATCTCTAGTAGTTGGTCTCAGAAACTTGACAGGAAACAAAGACTCGCGCAATCTTGTGTGCACGACCACTGGTTGGCTCCCACCGGATGGACACTTTGATAGGAGTGGACCGATGCACCTTTTGGGATGCTCAAACATTAGGGCGCATCGGCGTACCACTTCACCTCTATTTGATCTCTAGTTCTGCTCTTGGGACTCCTTTCTTGCTCGCTTAACCCAAACCTAGATGAATCTGGCATCAATATAACATTCAGCGAAGGCGTCAATACTAAATCACGCAAGTCGACTAAATCTTCAAACCAGAGAACAGTTAGCTATCACTCCGCTCAATGTTTTCATGGAGCTTTGGATCAACCGAGCCATTGAAATCACACTGTGTTATGAGTACCAATTGAAGCTGGATGGGGAAGGCGGTTCCTAGCCAGCTTATTAATTAACCAGCCACTCTAGTCCCAAGGACATTCCCTAATTCATCCATTTTCTACATGGGTACGGCTCAGTTGTGGACATGCAACGATAATTTGTTGTAAAGCAAATTTCCCTCTATTCGAAGGTACTGAATTCAATTAACCTTCGAAATCGAAAACAAATTGTGTGAAATATCCCATCAATGGTTTTCTTTCGGAACTCGTAAAAGCCCTTAGCGGTCTGTTTTCTATTAAGAATCACTATCTTAATCTTTTATGGCAATTCCTCGAAATCGCTTCGAGTAAAATTCCTAATACATTGCTTGTGTACCATGAAAAGACTTAAGCAAACATATGTAAGATTCATAAAAAAAATCCACGAACCTTTTTGATCCCAGCCACATTTAAATCCTGCATAGAAGTATACTTACAAGGAGTACCTGCTAATATTGTAATACTCTGGGTAGGTAGTTAGTATTTACCTACAAGAAATATCTCGCTTAGCTGGCACAGACTATAAAAACTTGAGTGTTTGGTTAGCAAACTGATCATTTGAATGTTAAGCGTTGTAGCATTCACATGGTTTAAGGGATACCTTCGAAGAATGGATTTACCAGAACCACGGGTCAATTTTTATTATATTGCGAAAAATAGGTGGGTGGATATGATAGGGAATGATCTTTTTTGCCATCTCTGTTTAAGATATTTCATTAATTATTTTTTTTTCGTGCAGCTCCTTCAACTCCAGCGGCTATTTATCGGAGGATAATTCCAGCATCATGGTATCTTGGGATGAAGATAGCGTCTATGTGGAAGATGTTGCTGTCGATGAAGTTGATCAGGGTTCAAATGAATCCAGTGTTTCGTTAAGTACTGCGTAAACAAGATTCAATAGCGTATTGGCTTCGGGTTTTTATATTAAGGTTAGGTTATGTTTTTAGTTCCTTAAGTAATGAGATTTTCAAGTATATTTTTATGCATGGAAGCATAAATTTTCTTGTGTTTATATTGAAAAATTTAATATCATTTAAAATAAGTTGTATAATAATCTAATTTGTATGCAATCGAAATTTGTAATAAATTATCAAAAATTTCAAATTTACAATAGAATCGATGCTTTTTTTTTACATTCGGCTTAAATTTTGCTCATACTCCACCCACGTTTAAGCCCACTGTGTGAGTGTCAGTGTTGCTGCTCTTTACTATTTCGCAGAGGGCTGGTGGGGTCAAGGCAATTGAGATACGTTTTCTTCTCTAATCACATCTCACCACAAACGAGTATCTTCACCACTCAGCGGTAAAATCTTAAATTGTGGTGAGATAGATTGCTTAAACAACAGTTGTGAGACGATTTCATGGATTTGGTTGGAAAATAGAATGAGATTAAAAGGCAGTGGTTGTAGCATTGAAAGGCTGCAGCACAGTATTTGGAAGTGGGATGTTTTTTTTGCACAAGTCACTTTTTTCATCGGACTTGAAATTGTTAGGCTTTAGTAGCCATAATTTTGGTCTGATCTTTACAAAATTTTGCACAAGACATTATATTTAACATAATTTTGACAAAATCGGTTCAGTTTTAGATATAGCTCCCATACATATTTTTCATCCGATATGGCCCTTTAAGGCTGTGCTAGCCACATATTTGGTCTGATCTTTACAAAATTTTTTAAAATGCGTTCTATCTAATGTTCCAACGTGTATGCATAATTTCATCAAAATCGGTCCAGATTTAGCTATAGCTCTTGCAAATATATTTCATCCGATATGACATTTTTAGACTCTAGTAGCCATAATTTCGGTCCGAACTTTACTAAATTTTGCTCAGGACGTTCTATTTAATGTTCCAACATGTGTGCACAATTTTTTCAAAATCGGTTCAGTTTAAAATATAACTCCCATATATATCTTTCATCAGATATGATATTTTTAGGCCGATATGATATTTATGCCCTATAAGGTATATGTGAGCTGACTCTCTTTGCTTTTCAGCAACACTGATTTGTATTTTTTGCTTAAGAAGTGCATAACGTATTAGAATAATTGACTGGGGCCCATCACTGACTAGCGAGTTCCTCATTTCTCGTCAATACATATTGTATCTCTTAACTAGTTTGAACCGCACATAGCCAGCGCCGTCTGAATGTCCATGCATGCGTATCGAGGAAGGCAGAGCCTTCAGGGTAGCAAAGACCTCGCACGAAAGACTCTACACCCGGCATTATTCTATGAAATTCAATGTAGGAACGGCAGCTTTCCGACTCCTTAACACTATGATTGATCTTTGTTACCGCATATAACAACATAAAGGTACAAAGACATCTGATTTAATATGTCATTCAGCGTTTCTCTCGGGTCACTCCTCTTTTCTCTACGTATCAGCATTGCCGCGATACCCCGTACTAGCAATGTGTCATCTGCCCAGAACCTGATATCAGACATACCGAAACTGCAAGTGAACTCTTTGTGGCATTCGAAAATCGCACTATGCTCAATATTCGTGAGCAGGTAATGTATATTGACGCAATTGAAAAAAAAAATATATATGCAAAACTTCAAATGCACACTTTTCTGGCATCGTAACACTGTGCAATGTTCATCCAACAACTCAGTAACAACAAAACCAAATCAAACTGCATAGGCTAAGAAACATAAATTCTACTTTGTTGAATATGTATATTGACCAATGTTGAAAACCTAAATTTACATTGTTTTGGGGAAAGGGCGGTGGGAGCGCAAAGCTGACAAAATGATTACTCTGAAGAGCGAGAGAGAGAGAGTCAAATAGTGCATTTTCTAAATAACGGATAACTACCGCATGCAATTGGCTTAATGCAAAGAGTGAAGCACATGTTCTCCACAACGTGGCTCTCTTGTATGGATCTCTGTTATAACTTGTAAGACACTACTAAGTGGAGCATACGTTTTTATTTGTTGGTGGATTGTGGAGTGGCAGTTGTTTTAGCTTTGCTGTGGTTTCTTTTGTATGCATCAATGTGTAGTGTTGTGCTGGGGAGAAAACAAGTTTCTATACTTTTTTTAGAGATGCTTGATTTTTGTTTCTCCCCAAGCCTTTGGTGGTGGATTTTGGAGGCATGGACAAAAAACTTTGTGTGAGAGAGTGGCGTTGTGCAAAAAATATGGTAGCTGGCCGCCTGTTTGTTCGTTGGCCAACGATCGCCGTGTTAGTTGTGAGTGTCAAGTTAAGGAGTTGAAACGTCGTCTCCGCGCACAAGAAATTTCGAATGATCGTTAAATTTTTAAAAGAAAAACTGGCACATTTTTTATTTATTGATCAGTGAATTTCGCGTTAAACAGGAAACAAGTAGAAGGAACAACAAGCAAACATCAAACGAACGAACGAACGGTGATTTTATGTTAATGTATTCTATGAAACATATTGAAGTGTTAATTTGAGAATTTCAAAAGGAATGCAGTTAATTGCAAGCAAGCCGGATTTAAAACAAATATTCAACTTAAGCATTAAAAAGAGAGATTGAAAAAATAATACTACTTATCTATAAAAAAAAATCAAAGAAACAAAAATCAAACACCTTTCAGTTTAGCCATATGCACTGCTTTTGAAAAAAAAAAACAAATTTCAAAATCACAATTTAGTGAGTGAATCATATGAGTGTTGAGTTAAAGTGTGTTAAAAAATTAAAACAATAAAAACAAACAAAACGAATTCAAAAACAAATTGCGAATGTTTTTACTCCCTTCTACACGACTTCAAAGAAGCGATATAACAACGACTTAAAGGAAAAAACCTGTATAAAGCTAAATACAAAAAAAATATTTATTTAATATTTACTCACTCATCAAATAACAAATCCTAAAAGTGTTAATTCTGTCTCCATCATCGTCATCATTGCCATTGCCGTGCATTAACAACGAAATCCCTTGTAGAACTGTGTGTTTGTGTTTTGTTGTTGTTGTTGTTGAAGAAACAACCGTTACCTACATTGTGTTCCATTCATATTCAGAGTGTACCACAAAAACAAAATCCAAACGAAAAAAATCTTAACACAGAACTCATTTTCGAAGCAGCTTATGTTAGAACAAAAACAAAATAAACAAATCTTTGCTAATCATTGTGAAAATACAATCAAACCGCTGCCGCTATTGCCATCGTTAATGCTGAAATTTGCATAATTTTCAAAAAAATTGCCAAGATTCAAGCAAAGCTCTCCTTTGTTTGGCCGGTACTTACCTTTCGCCGTCTCAATTCCATACCGTGTGTTGAACGCGTGTGTTGTTGTGTGTGCCTATGTGCGTGTTTTTTTTTGGGTTGAAGAATAAGCGCTTCTCGAGTCACTAAACTAGCCGCGCCAAAAAAGTTCTTGTGAGAGTTTGGTGTTGTGTTTGTGTTATTGTTGTCGTTGTATTTGCCTAGTTTCATTACTTCGACAGACGTTTCGTTTCTGGTGGATATTTTGTTTGGATTAAATTTCTGGATTTCTCTTCTTCTTTTGCTTATTTACACTGATTTTCGGCCATCCTCTACGACGTTATAGCGGATACGAGACACCTCCTCGAGTAATTCAAACGAAAAGGTAAGCAAAAATTGTTTTTTTTATTTTGGTTGTTGTTATTGTTTTTCCTTGAGGAAGATGAATGTGAGTGAAGTGGTGATATTGAAATTCGATTGTGCAAATGAATATCGTCTACTGGGCAATGTTTACACTGGGAGAAAATACTTGATAAAGTAAATTGAGAGTAAATTGAAAGGTGTTAATTGGCAAAAGAAAGAAAACACACTAGGTATACCTAGGTAAATTAAATAAATATTTCACATTTTCTTTTTTTAATAGAAATCGATAGCAAATAATGTATGACATATTATTACCGCTATGTAATAAACCGTTATGAAGTTTTATGAGGAGAGCATTGCTTGAGTCAGATGTTTTTAGAAGGAAGTAAAAAAAACGTTAAAATGTTTGCTATCCAAAATAATGATTGCGTATAACCACCGTAGCGAAGAGGTTAGCATGTCCGCCTATGAAGCTCAACGCCTGGGTTCGAATCCTGGCGAGACCATCAGAACAAATTTTCAGCGGTGGTTTTCCTCTCCTAATGCTGGCAACATTTATGAGCTACTATGCCATGTACAAAACTTTTCCCCAAAGAGGTATCAGACTGCGGCACGCCGTTCGGACTCGGCTATGAAAAGGAGCCCCCCTTATCATTGAGCTTAAGCTTGAATTGGACAGCACTCATTGACATGTGAGAAGTTTGCCCCTGTTCCTTAGTGGAATATTTAGGAGCAAAATTTGCTTTATATAATCGTTGAGCTAAGACTTGCACTCATGAATGTGAATAGTTTGACCCCTATCTCTTCCTTCGTAATGCAGTGGTGTCCGGTTATGACGTTGAAGTCTGCATTCGAATCCAGGCAGAACATCAGAAAAAAGAGTTCAGCGGTGGTTATCCCCTCCTAATGTTGTTAATATTTGTGTGGTACTATGCCATGTACAAAACTTTTTCCCAAAGAGGTGTCGCACTGCGGCACTCCGTTCGGACTCGGCTATAAAAAGGAGGCCCCCATATTATTGAGCTTAAGCTTGAATTGGAAAGCACTCATTGAAATGTGAGAAGTGTGCCCCTGTTCCTTAATGGAATTTTCATGGGCAAATTTGCATTTTCATCAGAGGATAAGTACTTGTCAAATTTGGCATAGTTGTACATATCACAATGCAAAACATTTTTTATAAAATTAGATTTTGGAATAAATATGCACTTCTTTCCATTGAAGTGAGCATTTGTGATATCGAACAATGCATATGAGAAAACATGTCGATTAGGACGCGTTCTATTCGTTGTTGAGGTACATTAGCTAAGTCATGTTAATAAAGAGAGTGACAGCACATATTAAAGCACATGTCGTGTAATAGCTCCTTAATTCGTTTTTTTTATCGATGTAATTTTCCTTTTTATTATGTCGATAACAAATAATCGATTTTATGTCATATTACCACCGCTATGCAATAAACCTTTACTAAAGAGAGCATTGTTCAAGTCAGCTGTTTAACCAAAGAACTGCAAAACACTAAGATTTTACTATGGAAAACTAAAAATGTTTATACATTACTCCTAATGTTTGCCTAAATAGTGAATTCTAGGGTGTTGGTAGTTGCAATTTCGATAAATACTGCCATTGGGTTTCATGTCGAAAACAGGGTTTGAATTTCCGACTTCAAAATAGAGGCAGGAAAGCAAAAATAACTTTCTTTTACATTGAAAAATGTTCAAGCAATTCAAAGCCTGGTCGAAAAGAGTTAACTTGGCAGAATTGGGCTGGCATTTTTGGGAATTGAGATTTTTGACTACTAAGTTGGGAGTTGAGATAGTTGGTGGTGGTATCTGCAAAAAAATTAATCAGTAAGATAGACTTTTACCCACACTTAGGAAGAGACACAATACCAGACATGAACCAATTTAGGGGTGTGGCATGGAAAACAATTAAGGATTTTGTAAGTAGCACCGAATTCCTAACTTATATTGTCTTTTTCGAGGTTACCTTTTTAGAATTTAAAGTGCGCAACAAGCCGATTACCAGCTTAGGTGTAGGTCCATAGTGGCATAGGGCGGATTAATATGCGCACCCTGTTTTCATTCTAAACTAAGGTAGATATTTAATCTAAAGCAGATTTAATCAACATCAGGGCAATAAAACATCTCAAATGCTACGACACCAATAACCAGTCTTGGGAAACTGCCTATTTCACTTTATGGGGCATAGACTTCGAATTCGTAAATTTTCGAACTTCTAAATCCGAAATATCCGTTAACTTTTGCAAGATAAACCACCACAAGATGGCGTTGGTGATATCTTTAACAACTGCGGTGTGATGGACCATGTATCGATTCGTAGAGGCCCTTTGATAAATGGAGTCCCCTTCACTCGTATCGTTGCTTTGGTTAAAATTACAGTGTTCAGAGAAAGATCGAGGATTTTGATCGGAAATTCGGCCTCCGGTTATGCCGAGCTGCCTCCATTACGATGTACCTGTTTGTCCGGGTAAAATTTTATAGATGCATTTTTAGAAGCAGATCTACCATAGAATATGGAGAGAATATGCTCTTTCAGACAGTAACAAACCAATTGCTCGATTTTTATAACCACCACCATAGGAGGTATATTCATTTAGTCATTGCGTTTGCAACACATCGAATTATCCATTTCCGACCTAACAAGGTATATATCTATTTCGGAATGTCGTAAAATTCAAAGACGATTAAACGACGTCCGTGTGTCCGTCAATTGTAATCACGTTACAGCCTTCAAAAACTGAATTATCGAGCTAAACTTTTCCATAAATCCGTATTTCTTTAATACGAAAGTTAAATTCTTGAACGGTTCATATTGGATCATTTTTCGATATAGCTGGCATATGGAACGATCTGCCGATTAAGCGTCTTAAGCCTATAAAAGGCGCATTAATTACCCTATTACGCTGAAATTTGAGTTCTAGCGAGTTGTTTTGGGCCTCCCGTTATTAGACCAGAATATGGTTTAGATCGAACCATGTTTAGATATAGCTGCCATTAAGACCGATCTTCAATTTAGGGGTTTAATCCTATTGCCCGATTTCGCTGCAACTGTGACTTGTATAAGAGTTCTCTCGAAAAAATGTGCCCTGATATGATCCAATTTTCGTCTCAAGAAGGCATGCTTCTACCAATGCTTAGCTCACTAATTAGTGAGAGGTGGAAGCATGTAATATATTTGGGGCAAAGTAGACTGATGGTGGCGCTTGGTTAGCTGCCCAATGCATTAATCGCAACCATAGCTTGCCAAAAACTTTTTAAAAAAGTGTTTATTTTGCTTTCTATTCTAAATAGAAACAAAAACAAACCCTACATTGGATTCAGCTGGACAAAAAAACCCAACAACCAAATTTCGAAATTTCGATATTTTCTACGAAATAAAATTTGGGCAAAGTTTTCTGGAAAATTAAAATTTTACTAAAATTTTATGTAAAAATGTATCTTCGACAACATTTTTATAAAGTCAAATTTTACAAAATTTTTCTATAAAAATGAAATTTCGAAAAAATTTTAAATGAGAATTAAATTTGGACGAAATTTTCGAAAACTTTCTGTGAAAATTAATGTTGGAAATTTTAATTTTGACCAGATTTTGTAAAAAATCGAAGTATAGGGAATTACCCAAAACCCCCCAAAAACGCCCCGAATGGCCATATTAACCAATTATGACTATATGGGACTGGGTTTGTTTGTTTTGGCTGAACAGATTTTCTTAAAATTTTTACAAATTGTGTAGGTTGGTCTGGAAGGACATGGAAAGGGGGCAGACCCTCCCCCTTACCGCAAAAACATCACCCATAATCAAAAGTGGACAGATAGGCACAATATGGGTATCAAATGAAAGGTATTGGAGAGATGAATACGAATATGGTATTAAGTTTATTGTTACGAATACGAATATGGTATTAAGTGTTGGTATTAAGTCTAAATACCATGGGGGCCGCCACAATCCCATAAAACTCACCCAAACAGACACATTAGACGTTCATGTCAATATGGGACTCAAAGGAAAGGTATTTGGCAGTAGATTATGAATATGGCAAAAAAACGAAGTCAATGTGATTGGAGGTGTCCCCACACCCAAATAAGCCCAAAATGGGCATATTAGCGGACCATGACTATATGGGACTCACACGAAAGCTTTTTGGGACCAGATTACGAATATCACATTAAAATTTACGTTCAAGTCTAGGTAGGGCATTTTCTCCTAAAAATACGTCAAATAGGTAATTTGACCCACTATGACAATATGGGACTCAAATGAAAGGTATTTGAGAGTAGAAAACGAATCTGATATACAATTTTAGAGCCAATTGTTTGGGGGTACGCTCTTAAGCACCCCCTAAACTTAGCTTCCATTCCGACTATGGTAGTATGGAGCTCAAATCAAGGGTATTTTGACAGTAAAGAATGAATCTCATATCTATATGTTCATCCGATTAGCAGTAATAATGTAATAAAATGGTCATTTGTTAACCGATTCTCTCGAAATTTGGTCAGAGGGATTTTCTTATGACTCTTAATATAACTGGTGAATTTCATAGATATCGGTTCAGATTTAGATATAGTTGCCATTTATGTATATCTCCCTATTTTAACTTCTAGACTCACAGCAACCGAATTTATTGACCAATATTGCCAACATTTTGCATAACGCTTTCCTCAATGACTACCACAATGTCTGCGAAGTTTGCTCGAAATCGGTTCAGATTCTGGTATAGCTCCCATATATATGTTCGTCCGATTTGGAGAAATATTGCAGTAAAGTGCTCATTTGTCAACCGATTCTCTCGAAATTTACTAGGAAGGATTTTCTTTTGACTCTCGACATTACTGGTGAATTTCATAGAAATCGGTCCAGATTTAAATATAGCTGCCATATATCTATGTCGCCCGATTTTCATTCCAAGAGCCACTACAAGCGAATTTATTTAACAATCTTGCTGACATTTTGTACAACGCTTTCCTCGACAACTACCACAATATCTGAGAAGTTTGCTCGAAATCGGTTCAGATTTAGATATAGCTCCCATACATATGACCATCCGATTTTGAGAAATATTGCAATAAAGTGCTCATTTTTTAACCGATTCTCTCGAAATTTGTCAGAAAGGATTTTCTTTTGACTCTCGATATTACCGGTGAATTTCATAGAAATCGGTTCAGATTTATGTATAGCTCCCATATATGGGTTCGTCCGATTTTTACTCCAAGAGCCACTGCAAGGGCATTTATTGACAAATCTTGCTGAAATTTTGTAAAACGCTTTCCTCGACAACTACCACAATATCTGAGAAGTTGGCTCGAAATCGGTTCAGATTTAGGTATAGCTCCCATATATATTTTCGTCCGATTTTGAGAGAAATTGCAATAAAGTGCTCATTTGTTAACCGATTTTCTCGAAATTTGGCAGGAGGGATTTTCTTTCGACTCTCGACATTACTGGTGAATTTCATAGAAATCGGTCCAGATTTAAATATAGCTGCCATAAATCTATATCGCCCGATTTTCATTCCAAGAGCCATTGCAAGCGCATTTATTGACCAATCTTGCCAAAAATTTGCACAACGCTTTCCTCGATGACTACCATAATGTCAGCGAAGTTTGCTCGAAATCGGTTTAGATTCAGGTATAGCTCCCATATATATGTTCGTCCGACATAGAGAAATATTGCAGTAAAGTGCAATATTTCAGTTTGTCAACCGATTCTCTCGAAATTTGCTAGGATGGATTTTGTCTTGACTCTCGACATTACTGGTGAATTTCATAGAAATCGGTTCAGATTTAGATATGGCTGCCATATATGTATATCGCCCGATTTTCATTCCAAAAGTCACTGCAAACGCATTTATTGACCAATCTTGCCGAAATTTTGTACAACGCTTTCCTCGACAACTACCACAAAATCTGAGAAGTTTGCTCGAAATCGGTTCAGATTTAGGTATAGCTCCCATATATATTTTCGTCCGATTTTGAGAGAAATTGCAATAAAGTGCTCATTTGTTAACCGATTATCTCGAAATTTGGCAGCATCGATTTTCTTATGACCGAGGTCCACCAAAATTGGTTCAGAATTGGATATGGCTCCCACATTGTACTTATAGGGTTGGTGTAGGGTATTATACAGTCGGCACCGCCCGACTTTTGCCTCTCCTTACTGGTTTTGACAAACTAAAATGGAGTTGTGACAAAATCTTCTAAGAAAACGTAGGAAAAATGGAAGGGAAAATGGTTTGGATAATTTTTTTCAAAAACCATATTTTTACGCAAAATCAAAAAATTGAAAACCTCCTGCAATTGAATATAAAATTTCAACAACATAATTTGAGAAGTTGCCACATATGAGTTGCTATTTCGAAATACGAACTAGAGCATTTATATGCACGCATATACTTAAAAAATTAAACCTAATTGTAAAATTAACCCTGTTAAAAAAATTTTAAATTTAGCCACCCAAAATAAGCCACTAAAAGAAGAGGGAGAAGAAAACTGTTATAAAAACCCACAAAGCGTTAAATTATTTTGCAAAAAACTGAAAATTAAAAAAAAAAAATAGGTGAAGTAATGTTTCATAAATACAGACAAACAACATTTCATTGTCAAACAAGCCAAGCAAAACAGCCATGAAAGACTTAACTTGGGATTTGAAGAAACAAAAAAAAACTTCTTAAAAATAAAAATAAAATAAACAAAACTTTCAATTTTGTCTAAAGTGGGCTGCACATCATAGTCATCGCCTGTGCCATCATCATCAGCATGGTTGGAGTTGAGGCACAGTGCACACACACACACACACACACAATTTTTAATATAAATATTTAAGTACTTTGAATGACTTTTCTGTTTTGCTGAAGACCATAACAAAGTCTTCTGTGCCAATGATAAAGTCAAGTTCAATTACATGTTTACTTAGACCCTATAGGGGAGGCAGCAACAGAGACCAATGTAGGAAGACTTAGAAGGCAAGAAAAATGACAAATCATGTTTAACACAAAAAGTAAACACCAAACGCCAAACTTTTCATTATAATGAAATTTATTTAAAAAAAAAACATTCTGCCCTTTAAATCTAAGATAAACAGGAATAATTCTTAAAAAAAATCACTTAAGTAACATATTGAAGAAAAATAGAAAAAAAGCGTGCTAAGTTCGGCCGGGCTGAATCTTATATACCCTCCACCATGGATCGCATTTGTCGAGTTCTTTTCCCGGCATCTCTTCTTAGGCAAAAAAAGGATAAAAGAAAAGATTTGCTCTGCTATTAGAGCGATATTAAGATATGGTCCCGTTCGGACCACAATTAAATTATATGTTGGAGACCTGTGTCGAATGTCAGCCAATTCGAATAAGAATTGCGCCACTTTGGGGGCTCAAGAAGTAAAATAGGGAGATCGATTTATATGGGAGCTGTATCAGGCTATATACCGATTCAGACCATAATAAACACGTATGTTTATGGTCATGAGAGGATCCGTCGTACAAAACTTCAGGCAAATCGGTTAATAATTGCGACCTCTAGGGGCTCAAGAAGTCAAGATCCCAGATCGGTTTATATGGCAGCTATATCAGGTTATATACCGATTTGAACCTTATTTGGCACAGTTGTTGCAAGTCATAATAAAATACGTCATGCAAAATTTCAGCCAAATCGGATAGGAATTGCGCCCTCTAGAGGATCAAGAAGTCAAGACCCCAGATCGGTTTATATGGCAGCTATATTAGGTTATGGACCGATTTAAGCCATACTTGGCACAGTTGCTGGATATCATAGCAAAATACGTCGTGCAAAATTTCATTCCAATCGGATAAGAATTGCGCCCTCTAGAGGCTCAAGAAGTCAAGACCCAAGATGGGTTTATATGGCAGCTATATAAGGTTATGGACCGATTTGAGCCTAATTTAGCACATTTGTTGGAAGTCATACCGAAACACGTCATGCAAAATTTAATTTCAATCGGATAAGAATTGCGCCCTCTAGCGGCTCAAGAAGTCAAGACCCCAGATCGGTTTATATGGCAGCTATATCATGTTATGGACCGATTTCAACCATACTTGGCACAGTTGTTGGATATCATAACAAAATACTTCGTGCAAAATTTCATTTCAATCGGATAAGAATTGCGCCCTCTAGAGGCTCAAGAAGTCAAGACCTAAGATCGGTTTATATGGCAGCTATATCAAAACATGGACCGATATGGCCCATTAACAATCCCAACCGACCTACACTAATAAGAAGTATTTGTGCAAAATTTCAAGCGGAAAGCTTTACTCCTTCGAAAGTTAGCGTTCTTTCGACAGACAGACGGACGGATGAACGGACAGACAGACGGACATGGCTAGATCGATAAAATGTCACGACGATCAAGAATATATATATATATATATATATATATATATATATATATATATATATATATATATATATATATATATATATATATATATATATATATATATATATATATATATATATATATATATATATATATATATATATATATATATATATATATTATGGGGTCTCAGACATATATTTCGAGTAGTTACAAACAGAATGACGAAATTAGTATACCCCCATCCTATGGTGGAGGGTATAATGAGTTGGGCGAAACTGTAGGGACAACCTTGGAAATATGGATTATCATCTCAGAAGTGCTTGACAATTTAAGCTCTCTTCTAGGCCATGCTTAAGACCTATTGGAGTGTGTGAGCTTGTTTTTTTTTATAATTCCCCACAAAAATATAAGATTTAATCAAGTTGTTATAATTTCTTATTTAACCCACCACTTATTTGTTTTGTGATGTGGCTTGGAAACCCAAAACGAAGCATTTGATTGAGTCAACCAATAGTAACAAAAACAAAACAATATTGATTTCCGTTTAAGTCAAAGATATGCCATTGTTGTGATTTGTTTTATTTTTTGTTGTGGTTTCTTGTTGACTTTTCATATTAAAAACATTGTTTGTTGTTTTATGAACATTTATGGTTTATTTGGATGACTAAACTACTTCGCATTTCAAGCCGCACTTTAGTCCATCACCGGACAGTCTATTAGTTGTCAACTAGAAGTTGATTTTCAGGGTCTAATTTTGCGTGGATTTGTTTGCCTCATTTATTATGCTGCCCCTCCCCCACCAACAATCAGAGTTTTTTTTTTAACAATTTAGCAAAGCATGTCTGTCCGTCTGTCCGTCCGTCCATCGTTATCGACATCGACAGGTTCATTCATCACTACTACCAGACTTGCTTTCGTGCGTGAGCGTTCTTTGATCTCATCTCGAAATTAGCAGTGGGAGTCTGGTTTTCTTTTTTTGCTTGGTTTTTATTATGGCTAAGGTTTTATATGCCTTAGATTTAAGCGACAGCGGCAATTCCATGAAATGCCAACCATGCACTTCGCTTTAATTTCTTTGATATTTATCTCATTTGCAACTCATTTACAGCGTTTTAATTGATTTTATGGAATTTGTGTGCAGTCAGTTTAATTAGCTGATTTTCATTTCATGACATTTCTTTTTAAGATATGTGGAATTAGAAGTAGTGGTTCAAAAGATTAAAAGGAGAAAAATGCTGTAGTAATTACAGTACATTAGCACACAAATAAGATTAAGCATATCTTTTAAGACAACAACAGAGCTTTGTAGGACTGCCTGATTTTGTAAAGTGCAATTGGTGGTGTACAGTAATTTTGTAACAGTTCGTGGAAGAATGTAATAAGAACACTTATTTGTATACAGTACATATTTAGAATACAGTACAAATTTATTATTCAGTGCGTAATGTATATAGAACATATGTATATTATGTAGTACTTATTTATTATACAGTACACATAACATATAATATAGTATACAGTGAATGTAATACAGAGCTCTTATTAGTGCATATTTAGCAAATTTATTTGGCACACAGTGCACATAAGGTAAAAAAAATTGCTATACAGTACATGTTTGGTATACAATATGTAGAAGTATAGTATTTTATTCCATACAGTACCGATACAAATAGAGTATACAAACAACTTATTAATATTATTACGCATTTCATTAATATACAGTACATTTTATGCAGTAGCTCATATTGAATACAGTACATTTTATAGAATACAATGCCCATCACAGCATTCAAACACCCTTAATTTACTATTAGATACCGCAGATATAGTATATGACACAAAGTTAGTATACAGTACATATTTATTATACATGGTAAAATTTCCCATGAACATTCCATCAGGGGATCAGGAGATATTTCTCTCATATCAAATGATAATGACATCCTTTTAAATGTCTAGTCTGAACGGCGTGGCGTTAATTGACATCACATGGTAGAGAAGTTTAACATGGCAGGATACCTCACAAATGTAGCCAGCATTAGTAAAGGGAAAACCACCTGATGTCCACGACGGGAATTGAAGCCGTGCATTTGACGTCAAAGGCGTAGAGTCTATAATACAGTTGGTTTACATTTGTAATTACTATACATTATATGCTTGGTATACAGTACACATAACAGATCACAACACACAATCATAGTAAACATAACGCGTAATGTATATATTAACGTCAATAGCATTTTAATTCGCATAGTACCGATTACAATATATTTACAAGCTCCATGTTTATACCATTAAAACATTTCTTTATTATAATGTATCTCTAAGTGTACAGTGCATTTTATAATATGCAAACTCTATACAGATCAATAGAATCTCTAAAACAGTGGAGGACACACTAAGAGCACTCAAAAGACTAAATTGTGTTTGTATTAGTGGCTTCTATAAGTGCTGAACATCAACTGAGTGAATAGCTTTGTTGAATGACAACAATGAGTCAACCGAACGAATTCACACGAAGATGCTTATACTGTCTGTATGCGTTTGTTTGTTTCCCTATGCTCGCGAGCAAAGGTATTAATGTGCGGTTGTGTGTGTTCATCTACGCTCTAAAGCGTAGATGAACAATGTAGTAACCTAACTGTATTACGTATACGTAAAGTATGCAGTAATTTATTGTGTACAGTACCCCTGAAAACCACAAATATAAAAAACATCACTTGAAATTTTTAATGCCCTTATTTTGCATAGTGCATTGTTGAAATCGAGCATTTTCAATATACAGTACCACTTAAACATAGAACATACAGTTATAAAGTGTACAGTTCAGTTTATAGAACAAAATACTCTTTCGTATATCCTTTACATATATGTATGATGTATGCGTATAGCCTAACGTTAAGTTCTAAAAGTTATCGGAGCTACTGAAGTGTAACTTATGCACCAAAAAGTATCTTAGGTAGTAAGAAGTACTTTAGACATATGGTACTCAAACGTACCTTTGGTGCTAAAACGTAACTTTGGTACTAAAAGGTACCTATGGTACTAAAACGTACCTTTGGTACTAAAACGTACCTTTGGTGCTAAAACGTTCCTTTGGTACTAAAACGTACCTTTGCTACTAAAACGTACCTTTGGTACTAAAACGTACCTTTGGTACTAAAACGTACCTTTGGTACTAAAACGTACCTTTGGTACTAAAACGTACCTTTGGTACTAAAACGCACCTTTGGTACTAAAACGTACCTTTGGTACTAAAACGTACCTTTGGTACTAAAACGTATCTTTGGTAGTAAAACGTACCTTTGGTTCTAAAACATACCTTTGGTACCAAAATGTACCTTGGGAAGTAAAACGTACCTTTGGTACCTAAACGTACCTTTGGTAGTAAAACGTACCTTTGGTTCTAAACATACCTTTGGTACTAAAACGTACCTTTGGTACTAAACGTACCTTTAGTACTAAACGTACCTTTAGTACTAAAATGTACCTTTGGTAGTAAAACGTACCTTTGGTTCTAAAGCATACCTTTGGTACTAAAACGTACTTTTGGTACTAGAACGTACCTTTGGTAGTAAAACGTACGATTGGGTGTAAAACGTAGTTTTGGTACTGAAACATATATTTTGTAGTACAATGTACTTTTGTATTAAAACGTAAATTTGGTACTTAAAAGTATCTTTGGTACTAAATGTATGTTTGGTACTTAAACGTACCTTTAATACTAAAAAGTATCTTTTGTACTAAAAATTACTATAGGTACTAAAAATTACTATAGGTACTTAAAATTACCTTGGGAGGTCACCATAGCGCAGAGATTAGCATATCCGTCTATGACGGTGAACATTTGCTTCGAATCCTGGCGAGAAAAACGGAAAATTTTCAGCGGTGGCTATGACCTCCCAATGCTGGCAACACTTGTGAGGTACTATGCCTTGAAAAAAGTTCTCCCCAAAGAGGTGTAGCACTGCGGCACGGCGCACAGTGTTGCATTTTCGGGTATTCGTTGGCAAAAATAGTTAGAGTTAACATAGATTTCTTAAATTTTGCATAGAGTGTAATATAGAAAAAAGTGAAGTATGCTCCCAATCGGTCTATAAGTTGCTCCGATCTCCCGATTTAACTTCTTGAGCCTCCAGACGTCGCAATTATTATCCGATTTGTCTGAAATTTCGCGTGATGACATCTCACATGAGTCTCAACAACTATTCGGCTATGACTCTCAAAAACTCAGCCAGTGTGGTCCAAATCGGCATATTACCTGGTATAGCTCTCATATAAACTAATCTCTTGATTTGAGTGCTTAAGCCTATAGAAGGCGTTTACTTTAACACATTGAAAATAATTAGACCTGCCCAAGTCGGACCTTTTTAGATCCACTTTTCAAAATTTTAATCTTGACAGTTATTGCTTTATTTGTGCCACTTATTTAAAACTAACGACACTAACCATATTTTCATGTCTCTGACACCTGTCATTGGCAAATGTGCTTTCAGTTATGCCCTCTTCAAGATTTTGTTCTATTTTGGTACCCAAGTTTAAAAAAATCCATTTTGCTTATATAAACAAAATTTTGAATTTTTGGGAAAAAAGGAAGGCAGTTCCCTTATCATTGAACTTAAACTTAAATCAGACTGCACTAAATAATATGTGTGATGTTTGCATACCTTAGGTACTAAAAACTACCTTAGGTACTAAAAAACTATTATAGGTATTAAGAACTACCTTTGGTACAAAAATTACCATAGGTATTAAAAACTACCTTAGGTACTAAAAAACACGTTAGGTACTAAAAACTACCATAGGTACCAAAAACTACCTTGGACACTAAAAATTACCATAGGTACTATAAACTCCTTGGGTACTTAAAACCACCTTAGGTACCAAGAACTACCTTAGATACTAAAAACTACCTTAGGTACTAAAAACTACCTTAGGTACTTAACACTAGTTTAGGTACTAACTTTGGTATTAAAAGCTACCTTAGGTACTAAAAACTAGATTAGGTACTAAAAACCACCTTAGATACTAAAACCACCTTAGATACTAAAACCACCTTAGGTACTAAAAACACCTTAGGTTCTAAAAACTACCTTAGGTACTAAAAACTATCTTGGGTACTAAAAACTACCTTAGGTACTAAAAACTACTATAGGTGCTAAAAACTACCATAGGTACTAAAAACTAAAGTAGGTACAAAAATTACCTTAGATACTAAAAAGTACCGTAGGTACTAAAAATTACCTTAGGTTATAAAAAGTACCCTAGGTACTAAAAATTATCTCAGGTACTTAAAATACTTGTGATACAAAACTAGTGTGCACCTTTCCTTTGGAACTATAAGGCCATTGTCTCATTTTCAAAAGACTCTGGCATATAAGATCTCAGACCACATTGGCTAAATCTGAAATAGTCTATATTTCTAAAATTTCTTCTGCGCTGAAAGAAGGCAACCCAACGGAACCTTATCTCAGAGTGCTTTGACCAAATCTGATACCTAGCCTAATTTTCGGTGCTAATAAAAACGAGAATACTTTTAATTAGTAATAATAACAATATTTTTCTTTCGATAGATTTGTACCTTCTAAGCATATCTCATTTGTTCGGAGCAACAAATAAGGTGACCTAATTTTTTTCGATATTAAAGAAAATTTCTCACAGTTCAAGTGATTCATAATAATTTAAAACTAATGATCAAATATTTACAATTTAATTAACATACGTTTCATTGTTGGTATTTATGGCTGGAAAATAAATCCATCACTATTGCCAACAACAGCACCACCTCAACCATTCAATTTCAACCTGACCACAAATCTAAAATTCAACAATAACAGCAGTGGCAGCGTGTACAACATTATCTCTTCCTCTAACCCAAATAGATTCCCAGAGTTGATGTTACATAAAATTGTATAACAACTCATTTTGGAAATCTCTTTGAGGGAGTAATTCCATCTGTACACAACAACACCACCAGAGACCGTGCTGTTGCTGCTGCTGATGATGATGATGATGGTGTTAAGTCGGCATTAAAAATTAACACCATCGGAGAGGAGAGAGGAAGGGTGGATGGATGAACATTTAAAAGCTATGAACGAAATTTAACCATGTACTCAAACTCGAACATAGCTAGGCCACTATCGGTTGCTGTTTGTCTATGACATCCATGTTTCACTCATACTTAGTATCGTCCCTATAATCCCTCTCTCTCGCCTACCCATGGCGGCTCATGAAATGCACAAAAAGGCCTTTAGGCTATGGTTTTTTGGATTTCGTTAGTACATGATTAGGTCTTAGTCGTCGTAGAGAGAAAACACCATATCAAACGTTTTGCCGTTTTTGTTGTGGTTATGGGTCCCGCGTCCCATCATAACCCCACCAACATGCACATTTCGCATTAACACCAACTAAGCTGGGGATTCAACTTTCTTCACCCCACTCTGTCTGGATTTTGGCGGTGATAGCTGTGGTATTGTCAAATTATTAACAGGGTGTTTTGTTCATTAGTCGCCTCTGGAGAAGGGGAATGAAAACTGAAACCTTATCTAATATACTAAAACAGTTGTTTTGTACAAAGTGAGATATTAACCAAAATATCATAATTTTCGTCACCGAAGTTTTGTTAGTGGTGGACAAGGGTCGGTTTTATTTTAATTTAGTTATTATTGTGTTGTTAATATGTGTGTTGAAAAGGATGAAAATAAAAAAGTCTTAAAATTTTACTGAAAAAAAAACATTACAAAAAAGTACCTTTGGTACACAAAAGTCCTTTTTGTACAAAAAAGTACCTTTGGTACAAAAAGTACCTTTGGTACAAAAAAGTACATTTGGTACAAAATAGTACCTTTGGTAGAAAAAAGAACCTTTGGGACAAAAAAGTATTTTTGATACATAAAAGCTACTTTTGTGCAAAAAAATACCTTTGGCGCAAACAAATACCTTTGGTACAAAAAAGTATCTTTGGTACAAAAAAGTATCTCTGTGCAAAAAAGTACCTTTGTACAAAAAAGTACCTTTGGTACAAAAAAGTACCTTTGGCACAAAAAGTATCTTTGGTACAAAAAGAATCCTTTGTTACAAGAAAGTGCCTTGGTACAAAAAAGATATCTTTGTTATAAAAAATAACTTTGTACAATGTGTCTTTGGTACAAGAAAGTACCTTTGGTACAGTAAAGTAACTTTGGTACAAAACAGTATCTTTGGTTGAAAAAAGTACCTTAGGTACAAAAATTTACCCTTGGTGCAAAAAAGTACCTTTGGTACAAAAAAGTACATTTGTAACAAAAAAGTACCTTTCGGTTCAAAAAAGAACATTTGGTACAAAAAAGAACCATTTGTTCAAAAAAGTTTTTTTACCAAAAGCTCTTCTTTTACCAAAAGCACTTGTTATTTTCTTTTGGTAAAAGAAGAGCTTTTGGTAAAAAAAGACCTTTTGCACAAAAGCACCTTTGTTGCAGAAAAGTACAAAGAAGTACCTTTGTTACAGAAGAGTACAAAAAAAGTACCGTGATACAAAAAGTACCTTTGGTACAAAAAAGTACCTTTGGTACAAAAAGCACCTTAGGTACAAAAAAGTACCTTTGGTACAATAAAGTACCTATTACACAAAAAAGTACTTTTGGTACAAAAAAATTACCTTCAGTTCCTTCGGAGGTTGACCTTCTTATGGTTAGTTTCAAATTCAGATTACATTTGTTTTTTTTTTTTTAATTTTCGTTTCTTACCCATTACTGTCTGCCTGAAACCAGTACAGTCTTCATAAATGAAAGATATCAACAGTGTAGAAAAAACTTGGATTTTTTGTCTTAAGCCACCTTTAGATACCTTACGTCATTAGTAATGATATTTTATATTTAGCCTCCTACACCCAACACAATTCATGGCCTTTATTATAATTAATTTGCAATAGGAATTTTTATTCATATACTCGTATTTTCCTTTATTTTTATATTCTTGACACATTTTGTTTTCTGTGACGAAATTTGTGGCATGTTTAGTTTCTGTTTTCGTGCATTAATGGTTAATTTTCATTAATGTCCCTTTGTGACGAACAACATTGTAATTGTCAACCAACCGAGCGACCTAGGCAAATTTGTGTTGTGTTAATCTAACAACAACGAGTACGAGACCAACGACACTTTGGGTTTAAGGTGTCAAGTGGCTTGCCATGCGAAGACAAAAGCATGGGGAATAGTACAAACGCAAACATGTTCAGAATTACTACGAGGATTACAATTACGCTAGGTGAGAGGTGGCATTTATGAAATTAATATAAGATCTCATAGATGGGAAAACCTTAAAACAAACATCGTAAAAAATATTAGGATTTTTTGATTTGAAATTAAAATTTTGAGGAAAATAAATTTAAAATAAAAAAGGTAAATTTTTGAACCAAATGTACTTTTTGTACCAAAGGTACTATTTTGTACGGCAGGTACTATTTGTGCTAAAGGTACTTTTTTTACCAATAACACGTTTTTGTGCCAAAGTTACTTTTTTGTGCCAAACGTACTTTTTTGTACCAAAGTTACTTTTTTGTACCAAAGGTACTTTTTTGTACCAAAGGTACTTTTTTGTACCAAAAGGTACCTTTTTGTACCAAAGGTAGTTTCTTGTAATAAAGGTACTTTTTATACCAAAGGAATATTAAGAACCGAAGCTTCTATTTTGAACCAAATGTACATGTTTTGTTTCAAAGGTACTTTTTGTACCAAAGGTACTTTATTGTACCAAAGGTACTTTTTTGTACCAAAGGTCCTTTTTATGCCAAAGGTACTTCTTTGTACCAAAGGTACTTTTTTACCAAAAGTACTTTTTTGTACCAATGGCACTTTTTTGTACCAGAGGTACTTTTTCGTCCCAGAGATACTTTTTCGTACCAAAGGAATTTTTTTGTACCAAATGTACATTTATGTAAATTTTTTTTTACCAAAAGTACTTTTTTGTACTAAAGGTACTTTTTTATACCGCAGGAACTTTTTTGTACCAAAGGTACTTTTTCGTACCTTTCGTACTCTTGTGCTCAACATAAAAATGTGTACCACCTTACCAAAATATAAACCAAAGTTACAAAATATATTACCACATTTTCCCAATTTTGTAAAAATCTCCTTGTGTTGTGTTTGTAAACTTTCAAAACTGTGACTTTGCCACCCTGCTTAAAAAATTTCATTTCTCGGCAACTGCTCATTACTGTACATTCCAGGTGAAAACGAAATATGCGGTTATAGGTTAAGCAATTGTAGTGAAACAAATTTCTTTTTTTTTTGTTATGTGCTCTCGCACGCAGAAAAAGAAAACAATGCTCATCACATGAACGCACCTAAAATTTATGGCACATTTTTGCAAGACAACAGCTATGGCAAAAAAAGCGAAATTGAAATAAAAGAAATTATTGATTGAAATACTTATCATATTTCATTGGCAAATATGGATGGACATCATCATTACCATTGTTGTCATGGTCATGATCGTGGCGCTGGTGGTGTGGTGGACATTGCCAACCTTTGGCGCGTGCAAAACGTGATGGCTCATGTTGATAAGGCTTATTACGACTTTGCTATAAGGGGATACCCAGTCACCGGCAATCCTCCAAGTGGTAGATGGATGCGTTTTTTGCCTTATTATGGTGATGTGTTAGCTAAAAAATCTGTCTGTCTGTCGCTGCGATGTTGCTGTTTCTGTCCATATGTGATTTGTAAGCGTTCATTGTGAGTGTTGATTTCTTTGTAAATTTGTTTTATTTTTTAATTTAGTTTTGTTGTTGTTATGTTGTTGCTACTCTTCTCCTTAAGTATTATTTAAACAAAACTAAAACTTTCTCTTCAGTCATACGAGGCGCTAGTGCTGTAAGTTTAGTTTCTCAAAACTTGGCTTTAAGCCCGCCCCATCAACCCAGCTGTCCGTCTGTTCATTCATGCACATGTGCTTCTATCTGCTGTCTGTCTGTCTGTCTGTATGCCCGGTTTAGGTTTTGTTTTAGTTTTTTTGTTTTTGTTTTTTGTTTTCATTACAAAAACGTGTTTATTTCACTGTAGACAGACAGCGTCTAAAATAAAACCAACATTAAAGATAATTTTTTCATTATTGGGAATTTCATTGCATTTGTCAAGTTGTTCATGTGCGTCCGTCCGTCTGTTTTGTCTGTCCGCCTTTTTATTTGTTTTTGTTTGGCTTTCCATTATAAAGTTTTAGAGACAATGGGTTTCGAATTTCTTCACTTGCACTTGCAGTTTAGTTTCAATTTTACTTCGTCCCATCCTCCACTCCCCCTCCCTGGGGTGGTGGGAGTTGATGACATTTGCAGTGCCTTGCTGTGTTTGGTTTTTCTCCCATTGCACAATTCGCAGTAAAAGTTTCAAAAACAATTAAACCTTATGGGGTTTCGGATCTGTTGTGTTATAGAGTTTAGGGTTACAATCCTCTTTGTGGGAGTTTAGGCTGATTTAAAAATGTAATTTAACTGAGATTCAAAGCACGTAAACCAAAATTTGTACAGAAAAAAAAAAGTTCGTATGCTGACGACGCTGCTATTGCGGTTAGGGGGAAGTTTCACTGCACTTTTTTAAGGACAACCTTCAGGAAGCTTTTCGTGCGTCAGCAATGGATATGTGGTGATATATGGATAAATGTCTAAAAAGAAGGGTTCGTACACCACTTTCAAAGAAATTCCATTTGAGTACCATATTTTTTCGTATTGGGATTTCATGCTCACTTGGGCAGTTTTTGTGGGTGGGCTTCGCCGCAGACACTTGGTAATCTATTTTTATGCCAGATTCGTAATCTACTTCCAAATATCTTTCATTTGATACCCAAATTATCGCATTCGGTAAATATGACCGATTGGTTGGGTTATGTGGTGGGGCGTTCCCCTCTATCGCTTACCACAAGGTTTTGGGTTCACATTAAAGATTTCAAACAAAATTTCGCTTAAATCGGTTAATGCACCTCCTAGATCTAGGGGTTTTGAAAATTGTGGTGAGGGGGAGGGTTCGCCCTCCATTCGTATTCTCTTTGGGGGGGATATTGGTATCTTTCAACTCTTTATTCATACTCTACTTTCAAATAACTTTTGTTTTATACCCATATTGTACCAAACGATAGACATGTTCGTTTTGGAGGGTGGGGCGTCCCCCGTCGCTTAACCTCAATTTTTTTGTACGAGTTCATGGTTTTAGTTTACCATAAGATTGCAAACAAAATGTCGCTTAAGTCTGTACACCAACACTGATAGAAAAATGACGGTATTTTCCCAATACCGCCTGGTATTATTTTGTTCACATCAATGGCAAAGATTTTTAATACCATTTGGTATTAATTCAATGCCAAACAAAGGAGACTATTAAGAATTGACGGCGTCATATTTGCATTCTTGTCATCGCGCCAGAAGTGTTGGTGAGCTTTGTACGTAAACTATTGACGCCTTTATAAAATATTTTTTAAACAAATAAATAAAATGTTTTAATACAATTTGTTCAAATACTCGAAGGCGGTGAAAATGGAAATTGTACAAATTCTAAGGACATTCTACATCAAAAACCTGATAGTCTTTTGTGCGGTGTGTTGGTTTATTCATAGGAAAAACCCTTCTGCGAATCAATTGCTGAATACGGAGAATTGAGGTTGGTCGCGGTGTAGCATTACTTTTTCTAATTATTAACATTAATAAGCGAAATAAAATTAGATTAAAATTATTTTCAATGATTTTCTTTGCTTCATTAGGGAGTGGAGTAATCAATAACGGTTTGGTACTAAAACCAATAACGGTCTGGTGCTAAAACCAATAACAGATTGGTATTAAAACCAATACCAGTTCGGTAATAAGGCTGGTACCAAACGGTAAAAATCATTATACCTTTCATCCATACCATCCGGTACTGTTATTGTACCATACGGTACATCGATACCGTATGGAACTGAAATCAACACGATCTGTATCATTTTTTTCTTTGGGTGTAGTTTTGAGATCTGGCGTTTTTCCAAATAAAGATAAGGGGGACAGTCAGCCAACATTCGTATTCCCTTTTGGGAGATGTTGGTATCAGAGAATCGGTGGTATTTTTTTTTTTTTGATTTGCGGTATACTCATAAATATGCGGTGTTAGTATGTATCGCCACTGCAATTTATGCGGTGTTACGCTCAGAGTACTGATATATGGGGCAATCGTTTGAATACCCTAACATTAATGTTCATGCTTTGTATACCACCGCTTTCAATATTGTTTTTGTCTATGGCGGTGTTATGAGTGAGTCAATATAAGACTCGAATGGAAACGCCATATCAATACAACACAACACATTGACTCAAATTATAAATGCGGTGTTGCTTTTACAACGTTGATAAGGCCCATTTTTTTAATAAAATTATATTTTAATATTGCTAATATATAATATCGTTCCTGGATACTAATTTTCATAATTTTTTGGAATTTTTCAAACTTCCTCAACTAAATTTCCCATGAACATTCTATTAAGGAACAGGGGATACTTCTCTCATAGTGCAATGAGTGCAGTCCGCTTAATGTTGGTAGAGAAGTTTCAACATGGCAGGATACCTCAGAAATGTACTAACATTGGTAAGGGAAAAACCACCATTGAAAAATTTTCTGATGAAGCCAGGCGTTCGGGGTCACAGACGGATATGGTAACGGAGGCCAACGTGGCGCAGAGGTTAGTTTAAACAAGTAAGAGAATGCTAAGTTCGGCCGGGCCGAATCTTGGGAACCCACCTCCATGGATTCTAGTAAAATGTGGGAGCTAAATCTGGTTATAGACCGATTTTGACCGTACTTGGCACAGTAATTGAGACGCATAACATAAAATTTTAGCCAGATCCTATAAAAATCGCGGCTTGTAGGGCTCAATAAGTCAAATCGGGCGATCGGTTTATATTGGAGCTGTATCAGGTTATAGACCGATTCGGACCGTACTTGGCACAGTTGTTTGGACGCATAACATAACAAAATTTCAGCGAAATCAGATGAAAATTGGGGCTCAAGAAGTCAAATCGGGCGATCGGTTTATATGGGAGATATATCAGGTTATAGACCTATTTACAATAGAACGTACTTGGTACAGTTGTTGGAAGTCAATACAAAACACTATGTGCAAAATTCCAGCCAAATCGGGTGAAAATTTAAGCTTCAAGAAGCTGAAGAAGTCAAATTGGGAGATCGGTTTATATGGGAGCTATATCAGGTTATACACCGATATGGACCGTACTTGGCACAGTTGTTGAGACGCATAGCAGAACACTATGTGCAAAATCGGATGAAAATTAAGGATTCCAGGGGCTCAAGAAATCAAATTCAGAGATCGGTTTATATGGAAGCTATATCCAAATCTGAACTGATATGACCCATCTGCAATCCTCAATGACCTAAATTAATTAGAAGTATCTGTGCAAAATTTCAAGCTGCTAGCTTTACGCGTTTGACCGCTTATCGTGACAGACGGACGGACATGGCTAGTTCGACTCAGAATGTCGAATCAATATTTCTAGGTGTTGCAAACGGAATGGCTAGATTAGTGTACCCCCTTCCTATGGTGGTGGGTATAAAAACTTAACGTAAGAAATTTTTTCAAACTTTCTTATGTTAAAATAAAATTGCAGTTCTTGCATTGTTTTTGGTAAACACTCATCATACCACCTCAAATACAAGATACACATGAGCTTAAGTATTTGCGGTGGAAATTTAAAATTGTTCGTCGCTCGTTTGCTTCAAAGCGATTCACACACGTAAACATCAGCATCACATCAAAATCATTTGGTTACATGCCATTTGCGATGATTAGAATTGAATGGTTGCGTTAGTTGCGTTGATTCAAAAAGACAATTATTTATGCGATGCACCGCAAATGCAATACACCGCTGCAGATCTCTGTTTGGTATCCTCTAACTAGACTGAAATGGGTTTGCTTACCCTTGAGAGGTTTACGTATGATGTAGACACCAGAATGCATTAGAAAATTATTTCCTAATGAACTTAACATAAGAAACTTTTTCAAACTTTCTTAAGTTAAAAATAAAATTGCAGTGTTTGCATTATTTTTGGCAAACACTCATCATACCAAATCAAATACAAGAGACACATGAGTGTAAGTATTTGCGGTGGTAATTTGAACTTGTTCGTCGCTCGTTTGCTTCAAAGCAATACACACTCATAAACATCACCATCACATCAAAATCATTTGGATACATGCCATTTGCGTTGATTAGAGTTGAATGGTTGCGTTGATTCAAAAAGACAAGTATTTATGCGGTGCACCGCAAATGCAATACACCGCTGCAGATCTCTGTTTGGTATCCTCCAAGAAGGCTTAAATTGTTTTACCTAAGCTTGAGAGAATTGCGTCTGCTGGAGAGACTGGAATGCATTCGAAAATTATTTTCTAACAAACGTTTTATGTTTGCTGCAAACATTTATATGATTGAAATTACATAAAATAGTATGTGATTACTATTTCTTAAACCACATTTTTTCCGAATTTGCTACTTTTCAAGTAAAATGTACCACATCCTCTATTGGACCATTGGCATAGTTAACGATGCTATAAAGTATTAAATTTATATTGTTTTTTATACAATATTGTTTTGTTTTTGTTGTTTTAAAACAAATTGTTTGATTCAATGTTCAATTAGCCTGTCAGTCAGTCAGGCAACCGGCAACACGCTTTATTTGTTTATATATTTTTTTCAAAAAAAAAAATGAAAAAGAAAACATAAATTAAATAACAATAACTATGATAACGAATGAAATGTGTATAATTCGCATTGTATAAACAAATACTTATGATCATTGACCTTTGCATTAACCCTTAGAGAGTTGCTGGAATATGAAAGGTCATCAAAATGTGTATGATTGTAAATAGCGATTAACTAAGGAAAAAAAACATAGAAAACAAGAAGAAATGTTATAATTTTTTTTCGAAGAAATCCATGAGGCTAAGTTTTCGAATTTAAATCAACAGTTATGACACATGAATATCAGCTGTGTTCCGTTTTTGCGACATACTCGGACAATGTAAACAGGTTTTTGATTTCGTTTATTATTCCCTTATACATTTTTTTCATTTCTTTGTTCCTTCTTTACCAAAATGTCTGGAATCATTCATACTAAAATGTTGCCCTTAAAGGGTTAATTTTTCTATGATGTAATAATTACCCAAAATATAAACACCCAGGGAATCACACACCAAAATGAATTATCTCCAATCAACCAAATCATCTTTTTGATTTAAGCAATGCTTATTAAAGGTCAATCAATCTCTTTCTAAACACCAACAACTTACTTTAATATCTCAACTGGATTTATGAGTTCATTTTCAAGATTGATTTGTACCCCCAAGCTTTGTTGCAATTATCATTGACGAGGGGGGCTATTATTTCAAAATCAGGCTAAAACAAAAAACTTCAAAATCAGGTTAAATATAGTAGGATGAACTCAACTTTGTTAAAAACTATAATTTTTCTTTTTTTTTATATGAAAAACCAACATTCACATTTGATATGTACAATACGTTACTAATCTAATCCATCTATCATAACATGCCACAAAAGCTGCCACCAAGAAGAAACTTAACTGGATTGGTGGTTGTGGTGATCGGTGGTGGTCGACCACCGAGTTGAGTGTTGAAATTCTCATTAACTTCATTAAAATCATATTAAAACGGCCCATGCAATCAATGACCGCTTGTTGGGAATGAAAGAAAAATGAATGAAGGAAACCAAGAAAACCTGAGCATTTGATTTCTTGTATAGTGTCTTGTAGCTTTCTTGGGAGCTAATGATATGCTGTTGTCGTTATGAGAATAAAATCTAAAGCAAGGGAGAATAAGCATTATCCATACATCCGAAGATATCTATAGAAAAATTAAGAATTCTAGAAAATAATTTGTCAAATGAAATTTTGACAAAATATTTTCAAGTTGACAAAAAGTTCCCTAAAACAAAATTTTGACAAAATTTTCCATACACCCAGAGAAAAGTTGATACCACATGGGCTCATTTCAGTACCATACGGTATTGATAGTAAAGCAAACATCAACAAAAACATACGGCACAAAAACAATACCGGATGGTATGGATGAACCATAAAGTGATTAGTACCGTTTGGTGTTAGCCTTATTACCGAACTGGTATTGATTTTAATACCTATCTGTTATTGGTTTTATTATTATTATTTACTGATTATTGTTGGTTATTGATTATTTCACCCCCTAATGAACCAAAAACAATACCCATCACCTCGGATATATATGTAAAACCCCTTTCGTGACAATCCGGTGAATATCGGATAACTTATGCACCCAAATTCGGCCATAAAATGATTAGTACCGTTTGGTGCTAGCTTTATTACCGAACTAGTATTGATTTTAATACCAATCTGTTATTGGTTTTAGTACCAGACCATTATTGTTTATTTCATCCCCTAATGAATCAAAAACAGGTAAAAAGACATTACGTTCGGCCGGGCCGAACTTTGGATACCCACCACTTCGGGCATATATGTAAAACCCCTTCCGTCACAATCCGGTGAATATTGGATAACTTATGCACCCAAATTCGGCACAGATATTGTATATTGAGTGTATTGATAATAAGTATAAGTCACTGTTAAATTTTTTAGAACATAATATTGATCTTTTTGCAAGCTATATTCAAATATAAACCGATCTGAACCATAAAAAATACGGATGTCGAGAAGCCTAACTTAAGTCCCCGCGTCAAAATTCATCGAAATCGGATAATAAATGCGCTTTTTATAGGGCCAAGACTTTAAATCGATAGTTATTTCTATATGGCACCCTTAACCAAATCTGGACCGAAGTGGACCAAATGAAACCAGGATATAATAATCATCCTATTTTATAAAAAATAAAGCTTTTATGGGCTTCAGACCCTTTATCGGTAGATCGATCTATATGGCAGCTATATCTAAATATAGTCCGATTTGAACCCTATTTAGGTCAGAGGTCAGGAGGCTTAGAATAACCCACTGTTTAAAATTTCAGCGAAATCGGTTAAAAAATAAAGCTTTTATGGGCTTCAGACCCCTTATCGGCAGATCGGTCTATATGACAGCTATATCCAAATATAGTCTGATCTCAACCATATTAAGGTCAAATATCGGGGGGCTCAAAACAACTCACTGTTTCAAATTTCAGCGAAATCGGGCAATAATTAAACCTTTTATGGGCTTCAGACCCTTAACGGGAGATCGGTCTATATGGCACCTATATCCAAATATAGTCCGATATGAACCATATTTAGGTCAGATGTCGGAAGTCTTAAAATAACCCACTGTTTCAAATTTCAGCGAAATAAGTAAAGCTTTTATGAGCATCAGACCCTTAATCGGCAGATCGGTCTGAATATAGTCCGATCTGTACCATATTTAGGTCAGATATCGGGAGCCTAAGGAAAACTTACTGTTTAAAATTTCAGCGAAATCGGATAAAAATAAAGCTTTTATGGGCATCAGACCCTTTCCCGAAAGATCGGTCTATATGACAGCTATATCTTAATATATTGTAGTTCGATCTGAACCATATTTGGGTCCAACGTTGCGTTGCCCAAAACTACTTATTGTTTCAAATTTCAGCGAAATCGGGTAATAAAAAAGCTTTTATGGGCTTAATCGGGAGATTGGTCTATATGACAGCTATATCTTAATATAGTCCGGTCTGAACCATATTAAGGTCGAATATCGGGAGACCCTTTTTCGTGAGATCGGTCTGTATGGCAGCTATATCTAAATATATTCCGATCAGAACCATATTTAGGTGGGATGTTGGGAGGCCTTAACCTACTTACTGTTTCAAATTTCAGCGAAATCGGGTAATAAATAAAGCATTTATGTGCATTACACCCTTCATCGAAAGATCGGTCTATATAGCAGCTATATCCAAATATGCTCCGATTTACGCCGCTCAAGAACTTAACCAGCGTGCATCAAAAAGACGTATCTTTGCCAAATTTCAGCTCAATATCTCAATTTTTGAAGGCTATAGAGGGATTACAACCGACGGACGGATAGACGGACAGACACACGGGCATCGTTAAATCGTCCTTGAATTTTACGACGATCCGAAATATATATACTTTGTAGGGTCGGAAATTGATATTACGAATGACCAAATGAATATACCCCCTATCCTACGGTGGTGGGTAACACGGGAGGCCTCCCTAGCGCAGGCATGTCCGCCTATGACGCTGAACGCCTGGGTACGAATCCTGGCGAGACCATCAGAAAATATTTTCAGCGTTGGTTTTCCCCTCCTAATGCTGGCAACATTTGTGAGGTACTATGCCATGTAAATCTTCACTCCAAAGAGATGGCGCACTGCGGCACGCCGTTCGGATTCGGGTATAAAAGGAGGCCCCTTATCATTGAGATTAAACTTGAATCGGACTGCACTTATTGATATGTGAGAAGTTTGCCCCTGTTAGTGGAATGTGCATGGGCAAAATTTGCAATTTGCAATTTGCAATGTAACACCGTGACCAACCTCAATTCTTTGTATTCAGCAATTTTTTCCATACTCATCGAAGTGGTTTTCATACGAATATACCAACACAGCATCGGTTTCCACACAATGGACGATAATGTTTTTGATGTAGAATGAAATAAAATGTTCACCCAACTCGCCTCTCAATAAGCCCATTGTTACGCGTGCTGTGTGGCATGTGACAACGTTTTGTTGAAACCACATGTCATGCAAGTCAAGCTCTTGCATTTTGGGCAAAAAAAGTTGGATGTCATCTCAAGTTAGCGCTCACCATTCACAGTTATGTTACGATTCGCATCATCAAAGAAGTACGATCCAATGATGTCACCAGCCCATAAACCGCACCAAACTGTGACTTTTTCTGGATGTATTGGCAGCTTTTGCAATGCTTCTGGATGATGTTCACTCCAATATCGACAATTCTGCTTATTTACGTACCCATTGAGCCAAAACTGAGCTTCGTCGCTGAAGAAGAAGAAGCGCGCGATTAACTTTCTTAACAGTGCAAGCATTTTCATAATAAAATTAAATAATTTACAAGTGTTTTTCGTTTGTAAGACGATTCATGGTTAAATTACAGACCAAACTCAAGATGTTTGAGAGTGAAACAAAACAGGAAACGTGCGTAAGCTGTTTAACCCAGTATTGCCAAAAAGATAATAGCTAAAAAATCACCCTCTATAACTCTCTCGCATGGTTTATTATATCCAGCTTTGAAGCTTCGCTTTAAACGACACCACATTACAAACCTTATTTCTCATCGATTTCATTTTGATTTGGAGACATACTAGAAAAAAAAATTCCATGTAAATCTTGTGATTGGAACAGAAAAAAGGAATCATCCATCCATCTTCTCGCATAGATATTTTGCCTCATTATTATTTTAAACGATCAATCAATATGTCCCATGAAATGATTTTCCACTCTTAAGTTGCCCCCAAAGCAGATGTAGCAAAAGTTTAAATCATGAAATTCATGCTTGTAGTACTATGGTCATGTGAATGTGGCAAAACGGTGAACTTTGTGATTTTGTCACGTTTTCTTATTATGAAGATTAGTTTTTTAATGGAAATATATGTATGTGTAACATTTGCCATTAGCTTTGATTTTCTCTAGAAAAGGAAAAGAAATTGAAGTTGCCGGTTATGGTTTAGTTTTATTTTCATGGCTTAATGTCAAATTTTTTTTTTTTTGCAAAATTTCACTCATTTTGTTGATTGTAGTAGCAAATCTTCCAAAAAATGTTAACACTTAGGAATTAGTTTGCATGTCATAAGGCTAGAATAGGTCGCATGGCATCATTTCTTTTAGGAAAGTTAGGGTGAATGAAGTGTGAAGAAGCTTCAAGTTTATACATCATTTATATGGATTCAAGTTCTAGAGGGATTTTTGGAAGATTCCACTAATACCAAACTGCTTCCAATTTTACTTTATTAAAATTGTAAATAAATATTTCTAGGATTTCAACCCCAATGATGAGTAACCTATGTGCTCTCGTCAACTGTAGTTTTTTATAGGTATTGCTTAAAGTTATTCGAAAATAGTTTAACATCAATAGAGATGGGCATATACATAATAAATCTTATATATAACAAGTATGAGTTCGGCCGGGCCGAATCTTATATACCCTCCACCATGGATCGCCTCTGTCGAGTTCTTTGCGCAGTATCTTTTTTTAGGCAAACAAAGAATAATGAATAAGGACGGAGGAGAAGGAGCTATATCATGTTATAGCCCGATTCGGAGCTTAAGCAGCAAAATCGGGAGATCGGTTTATATGGAAGCTGTATCAAACTATAGATCGATTCAGACCATATTGTACAAAATATGTGCCAAATCGGATGAGAATTGCGCTCTCTAGAGGCTCAAAAAGTCAAAACCCAAGATCGGTTTATATGGCAGCAATATCAGGTTATGAGCCGATTTTAACCATACTTAGCACAATTGTTGGAAGTGATATCAAAACAATACGTGCAAAATTTCAGTCAAATTGTCTTATGGGGTCTTAGACGCATATTTCGAGGTGTCACAAACACAATGATGAAATTAGTATACCCCCATCCTATGGTGGAGGGTATAAAAACCAATTTGTGTTTGTTTTTTTGTCTGTTCCGCATAGAATCAAAAACGTCTGAACCGATTTTCTTCAAATTTTCACAGATGGTGCATAATGATCCCGTGGTGATAATAGGGTACTAAATTTTTTGATATTTGAAGGGGGCGGTCCCTCTCCCTTACCCTAATTTTTAGAAACGCCAGATCTCGAAGAAGGGTGGTGCGATTAAAGCGAAATTTTGTGTGCTCTCGTTTAGTAACCTAAAACCAAAAATTTGGTATCCAAATTTCGGATGGGGTACCTAGGGGGGACGCCCCACCCCCAAAACCTACCAAATATTGATATAGACCAATCACGACAATATGGGACTCAAATGAAAGGTATTTAAGAGTATAATATGAATTCGATACCCAAATATGGGACCAAGTGTTTGGGGGACAACCCCAACCCCCAAAACTCCCCAAAATCGGACATATATACCGACAATGGCAATATGGGACTCAAATGAATGGTATTTGCGAGTAGCTTACGAATTTCATATCCAAATGTGGGGACCAAGTTTCTAAGGGTCCACCCCTTCCCCAAAACACCCCCCCCCAAAGGGGACAAATTTACGACCATTGCAATATGGGGCTCAAATGAAAGGTTTTTGGGAGTAAAGCACGAATCTGATATCAAAATTCGGGAAAAGTGTCTACGGGGCCACCCCACCCCCATAACACCACCTTTATAGCACGTATTTGCTGACAATTGCAATATGGGTTTCAAATGAATGGTATTTTAGAGTAGAACACGAATCTTATAAATGTTTTGAAGGGCAAGACACTGAGTGGCCGCCCCATCCCCCAAACCGGTCATGGAAATATGGGGCTCAAATGAAAGGTTTCTGGGAGTAGACAAAGAATCTGATGTCAACATTCGGGACCATATGTCTAGGGGAGGTCCCACCACCATAACAACCCCCAAATAGGACGTATTTGCTCACCAAGACAGTGGAACTCGATATGATAGCTTTTAGGGCCCATACCCCAAACCGGACATATTTGCTGACTTTTGCAGTACGGGGGTTTAAATAAAAGGTATTTGAGATTAGCAAACATATTTGATATTCAATTTTGAGGCCAATGGATTTCAAATAAATGATATTTGAGAGTAGAGCAAGATGCTGATATATTTTCAGGGCTAAGTGTTTGGGCTACCACCTCACTGCCCAAAATACCTCTAAATCGGACATATTTACCGACCATGCCAATGTGGGGCTCAAATGAAAGGTATTGGGGAGTAGAGCACGAAATTGATACCCACTTACGGGACCAATTTTCGGAGTGTCTACCCTTTCCCCAAAAACACCCCATAAACAGCAATTCTTTACTGACCATCGCAATATGGGGCTCAAATAAAGGTATTTGGGAGAATAATATACGAATCTGATACTAAAAGTGGGACCATGTATTTGGGGCACCGCACCTTTCCCCAAAAAACCCCCCAAATTTACCGACCTTGGTAATATGGGGCTCAAATAAAAGGTATTTGAGATTTGAATACGAATTTGATAAACAATTTCAGGGCCAAGTGTTTGGGGGACGCCTCATGCCATTTACTCCCTTTATACCAATGGTAATATGGGGTTTAAAAAATGGTATTTGAGGGTAGAGCACGATGTTAATATTTTTTCAGCGCTAAGTGTCTGGGGGACCACCTCTCCCCAGAAAACATCCCTTAATTGGACACACATATTAACCGATCTTGGCAATGTGGGGCTCAAATGAATGGTATTTGGGAGTATAAAGAAAGAAGGCATATATATTGTTATACTGTTTCTCAAGCTATATACACATGCAATTTTCATAGCATGGTATTTCACTAAAAGCTCTTTAATTGTGAAAAATAAATATTCAAAGGATAACTTTGTTCCATATAAAGTAAAAAAAGGGGCAGCGGAGCGGGACCTGTCCAGCTAGTACCCAATAAATTCCAACACATTGGGTATTTATCGGGAATTTACTGATTGGGATTTTATCGGGAATTTACCGATATAAATACCCAATGTGTGGGAGATTATGTGAAAGGCGCCATTTCTTGTCCACCGCAAATCATTATTTTGACAGCCTGAAACTTAAAACAAATTTTCTTAAAAATAAATGTTTGCCTCCATCTCCATAGTCGCTAAATTCTTTTTCCTCTATTTTTTCCCCTTAATTAAGAATAAACTAAACCTCATCCAATTTTTATGCCCCCCTATCATTATTACAACGTTTCTTACTTTGCGATATTGTCGTTCAATGCAGTTACCAATTGGTCAGCTGCAGCTGTAGATGATGGCTCATGCAGCAGTAAGCCAAGTTAGTTAACCCACTTGAAATAACAAAACTCTGTCTGGTCTGTGTTTATCTCTCTTTTTTTTTCGTCCCAACAAAGCACATTTACTTCACTCATGGTGGTGAGCTGGGTTGCTTTAACTGCTTTTGGTCAGTTGTGGATGTCTGTTTTATTTTTGTACCACCATAAATACAAAATTTACAGAAAAAAAAAAACAAACAAACATTTAATGACATCTCTTTATCCGATATAAGAAAAACATTTGTAAGGTTTTTTTTTTAGTTGTTTTGGTTTCACAAGACAAGAAGTGCGTCTGTGCAAAAACTAGTTTTTGTCACAAAAAAGTCAGCGTTTTTTTTTTTTAAGGCATTTTAATTTTTTCTTCTAAAAATGTACATTAAATTTCTTCTCGAGAGGGAGAAAACTTTTTGTGTATGCGTGTGGTCATCATTGATATGGAGGTGATGGAAACTGCATTCGAAAGATATTTTGAATGCTTTTTATGGGTGTACGCAGTGGCGATGTTGAATGAAGATTTCTCTTAAGTTATCGCTTGGGTCGGGGTGGGGGGGCTTATAAAAACTTCAGGTGAAGTTGCTTTTAATTGTCCAATATATGATATGCCAGAAGTCGTAACAAAATATCACGTTCAAAATTTCAGCCAAATTGGATGGTTATTGAGCCCTTTAGATGCTCAAGAGGACATATAGGAAGTTAGGCTTCTAAGGGAGTTATATCGTGTATTGGATTGTTTGAAACTGTTTGATTATTGGAAGTCATAACCAAACATCACGTTAAAAATTTCAGCCAAATCCGATAGTAATTTTGCCCTCAAGAATAATTTTGGTCTCAAGTTGTGCACCGATTTTGATCATACTTACCATGGATATTGAAAGTCGTAACCAAACACTAAACAACAAAAAAAATTGCAAAAAATTTCAATTAAAAATTTAATTGAAAATAAAATTGTTTTTTTAAATTAAAAAAGTAAAAGCGTGCTAAGTTCGGCCGGGCCGAATCTTATATACCCTCCACCATGGATCGCATTTGTCGAGTTCTTTTCCCGGCATCTCTTTTTAGGCAAAAAAAGGATATAAGAAAAGATTTGCTCTGCTATTAGAGCGATATCAAGATATGGTCCGGTTTGGACCACAATTAAATTATATGTTGGAGACCTGTGTAAAATGTCAGCCAATTCGAATAAGAATTGCGCCCTTTGTGGGCTCAAGAAGTAAAATAGAGAGATCGATTTATATGGGAGCTGTATCGGGCTATATACCGATTCAGACCATAATAAACACGTATGTTAATGGTCATGAGAGAATCCGTCGTACAAAATTTCAGGCAAATTGGATAATAATTGCGACCTCTAGAGGCTCAAGAAGTCAAGATCCCAAATCGGTTTATATGGCAGCTATATCAGGTTATGAACCGATTTAAACCATATTTAGCACAGTTATTGGATATCATAACAAAATACTACGTGCCAAAATTCATTCAAATTGGATAAGAATTGCGCCCTCTAGAGGCTCAAGAAGTCAAGACCCAAGATCGGTTTATATGACAGCTATATAAGGTTATGGACCGATTTGAACCATACTTAGCACAGTTATTGGATATCATAACAAAACACGTCGTGCAAAATTTCATTCCACTCGGATAAGAATTGCGCCCTCTAGAGGCTCAAGAAGTCAAGACCCAAGATCGGTTTATATGGCAGCTATATCAGGTTATGGACCGATTTGAACCATACTTGGCACAGTTGTTGGATGTCATAACAAAACACGTCGTGCAAAATTTCATTCCACTCGGATAAGAATTGCGCACTCTAGAGGCTCAAGAAGTCAAGACCCAAGATCGGTTTATATGGCAGCTATATCAGGTTATGGACCGATTTGAACCATACTTGGCACAGTTGTTGGATGTCATAACAAGACACGTCGTGCAAAATTTCATCCCAATCGGATAAGAAGTGCGCACCCTAGAGGCTCAAGAAGTCAAGACCCAAGATCGGTTTATATGGCAGCTATATCAAAACATGGACCGATATGGCCCATTTACAATACCAACAGACCTACACTAATAAGAAGTATTTGTGCAAAATTTCAAGCGGCTAGCTTTACTCCTTCGGAAGTTAGCGTGCTTTCGACAGACAGACGGACGGACGGACGGACAGACGGACGGACAGACGGACGGACATGGCTAGATCGACATAAAATTTCACGACGATCAAGAATATGGCCCATTTACAATACCAACCGACCTACACTAATAAGAAGTATTTGTGCAAAATTTCAAGCGGCTAGCTTTACTCCTTCCGAAGTAAGCGTGCTTTCGACAGACAGACGGACGGACGGACAGACGGACAGACGGACGGACATGGCTAGATCGACATAAAATTTCACGACGATCAAGAATAAAAGGTATAAAAAATAAAAGTGTGCTAAATTCGGCCGGGCCGAATCTTGGGAACTCACCACCATGGATTCCGCTAAAATATGGGAGCTATATCTGATTATAGCCCGATTTGGACCGTACTTGGCACCGATGTTGAAAGTCATGAAAGGGAAAAAATTGCGGCTTCCAGGGGCTCAAGAAGTCAAATCGAGTGATCGGTTTATATAAGAGTTTAAGCCGATTTGGTCAAAATGGACCGATTTGGTTCATCTTCAAATCCAACTACCCTACACTAATAAGAAGTATGTTTGCATAATGTCAAGTACGTAGCTTTTCTACTTTGAAAATTGGCTTGATTTTGGCCGATAGACGGACGGACAGACAGACTGACATGGGTAAATCGACTAAGAATGTCAAGACGATCAGGATTTTTTTTTTACTTTGTAGAGTCTCAGATCAATTTTAGTAATTATACCACCATTCTAAGGCTGAGGGTACATGAAATGATTTTTTAGATATCCAGTTTTTAAGTGTTTTAAAAATCTGTAGAGAAATTTCTTAATAACTTTCTTTTTCTTTTCTTCCAGGTGTGTATTTAAACTTAATTTCTTTGAAGTAAGTACATATGTGTCAGGTATATTAGTTATCTATTCATATGTATTTAAATTATACACTAGCTGGTCCGTTGCACTTCGGTATACTCTAAAATCCCTTCTCAGATTCACATTAATTTTTTTCAGTGTATTTGGTATCTACTTTGAATATCAATCCATAAAAGTATCACATCGGATACCATGTTGTACAGACTCATATGTCCTTCTTGAGGAAACTTAAGTTCGGAAACTTGAGTGTGTTTCGATCGCCCTTGGATTCTTTACCGTATGGATTTTTTTTTACCAATTGGGCTGCACAAAAACTTGTTTCGAGTTCGTACATACTTCCTCCACAAAACTTTCATCCCGGTAGGCCTTTATGTTTGTTTGGGGTAATTGTCGGTGGCCCCTCCACTTTTTGCCCCAAAAAATAATACCTGGTTCATAATCTACTCCCAAATGCTTTTGATTCCCCACGGTCTAGTTCACACCCAAAGACCTTTCATTTGATTCCGTTTCGGAGTTTTTGGGGTTGGGACGCCTCCCTCGGCACTTGGAGCCAAATTCTTATATCAGATTCGTACGCTTCTCTCAAAACCCTTTCATTTGATACCCATATTGTACCAATAGGTAAACACGCCCGTTTGGGTGGGGCCTTCCCCTAATTAGCTTCACCTAATTTCTTTTTACAATTTCCTCTCTTTGGACTAGTATTAGACTATAAAAAGTTTCGATAAAGTCGGTGGAGGGCACCGTAGAGCGGAGGTTAGCATGTCCGCCTATGACGCCGTACGCCTGGGTTTGAATCTAGGCAAGAATAAATTTCCAGCGGTGATTAAACCCTCCTTGAAGGTTTATCATTACGGAATTTATGGTTCAGGAAACCTTGAGGAGCTTCCAACCATTTCCGGTGCTATTTAACTAGGAAGCCAACTATCTGGCCACTATTTCCAAAGCCTTCATAGGACTCAAGTTATGCAATATACTCCGAAAGTCTGGCAGGAGGCAAGAGTAGTAGACCAGAGTAGAGTAGAAGAGTAAACCAACGGCCTAAAGACCTATAAGCCTTACATACCATACCATGAGAAGGAGTAGGACATCCAGCGAACTGCTCAAATACATACATCATGTTTAAGTCAAGGGCAAGCCGGTTGAAACTGCCCTGCACTACGTTATTCATAAAATCGAGGTAATCATTGACATCGAGGGGGCGTTTAATAATACGCGGAACTACACACTGATTTAATTCTTAGACCAGTACCGGGTGGACCAGGTGCTTTGAGATTGAATAAACCATATGCTAAGGAACAGGTGAATAAATTTTCTCATTTCATTGCTATTCAGAGGGTTTTAGAGCCCACCCCCACCAGAAACTTTGGCTTGTTCCGCTAATGATTGAGATTGTATATTGATTGCCATAGACAGACGGACAGTCGTAGAGACGCATGGGTGGACAATGACGTATCGTCTTAAATTTTGTAATGATCAAGAATATATATTCTTCATAGGGTCGAAAATGGATATTTCAATATATTGTACCTCGTCTTCGGTGGTGGGTATACAAATTAAAAAAAAAAATCTTAATATGAGTAAAAAAACACCGTGCCTAAGTTTGGATACCTACCACCATGGTGGTATATTTATCATCCCATTTTATTATAACTCTACTACTGGACTCCATATTGGATCGATGTGGACATATATAATTCAGGTACCGAGAAGCCTTATAAAAGTTATACTTTAAAATTTCAAAGAAAGCGATTATTTAATGAGGCTTCTATGAGCGTAAGACCCTAAATCGGGAGAACATTCTTGATGACAGCTATATCCAAGAGAGGCCTAATGTGGACCATAATCGGTTCGCATATCGGAAGGCCTAGCGCATCTAAATCAAATGTCAGCCAAATCGTGTACTTAATGCATTATTTATGAGCGTAAGACCTTAAATCAGCAGATCGGTCTATATGGCAGCTATATCTTAATAAGTTCTGCTGTTGACTATGCTCGGTTCCGATTTCGGGTGACCCAATCACACTCACTCCTTCAAATTTCAGCGAAATCGGGTTAGAAATGCGGCTTTTATTGGCTTAAGGCTCATTGTTCCGAATTTCTGTCGAATCGGGTAATAAATGCGACTTTTATGCGCTTAATACAAATCGGCAGATCGATCTATAAGGTAGCTATATCTAAATGTGGTCTGATATGGACCATACTTGTTTCAGATACCGAGTGACTCAATCCAACTCACTGCCTAAAATATCAGTGAAATCAGTTTATAAATGCGGCTTTTATTGGCTTAGGACTCAGAATCCGCAGATCGGTCTATGTGCGAGCTATACCCAAATATGGTCCCATCTCGACTAAATTTTAGTCGAATCGGTTAAAAAATGCGCCTTTTATGTGCTTAAGACCCTAAATCGGCAGATCGGTTTATATGGCAACTATATCTAAATGTAGGGTGATGTGGATCATACTAGGTTCGGATATTCAGCGAAATCGGATAATAAGTGCGCCTTTTACGCGATGAAGACCCTAAGTCGACAGATCGGTCTATATGGTAGCTATATGTAAACATGACCCAATATGGACCATATTCGGTTTGGATATAGGGGCCCTAGTACAACATACTGTTCCGAATTTCAGCGAAATCGGATAATAAGTACGCCTTTAATGACCCCAAGCCTAAATCAGAACATCGGTATACATGGCAGCTATATCCAAATCTAATCCGATCTCGTCGGTTTAAGAACCTAACCTGCGTATGGAAGAAATATGGATCCATGCGAAATTTAAGCTCAATATCTCTATTTTTGAACGCTGTAAAGCGATTACAACTGACGACACAAGAACATTAGACTGTCCCATGCTATTAAGGAGACTTTTTTGCAAATAGAGAAACGCATACCCTTCATTTTAGTAACCACCACCATTGGATGAGGGTATACTAATTTAGTCATTTCGTTTGTAAAATGCAGATGTTGCCCATGAACATTCCACTAAGGAACAGGGGCAAACTTCTCACATATCAATGAATGCAGTCCGATTCAAGTTTAAGCTCAATGATAAGGGGCCTCCTTTTTATAGCCGAGTCCGAACGGCGTGCCGCAGTGCGACACCTCTTTGGAGAAAAGTTTTACATAGCATATTACCTCACAAATGTTGCCAGGATAAGGAGGGGAAAACCACCGCTGAAAATTTTTTCTGATGGATTCGAACCCAGGCGTTGAGCGTCATAGGCAGCGTCATGCTAATCTCTGCGCTACGGTGATATATGCAAATTTTTGTGATGATAATAATAATAACCTTTTTTTCTCTTGGTAGATAAGTTTTACTTGCACCAAGTTAATTTTCTTATATTCTAAGAAACTTTAGTTTGAAAATTTTTTCGGATAGTCTTGCCAGGATTCGAACCCAGGCATTAAGCGTCATGGGCGGACATGCTAACCTCTGCGCTACGGTGATATATGCAAATTATCGTGATGATAATAAAAATAACTTTTTTTTCTCTTGGTAGATAAGTTTTACTTGCACCAAGTTAATTTTCTTATATTCTAAGAAAGTTTAGTTTGAAAATTTTTTCTCATGGTCTTGCCAGGGTTCGAACCCATGCGTTGAGCGTCGTAGAGGGACATGCTAACCTCTGCGCTACGGTGATATATGCAAATTTTCGTGATGATTATAATAATAACCTTTTTTTCTCTTGGTAGATAAGTTTTACTTGCACCAAGTTAATTTTCTTATATTCTAAGAAACTTTAGTTTGAAAATTTTTTCTGATGGTCTTGCCAGAATTCGAACCAAGGCGTTCAGCGTCATAGGCGGACATACTAACCTCTGCGCTACGGTGATATATGCAAACTTTTGTGATGATAATAAAAATAACCTTTTTTTCTCTTGGTAGATAAGTTTTACTTGCAATAAGTTAATTTTCTTATATTCTAAGAAACTTTTACTTTGATTTAGTATTAGAATTTTAATGGTAATGCATTCACATTATTAGCATGTCGCTGTATATCTTAAGTTGCTCAGCTGGCAATCTATCGGTTTCTGCATTTTTATTATGTCGATCTCATTCTACATTCAGCTTAATCTCTGTATCATAATTTTGGTTCTCTCTTACTTATTCTCTGTGGATCGTATAAAATCGCCTCTTAAACACCGAAAAAACAGTTTTTTTTTTTTTAAATTTCAAATTTACATCTGAAGACGTCGTGGATTAATGACATCCTTGGGCCATACTTTAATAACATAGCTTGAGTACTACAATGGGCCAACGCTTAATAACATGGTGTTTGTACAACAATGAAAACTATGAGCATCACAATGAAACTGTTGTTATGCCAACATCTTGATAAAAATCTTCTAACGAGAAATCTATGAAAGTACTCTACTTTCATTTCAATTTCTAGTCATGCATCATAATGGCATTACACTTAAGTTACCATTTTTCCTCTTTATCCTAACAATCTACTTATGGATCGATAACAACATGAAAAGTTACACTGCTTAGGGTAAAGAGAAAAGACATAAGGAAAACAGATCTTGAACATAAAATTCGTGAAAATACTTTCCCAAAGAAAAAGACATCATAAAAATTCAAATTTATTTCAACAATGTGCCTTGCAGAGAAAAAGAAAAAAACACAACACAACACAGATAACATGCAAAAATACCAAAATTGCTCTCTAATAACCACTTTAACTCAAACCATCAGTGTGTACAACAACCATAGGGGGAGCAAACAAAAAATTAAATTAAAAAAATGTAAACAATAGCTTAAAATAAAATTGTTTTTCGTTTTCCATTACCAGGAAATGGAAATACAGAAGTAAAAATTGTTAATTAAAATTGTTTCCCACCTCTTGGTGTTTTTTTTTGCTTGGAATTTTTTCCCCTGAATTTTTTTCCTGTAAGGTGTGCTACTGAGAAAAATCTATACAAATTTAAATTTCACTTCATCAGCAAAAACACAAAAATCCAATCCAAATTCATAGTCACGCACCCTTCACCACATGAAGGTTTTTAAACTCTTTTAACTTTAAAGGTAAACAAACATAGGCATGCCTTAAAACAATTAAAGCCTAATCAAAAAGGAAATAATTACGAAAAAAATATTTCTTTGACGCCTTAAGGTGGTAAAAAGATTAGATAATAAATGCATTGTTTTGTTTTAGGCAGGCGATTAAAAGGAAGTGAAAAATTTGAGAAAAAAAAGTGAAATCGTGCTAAGTTCAGCCGGGCCGAATCTTAGACTCCCTCTACCAAGTACCGCATTTGTCAAGTTCTTTGCCCCATAGGTTAGGTTAGGTTGAAAATAGGTTGCAGATATAAATCCGTCCCATGCCAATATGGATATAAACCTAAGCCAGTAATCGGCTTGTTATGCCCTCTAGATACAAAAAAGGAACCTCGAAAAAGAACATCTGTGTCAGGTGTTCTGTGCTGCTTACAAAATCCCTAATTGTTTTCCATGCCACTATCCTAAGTTGGTTCATGTCTGGGATAGTGTCCTCAGAGCCGGTATCAGTTAGACGCGAAAGCCGGACAATGACAAAGGAAATGTTCCATCGTCTCATCATCTTCCCCTCATGCCCTATACATGCTCTCACTTGCCGCACCGATTTTACATAAGTGGGCTCCTAGTCCTATATGTCCCGTTATGACGCCAAAGCTATACTGACCTCCTTTCAGTAACATCCTCGTCCTCTCACGATCTGTATACCCCCATAGGATTTTCGCCCTGCTACCGACCGTTTCGCTGTTCCACAATCTTATTGATTGTGGAACAGCGAAACGGTCGGCTATACTGACCCCCTTCTTGCTTCCTTTCAGTAATAGCCTCGTCTTCTCACGATCTGTATACCCCCATAGGATTTTCGCCCTCTTACCGATCGTTTCGCTCTTCCACAATCTTATTGATGGCAGACCTCTTGCCTTCACCTTCAAATCATCTGCCCTTTAATTTCCCCTTACTCCGTTATGGCCTGGCATCCAAACGATGCGGATTTTGCCATCCTCAGAGAAGGCGTTAATCTCCTTTTTACACTGCAAGACTGTTCCTGACCTTACCGTCCTCAAGTGTCGTCTCAGGTATCCGATCGGAACCTTTTCCTTCCTTCCAGGTTTCCTATCGTCGCCTCCATTTTGCCGCGATGGTATGAGCTGCTCCCATCAATCAATCCATTCTCCCATCGCCTTAAGTCTCATAGTCGCAGTGGCTGCCTAACACTTAATCTGTATGTCAATAGGTCGCATATCTAGAATAGTCGCCAGTACCCTAGTGGGCGCTTCACCTATGCCAATAGATCCGTGATCGCCCGGATCTCCGCCTGCAGGACCGTATTATGGTCAGGCAGTCTAAAACAGATCTCAGGCCCTGGGTTCTCAATGTAGACCCCCAGGCCCATCCTGTCCTCTAGCTCTGATCCATCCGTGTAACATGATCTTCCAGATGGCAATATTAGGGTTCCGTCAATCCAGGACTGTGCCACTGGCAGCAGTGCCTCGCACTAGACCTCAAGGTATATCTCAGGTATACGATCGGAAACCTCTTCCCTTTCTTCCAGGTTCCTTATGGTCGCCTTGTTTATATCGAGATGGTATGAGCTGCTCCCATCCTCGATCCATTCTCCCATCGCCGCAGTGGCTGTTGCACACTTAATCTGATGTCAATGGGTCGGATATCTAGATTAGTCTTCAGTGCCCTAGTGCCCGCTTACGACAAGACAAAATGTTCTCGGAAACAGTTGTTGCACTCTTTCTCCATAGCAGTCCACCAAACTACTGAGGCGTAAGTAAATATTGGTCTAACCACGCTCCCGTAGCGCCAGTGGACTGTCCTCGGTTTCAGTCCCATTTCCAGACTACGGCCCGTCTCCATAGTGCCCAACATCTGTGAGCCTTCTCAGTAGGCTTCTGAATGTGACACTTCCAATTTAGTTTCCTGTCCAAGATCACTCCTAAGTATTTGACCTTGTCAGATATCGAAATCGTCTTATTGAAGAAACGTAGTGCGTTAAATTAGCCCACCTTCGTCTTCCGCACGAACAGGCATATTTCAGTTTTATCCGGGTTAACATTGAGACCTCTGGGTCTAGCCCAGTCATATGCCATAGGCAAGACCCTTTCGGTCTTTCTGCATAGCTCATTCGGATCCTTACCCCTTAAAAGTACTATAACATCGTCTGCGTAGTAGACGGGTTCAAATCCCTCCTCAGTTAGCATCCGTAATAGGTCATTTATAGTGGTCAACCATAGGAGTGGCAATAAAATGCCCCCCTGTGGCGTGCCTTGTGTCACTTTCTCCCTTATATATATGCCATGGGGCACACAATTTATTCACCTGTTCCATAGCATATGGTTTATCCAGTCTCTAAGGACCAGGTCCACCCGGTTCTGGTCTAAGGATTGGTCCGCACATTGTTAAAAGTACCCTCGATGTCAATGCAAACCGCCAGGGTGTACGTTTTGGCATCGAAGGATTCTTCTATTTTATGCACAACCTTGCGCAGGGCAGTCTCTACCGACCTTCCCTTGACATATTGAAGCTATGGACCGATTCGGGCAATACTTAGTGGATGTCCTTGTGCAAAGTTTCATTCAAATCAGATAAGAGTTGGGCCCACACATTTGTCCCTCGGTCTGTCTGTGAAAAGCACGCTAACTTTGGAAGGAGTAAATCTAGGCGCTTCAAATTTTCCAGGTTGGGATTGTATGGCAGCTATATCGGTGCATGTTTTGATATAGATGCCATATAAACCGATCTGGGATCTTGAATTCTAGAGCCTCTAGGGGGTGCAAGTATTACCTGATTTGGCTGAACTTTTGCACTAAGTGTTATGATTTGTCCTGCAACAACTAGATTTGGTTAGGATAATGCCAAGACCTTGGACGCCTGGACATCTACGTTGGTCAGATTGAGGCCCATTGTGTGGCCCTCATCTTCCTTCTTCTCCTTCCGATGAATTCACTTCACACTTCACTTTCTGGAGTCACGCAAATGAAAAAGCAAACGCCTTGATCCTGCTAGAATTTACGCCTCTCAGTTATTCTAGTGCCTGAAAGAAAAAAGAACCCAGTATCCTGTTTCTACTTTGACATAAAGCAGGACATTGACAAATAAAGTGAAAGCTATCCTTCGAGGCGTCGATCTCATGACCACACCGACAGATGCCAGCATTTCTAATGCCAATATGAGACATATTTTTAATTATTATATCCACGAACGAAGGATGGGGGTATATTCATTTTGTCATTTCGTTTGCAACACATCGAAATATCCATTTCCGATCCTATAAAGTATCCAGACGATCTAGACATGTCCCATCATCTGTCTGCCTGTTGAAATCACGCTACAGTCTTTAAAAATAGAGATATTGAGCTGAAATTTTGCAGATTCTTTTTTTTGTCCATAGGCAGGTTAAGTTCGAAGATGGGCAACATCGGACTATATCTTGATATAGGCCCCCATATAGACCGATCCGATTTAAGGTCTTATGCCCATAAAAGCGCGTTTATTGTCCGATGTCATCGAAATGTGGAACTGTGAGTTGTGCTCGGCCCTCTCCAATTTGGCCCCAAATCGGTCCAGATTTGGATATAGCTGCCATATAGACTGATCTCCCGATTTAAAGTTTTGGGCCCATAGAAGACGCATTTATTGTCCGATTTCGACGAAATCTCGGTCTGTGAGTTATGTTAAGCCCTTTGACATACCTATTAAATTTGGCCCAGATCGGTTCGGAGTTGGATATAGCTGCCATATAGACCGATCTCTCGATTTAAGGTTTTGGGCCCATAACAGGCGCATATTTTCCGATTTCAGCGAAATTTAGGACAGTTAGTTGTATTAGGCCCTTCGAAATTCCTCTTCCATTTGGCCCAAATCCATCCAGATTTGGATATAACTGCCATATACAACGATCCCTCTATTTGAAGTTGTGGGCCCATAAAAGGAGCATTTATGGTCCGATTTCGCCGAAATTTCGGATATTGAGTTGTGTTAGGCCCTTCGACATCCTTCTGAAATTGGGCCCAGATTGGTTCAGATTTGGATATAGCTGCCGTATAGACCGATCTCTCGATTTAAAGGTTTGGCCCCAAAAAAAGACGCATTTATAATCTGATTTTGCTAAAATTTGATGAATTACATTCCAATTCATTCCATTTCATTCCTTTTCATTCCATTTCATACCATTTAATTTTATTCCATTTCATTCCATTCCATTTAATTCCATTCCATTTCAATTCATTCCATTCAATTTCATTTCATTCCATTCCATTCCATTTCATTTTATTCCATTTCATATCATTTCATTTCATTTCATTCCATTTCATTCCCTTTCATTTCATTTCATTTCATTTCATATCATATCATTTCATTTCATTTCATTCCATTCCATTTCATTTCATTTCATTTCATTTCATTTCATTTCATTTCATTTCATTTCATTTCATTTCATTTCATTTCATTTCATTTCATTTCATTTCATTTCATTTCATTCCATTTCATTTCATTCCATTTCATACCATTTAATTTTATTCCATTTCATTCCATTCCATTTAATTCCATTCCATTTCATTCCATTTCATTCCATTCCATTTCATTCCATTTCATTCCATTTCATTCCATTTCATTCCATTTCATTCCATTCTATTCCATTTCATTCCATTCCATTTCATTTCATTCCATTTCATTTCATTTCATTTCATTTAATTTCATTCCATTTCATTTCATTCCATTTCATTTCATTCCATTTCATTTAATTTCATTCCATTTCATTCCATTTCATTTCATTCCATTTCATTTCATTCCAATTCATTCCATTTCATTCCATTTCAATCCATTTCATTCCATTTCATTCCATTTCAATCCATTTCATTCCTTTCGTTCCATTTCATTTCATTCCATTTCATTCTTTTTCATCCCATTTCATACCATTCCATTTAATTTCATCTCATTTCATTTCATCTGATTTCGTCTCATCTTATCTTATTTCGTCTCATTTTATCTCATTCATCTCATTTTATATCATCTCATTTCATTCCATTCCATTCCATTTCAGTCTATTCTATTTCATTTTATTTGTTTCATTTAATATCATTTCATTTCATTTCGTTTCATTTCATTTCATTTCATTTCATGTCATTTCATTTCATTTCATTTCATTTCATTTTATTCTTTCCATTTAATTTCATTCCAATTCATTTTATTTCATTTCATTTATTTTATTTCACTTCATTTCATTTCATACCATTCCATTCCAATTCTTTTCATTTCATACCATTCCGTTCCATTTCATTTCATACCATCTCATTTCATTTCATACCATCCTATTCCATTTCATTTCATTTCATTTCATTTAATTTTTTTCATTTCATTCATTTCGTTTCATTTATTTTATGAAAATATTTTTCTTTCCTAAAATTATCATACCAAACTCTCATGTAACCCTATATAAACACACGGAAGAAAGGACTTGCACAACAAATAATTACTACTCCCAAATTACAGCAGACAAAGCCTTATTTTTTTCTGAACAACAAAAAGCACCATCTTGAACTTTGGCGTTGATTCCATTTCATTTCATTTTATTTCATTTAATTTCATTTAATTTCATTTCGTTCCATTTTATTTCATTTCATTTCATTTCATTCCATTCCAATCCATTCCATTCCATTTCATTCCATTTCATTCCATTTCATTTCATTCATTTCGTTTCATTCCATTCCATTTCATTCATAACGTTTCATTTATTTTATGAAAATATTTTTAATTCCTAAAATTATCATACCAAACTCTTACAATAGCTCATGTAACCCTATGTAAACACACGGAAGAAAGGACTTGCACAACAAAATAATTACTACTCCCACATTACAGCACGCAAAGCCTCATTTGTTTCTGAACAACAAAAAGCAACAGCTTAAGCTTTGGCGTTGAGCCCCCAATCTCAACTAAAATCAATCACTGCAGCAGACTGTCTTTGAAGACTGCCATTATAATATCAGCGGCATTGTTGTGGTAAGATTTTTTAATTCCATATCATTTCTTTGGTCTACTCATCATGGTGATTTAAATCGACCACTGCTTCTTAGGCACTGCTGAAGATTAAGAGGGGTTGGTTATACACTACCCATTAGGGGGGTGGGGGGTTACACACACCACCCATGCCCCTATTCAATTTGAAAAAATATTTCAAATATTTTCTACTGCTGCGGCATTTCAACTTGGGAAGATACACTTACTCTCGATCATAGCAGCTTGCCAGTCTGGCGATCTGTCTGTCTTTCCGTCTGTCCGCTGTTGCTTCTCTCTTTCTCTCCGAAATGCTGCTTTCTTTGCCTTTTGCGGTAAGTGCTTTTCCATCTCTGCCCGTTCCAATCAGTATCACTTGAGTTTTGACCGTGTGAGTTGGGTTTGGATTTCGTTTGTGCGTTTCGTTTTTTTTTCTACGGCCTGGCCTTTATTTTTGTTTTATTTTGTTGGAGTTTTTTTGTTTCCATTTTTGTTTTGACGGCGAAAGTGGTTTCTTTTTGAAGTGAAATGATTTTTATTTGAAGTCAAAAGCTAATAAGAAAATTAATACAGAAAAAAAGAAAAATATAACAGATGAAATAGAAAAAAGTTAAAAATTAATTCAAAAAAGTTTTTGTTTTAGTGGGTAACGATAACAGAGGAAGAAAGAAAAAATATAAAATTAATTAAAAAAAAAATTATGAAAGTTGATGTTTTAAAAATAAGGAAATAGAAAACAAGAAAAAAATCGTTAAAGAAAAAAATATATAAATAAATTAACCAAAATTTTTATTTATTTAAACAATTATAAAAATTCTTTGGTGCTTGTGCAATTAATATATGAAAATATAGCTACAAACTTATTTGCTAAAAAATATTGTGTGAAAGAATCAATAAAACTAAATTTAATACCTTAAAAATATTGTTTGCCGATAATAAAAAAATCTTCATATTGCAAAAATCAGAATACCTATCTTGATTTTAATTAATTTTACGAGTAACAAACACCATACCATAAAAGCAGAATAATTGTTGAAATTTATGTCTGCAGGTGTTCAATAATTCTCACTTCTTAGCAGCATTAAAAAAAAAAATATTTCAAGCTTAGCAACCAGATTTTTGTTATAGGTAAGTTATTGAATTATCATACCAATGGCTTGAACATAAAAATAAAAACTTTGACGGCATGGTTAAACAAAGTCATTTTTTAATTTTTTTATAGCTTTAAATGTGTTAGAAATTTTGGTGATACTAAGAAGTTTTTTCTTTTGCAAATTTAGAATTCAGTAAATGTTTGTCTAAATTCTGGGAACTAAACTTTGAAATCTTTTACCGCAGTAAAAAAGAGCGGTGATTCAGTTTTTCGGTTTATATTACCACATTTTAACTAGTATAACAGTTATTATCAACCAGTATAACAGTTAAAATAAGCATGCATAACGCTCAACATTTTTTAGGGAAGTTTAGCTTAATTTATTTCTTATAGATTACTTAAAATTATATAATATTTAAATTTTTATGTAGTATAATAGTTATAAATATTAAGTATAACAGTTATTAAACATGTGTAAAATTAATATGTTTTAATTGGAATGGTTTTGGAATGAAGTGAGTGAAGAGGTGAGTTCACTCGGTGGCCATTCTGACCCATTTTGACACTCTGTTAAGAAAAAGTAGGACGGAAGACTAGGTGAAAAATATGACGATGAAGTGCGAGCCACCTGCTACGGCCGAAGGAGAGATAGGGAGATGACGAAATGTAATGCAAATGCAAATTTTGCCCATAAACATTCCATTAAGGAACAGGGGCAAACTTCTCACATATCTATGAGTGCAGTGCGATTCAAGTTTAAGCTCAATGATAAGGGGCCTCCTTTTTATAGCCGAGTCCGAACGGCGTGCCGCAGGAAGGCCAACCACCGCTGAAAGTTTTTTCTGATGTTTTATCCACGACTTGAAACCTAGCGTTCAGCGGTATTGGCGGACATGTTAACATCTGCGCTACGTTTGCGTTAGGTGTATGTCCATAATGGCATGGGGCGGATAAATATCTGCACCCTCTTTTCATCCAAACCTAATCTAACATATCCTATCACAACCATGTATAACACTTATAATATTGTAACATTTAATACAATATGTTGCGGTAGCATTTTCGTTATATATTACCATATTTAATCTATTATAACAGTTAATATTAACAAGTATAACAGTTTTAACAACCATGTATAAGATTTTTAGCCATTTAGGTAACAATTAATAAGAAATGTAGCGGTACTTAATTTCGTTATGAAAGATGGTACTTTTACTAGAAAAACAGTCAATATTAAACAAGTATAACAGTTATCATAACCATGTATATTACTTTTAGTCATTTAAATAACATTTAATAACAATTTTGACGATATCATTTTTTGTTATTAAAGATGTTAATTTAACTAGTATAACAGTTATCATAATCATGTATAACACTTATAGTCATTTAAAGAAATTTTTTTTTGTTTTTCAACGTAGATTAGGTTAGAACCAAGTTCAAATTGACTTGCTTAGACAATTTTAGTCCATTGTGATTCTATAGTAGCGATAGACCAGGCCTCTGGTAAGAATCGTACTTGCCTCTTCCCTACTGGTAGACCAAGCATACTACAAACTTGGCTACCGAGGTGACAAACTTCAACGTAACATAAAAAATTAAATTATAACAGTTATTGTTAATATGTATAACAGTTATTATTAATACGTATAGCAATTATATAAACATGTATAAAATTTATAATTTTTTTCTTGAAATAAATTTAACTGTTTTCAAACACAATTTTGAGGCATGTCATAGTCGACATATAGTTGGAAGTCATTTCAAGTCGGATTAGGAAAAAATGAAATCAGGATCGATTAATGATTTAACATGTATAGCAATTATAATAATGATGTATAACACTTATAATTGTAAGTAGAATTTCGTAATGGATGTGGCAATACAATTTTTTTGTTACATATTACCACTTTTTATCTAGTATAACAGTTAATATGAACAAGTATAAGAGTTTTAATCATATGTATAACACATACAAATTGTTTCAAGGGAAATTAATTTTTTATTTTTTTTTAAACAACATAAAAAATTAAATTACAACTTCTTTAAAGTTGTATAACAGTTATTATTAATAAGTATAACATTTATGGGGATGCCACACAATGATTCCTATAGGAGTTGCCTCGATGAGGATGAAGAAGAGACTATTGAGCACTTGTTGTGTTCCTGTCCGGGTCTGCAGAGACGTAAGCTCTCCTTTCTGGGGAGCCGTTTCTTCTGTGATCTGGGTGAACTTGCAAACGTACCGCTGGTATCTCTCCTGAAGTTTGTTGAGGGAACAGGATGGTTACGACGGGGGAGTACCACAAGTTCCGGCGTAAGTAGATCCGTGCTTGTGTAGGAATGGGCTCGGGTTTCTCCACTCCTCCTGTCTCTTTATTTTATTCGTGTATAACCTCTAGTACGAGGTCTCACATTTTCTTTTTCTTCCCTTTCTCTCTCTAGGATACCACAATGGGCCAAACTGGCCTGCGAGTGAACTCACCTTTGGTGGGTGACCCATTCAACCTAACCTAACCTATATAAACCTTTATATTTTTTATGGGGACTGACTTTAATTTGATCATACGGACAGTTTAAAGAAGTCTTATATTCGAAAGATATTGCAATAGTTGGAGGGTGTCTTGCAGCATCTGGAAAACCCATCGGCTCCTGTTGCCTTGTTGATTTTTCACTCTGGTTACTTCTACGTTGATCTCATTCACAGGTTAGTTGGAGAACTTGCTGCTCGCAACAGATGTTGGAAGCCGCCCATCGGCTCCTGCTGCCTTGTTGGTTTTTCACTCTGGTTACTTCTACGTTGATCTCATTCACAGGTTAGTTTGGAGAACTTGCTGCTCGCAACAGAGGTTGGTAGATTCATTGTGTTCGCTCTAGAAGAAGCTAAAAGAGAAAAGAAGACGGAAAAAAGCTGATAGAGATACCATTACACCGTGGAAGACAGCAAGGACGAAAGAAAACTTAAACCAACACAAACCACCTAAGTCAAAAAATAACGAAACCAGGTGGACTGAGGAGAAACTCTTTCCAGAGAGAGTATAGTGTTGTCAGCCTATACAGGCCTATGCAGAGCTCAAGATGATGAGAGGTCTAAGTGTCTGCAGGTACCTTTCAAGCACAAAAAAAGGCGTTCAATCATTAGTTCGGTGTCCACAATTGAAATTAGAAAAGAACCAAGATTGGCTTAAACTTTGCCCAATTTTTGATGAAAATCAAACTTTGAGTAGTATAAACTATATAAACCTAGTTGAAATAACATTTGATTTCCGAAGCAACTTTGTATGAAAATTATATTTTGAAAAAAAATTTTGCAGAAGTTTCCTTCATTTTTGAAATCTTACATTTTTTTTAAATTTTTTACATCACATTTTCCTCTCATAAACCACTTGTATGCACTCCCCTCCTAAAAAATTCGAATCTCCATTCCCCCATGGCTTTGATTTAAAAATAAACTGATATATAAGATGATATCTAAGGATTTTGTTTATTTTTGGCTCTAAATGAATTTAAGTTGGGAAACTTTCTTGAAATTAGATTGCCACGCTACTTCCACTCTCGCCTTCACTCCTTGGAGATATTCTCATATTTAGTAGTTATTATTTTGTTCAAGAGCTGCACGTGTCAATGACACTTTAGAGAAAAACCACAACCAATTTTCTCTTCCCCTTCAGACACTTTCATGGTTAATTGATTTTGTTGTTGTGATTCTCGAATGCCCTCTTAGGCAATGACCAAATATTACCCATCTCAAATATATTTTTTTGGGTGTTGATATTTCGCGGTGCCTTACCAGCGCTGCCATTGCATGGAATAGCGCTGGTGAGGCACTTACATCGCCCTTCAAATGACAAGGGATATGATCTCCATTGGGTATGGGCGTGTGGTGGTGCTGGATAAGTGATGTTGATTATTGATCCGTAATGGAGAGAATCCATTAAATAAGTGTCATTTTCATAAGTCAGAAAAGGGTTTTAGTTTTCAGGAGCATGAGGGGGAGAGGAAGTCATTTAAATTTATTTTTAGCTCTCTATTAATTAGGACAACTGAAGAGTGAGCAGGGTCATGTCAAGATAATTGTTATTAGTTTCTTTTTTTATGGAATAATTGATAACGAGATGAAATTGGAGGCTTTTAGCGGAAATCTATAAATCATATACAAATATTAAAAGAAAAACGGGAATTATTTTCAGAGAGAAAATTGATATGATGTACAAACAATAATTTTTCTAGAATAGTCAAGAAGGAAGATATTCCTTCTCGACCAATGGCTCATGGTTAGATACCAAGCATTCCCTCCGATCCACGATTCATACTAAGAATACTAAGGGAATGTAATCCAAAATTTTCAACCACTGACTGGAATATTGATGCATGCAGTATTCGTACTAAATTCAGCTGTCTCGCAGACCTCAACAAGTCTGAAGGAGGATTCAACAAGTTGAAACTGAAGGTCTATAGAAGCGGTGGATTTGGGAAATCAGGAGCCTACTCAGCAGTTATTTCTGCACACTTGCCTGAGGTACAATCGACCATATCGCTAAAGTCTGGCCGATTGCAGGAGACTGAAAATCCCCCTGCCACTATCGACACAGGAGGGGAAGGCATCGAAATGGGACCCGACAAGCCCTATGGGTGGATCATCCAGTTGGACTGGGCTCAAAATGTGCGCCAGCGGGGAAGGACGGAACTCAAAAAGTACTTCTATAGCAGCAGCTAGTGAAGGAATGGTCCACACCGCAAGTGTCCAGTGTCCTAAGGAAGAGTGATTCCACTGCTATCTCACCTGCCCCTGGATGCGTACGGAGGCTCATCATGACAAGATCTAACGAATCTTGTGAGGATGAACTCCTGGCGGAATCAGAGGACGAGGCTAACGCAACACTGGTGGAAGTTCTGAATTTTGACTATGGTCCGGTTTCCACCATTGTAAGGCCGCTTCGACGGTACTTTAGCTCATCATGACATGAAGATCTAACGAATCTTGCGAGGAAAAACTCTTGGCGGAATCAGAAGACGAGGCTAACGCAACACTGGTGGAAGTTCTGAATCCTGATTATGGTCCGGTTTCTGCAGATAAATCTCCACCATTGTAAGGCCGCATCGACGGTACTTTAGCTCATCATGACGAGATCTAACGAATTTTGTGAGGAAGACCCTTGGCGAATTCAGAAGACGAGGCTAACGCAACAGTGGAGGAAGTTCTGAATCCTGACTATGGACCGGTTTCTGCAGATGAATCTCTATATTTGTAAGTCCGCTTCGTCGGCACTAAAGGCCCTCCTCATGGCAGGGGGATTTGTCGTTGTTCCTATCCAGGAAACATGGGTATGTGGAGGAATGGTTCGTGGACCAAGAAATCCAAGATTTAAACTACTCTAGGGTACGGGGAATGGGAGTCACGGAAACTCTATTCTTGCAAAGAGTATTCTAAATGTTTTTCTTCTTCCGTCGCTAATCACTGAAGATTCAGTAGTAGCCAACCTTGAAATAAAAAAGTCTCATTACTGGCTGGTTTCCCTATATATGGCACACGATTCAGAGATGCCGCCTTCAAACCTTATGCTGTTGGTTGAAGCCGCTTCTGCTTTGTCTGTTTGCGCGCTTCCCATTTTTTCGTCAAAATTTTTTAATATTTTTTTTTTTTGAAAAAAAGTAAATCTAAATTTTAAAGTTTGTAACACCTAGAAATATTCGTCTAAGACCCCATAAAGTATATATATTCGTGATCGTCTCGACGTTCTGAGTCGATCTAGCCATGTCCGTCCATCCGTCTGCCGAAATCACGATAACGGTCGAACGCGAAAAGCTAGCCACTTGAAATTTTCCACAGATACTAAGAATTGATGTAGGTCTTTGGGGATTACAAATGGGCCATATCGTTGCAGATTTGAATATAGACCCCATATAAACCGATGCCCCGATTTCACTTCTTGAGACCCTGAAAGCCGCAATTTTTGTCCAATTTGTCTGAAATTTTGTATGTAGTGTTACGTTATGTCTTCCAACATCTGTGTCAACTACGGTCCAAATCGGTCTATTGCCTAACCTAGCTCCCATATAAACCAATCTCCCGATTTGACTTCTTGAGCCTCTGGAAGCCGTAATTTTTGACCGATTTGGCTGAAATTTTGTACACAGTGTTTTGTTATGACATCTAACAAATGTTATTAAAATCATCCTAAATATTTTTTTTTTATTT